>NW_004524591.1:26141209-26201339 GCF_000260255.1 Octodon degus | reverse complement strand
AGCAATTAACCACTAAGAATAATATATGCAGTGTATTATTTGTTGAAACTGTACTTCCGATTTGATTTGAAACTGTCTCATTGCTATATGTTTATCAATAAACTGGTGTCTTTCATTTAAAAAAAAAAATTGTTCCATTTGTATGGGAAGCTTGTTTTCTTTGAAACACCTTGGTTCTTGAGTCACCTTTTTTTTTTCTCTCTCTCTCTTAACGGAGTCTCATCTCCTTTGTAAGAAACAGCTTCTTTTCTTAGGTAATCATTTATTGGTTCTTTCAGTCACTCAAAATATTCATTCATTCAATATCATTATAAGACAACTATTTATCTGGCAGTATACTGAGCTTTCAGAGTACAAAAATGAAAAGGACAGATCCCTGTTCTCAAGAATCACTGCTCTCTGTCCTTCCAGGTAGGTAGGCTGACCTGGAAAGCACACAACACCATGTGGTAAAGTTCATAGTGGAAAGGGATGCAAAACCCGGTAAGACAAGGAAAAGCAGGGCCTCGATGTGCCCAAATAGGGTAGAGTAGACTCAAATGAAGTAAAACTTGGACTGAGGTTTTAAAGGTGACAAGAGGACAAGTCAAGGAAGGTCATGAGATCTTGGTCAACAATCAGAGACTTGTGTTCTCCTTCCACAGTATGGCATTTTTATGGGAGTTTCCAATCTCCCATATGTTTTGATGGGGCCAGGAGGCTAGTTCTCAAATAACATAAGGAGTGAGTGTATCATTTGTGGATCAGGTTAAGAAGGTGGTATGCCTTTGCTTCCTTTTCTTCCTCACTTATGAGCTCTGGAAGTGAAAGACTGATGCTTAGAGGATGCTAGAGCAACAGAACAGAAGAAACCTGTGAGGAAGCCTGCATGCCACACCGAACTGCTTCATAGCTAAGAAATAAGCTTTGATTGTGTTAATCTACTGATTTTTCACAGCATGTTTGTTACAGCAGCAAGCTATATCCTAACACAAAACATTCCAGCAGCACTGGCCAGATAGTTCAGCAAATTACAGCGCCTGCTTACGCAGATGCAGGGACTGGGGTTCTATCCCTGGGGTGGCGTGCCAGCCCTGCCCCCTGGGTGCGCTGAGACAGTGATTGAGACTGGGCATGGTGGTGTGCACATATAATCCCAGTACTTGGGAGGCTGAAAACAGGAGAATCACTACCAGCTTGATCTGTGTAGTGAGACCCTGTAGACCATGTACTAAATACATAAAAAAAAAAAAATTCCAGCAAGCACAACATGTACATTTAAAAGTGTCTATCACAGAGTGTATGTTCAATGAATATTTGATATGATAGTTAGGATGTTGTGGAAAATGCGAGTAACTAGTATTGCCAGAGTATAAAGTGCATACTGAAGAATTTTGGCTTAATCTAATACAGAAAGCGAAGTCAATGAACACTATGAAAAGGAGAAGCAGCATCACCGAAATAATCAGGTGTCTACAAACATAACATCCAAGAGCGTGCTTTCACATTCTTTACATGTAAGATGCTAATTGGAGGATAAAGCATTTTAGAATCAGTACGCACCACAGTCTGGTCAAAGCTCATTTAACAAATGAGGAAAGTGAGGCTCAGAGAAGTTAAACACCTTTGCCAAGATTACCTAGCTAACACTTGGCAGCTGCGGGCCTGGACAGTCGATCTTTTGTCACCAGCCCTACAGTATGGCTCTTTCCACTGTAGCACAGTGCTTCAAAGCAGTGGAGACCAGCTGGTGTGCCTGTATTCAGTTTCCTAATGAAGACATTAGGGATTTAGAGACAGGGTATTTTCCATGGAAGGCAATTTTTTTTTGTAATTCCTCATCTGATCTAAACCAGTATTTTGGAAAAGGTTCATTTTTCAGCATCAGATTTCCCTGGAGGATGATTGAGAATATGCTGAGTGGCCCATCAGGTGCCCCTGCACTGAGTCTTTTTTTTTTTTAAGATGCAAAGTCACAGTGGCTTGAGCTCCTGTAAGGGCTGCCTAGTCCCCTGGCATCTGGGGAGTTTGTTGACTCACTGAGCTGAACTGTGGTTCCACCAGCTACCTGAGTGTCCTTTCAGGGGTCAGATCCAAAAGTCATCTCCAGTTTATCTGCTTAAAACTTCAGCATTTTAATATTTTTTGTTCATCAGTTTGCCACTTCTGGTTTTCCTGTATTAAACTGATTCATTATTCCTTAAAATTATTTTTACTGTATATGCAATCTGAGGCCACATAATATAGATTTGTTCTTTAACAAGTTGAAGTGAAGAGTGGCTATGTTGAGACTAGTCTCAGAGAAACATCATGCAGTCTGATTTAAGTACAGCTGGATATTATCGAATTATTTTACAGCTGGGGAAGACAGCATAGGTTAGGGGTGGAGCAGAAGGTCATTGGTCCAAAAGTCTCCAGTAAATCTGGGTAAAAATAGATTGTTGTTGTTGTTGTTTTATAACCACTTTGCTCCTTTTTGTTTGGCTGGATCATCTTTGTCTCCCTTTCACATTATTCAATTGATAGCTCAGAATGTTAAGAACAAAGATGCTAGCCATGACAAGGTATTACTGCAAGTAAGCTTGCTGTCTGTCCTATTTTTTCTCATTGCTGAGACAAAATACCTGACATCCAAAATTAAGGAAGGAAGGGTTTATTTAGCTTATAGTTAGTGGAGGTTTCAGTCCATACTTGGCTGGCTCCAAGACAGAGTGGCACATGGCAGAGGGCAACAGTTCACGGTGACAGAAGACAGCAAAAGCAGCAAGAGCAAAAAGGGAGGGGCTGGCAGGAAGAGCAAACCTCTTTCCCTCTCTTCTATTATATGCAGGTTGCCTGCCCCAGGATGGGTGTAGCACTCACACCCATAATCCCAGCATTGAATCATGAATCAATCATAAACTATATTCCTGCCCCATGACTTTGCGGGGGGGGGACATCTAGACACAAACACTAACACTGTCTCTGTTCCTAAGAAATGTCTTGGTGGCACTCAAAGAGACGCTCATAAGCAAAAAAAAAAAAAAAAAAAAAAAAAAAAAAGGTGCTCGTGCTTTGAAATGAGAGAGACATCTGCTACACACTAGCTATGAGAACTTGGGTAAGTTTCTTAATTTCTCTGAGCCTTAGTTCTTTTATATGTGATGTAGAAAAATAATGTACACTATAGGGTGAGGATTAAATAAAGTAGCATATGTAAAGCTCCTTTCTTAGTGCAGAGAACACAGTTAATGCTTAAATTATTTCCTTTATGAGTCACTGTGAGGATCTCATTAATAGCTTTCTTTTCCCCACTACCCATTTCTGCTTCTACTCAAGATGAGAGACCAAAGAGTGAGCAGATGGAAACCAAAAATGTTACCTTTGTCTTTGTCACTTTGGTAAAGTATCACAGAGTTGGTGGTTACAAACAACAAGCATTTATTTCTTCCAGTTCTAGAAACTGGAAGTCCAACACCAGGATGCCAGTATGGCCAGCTTATGCTGGGGACTTCTTCTAGGACCTGAAGTACAGACTTCTTACTGTATCTTTACGTATCATTATCAAGAGGAATAAGAGAGTTCTCTCTGGGGTCCTTTTCATAGTGGTACTGATCCCCCGACTTCTTGAACAACCCACCTCCTTATAGTGTCATATTTGGGGAAGAGCAAATCAACACAAAAATTTGGGGAGAGGTTGTTATTCAGTCCATAAGAACTTTATTGTTAAAGTAATTTTAATGTGAAAGTTAATAGTACTGCTAATTGAATTTCATAATTAGCTATACTTATTTCTCTACCACAGGTAATAACATTTTACCAGGACAGGTAAAGTCTACTGTAGGTGAGGGTTGGATTAGCAAGGTGATGCTTTCAATAGGACAGCACAGCCAAGTAATATCCTCAGTGTGGGCAGACAAAAATCCAAGGAAAAAGGAGAAGCTTGACTGAGCATGCCCTGTGTATTCTTCACAAACTCACCAATCAGGTACAGCCATGACTCCAAAGAGGAGGCATAAGAATATGGGAGCCAAAAGCATCAAGCTTTCACAGGGAAGGACACCTCAGAAGCACATCCCCAGTTTCTTTTCTTTTCCCCCTTCTCCTTCCTGTTGTATATGTTACTTTTCAGCCATCCTGCTCATGGTTGGCAGTGTGAAGCTGAGGACAGTCCCAGAGTACAAAAGGTTGGCAGCGAGGTACTTGGGGAGGGCAGGAAAATTTGGGTAGGGTCATTGGTTGACAAAGAGGTGGCGATCTGACTTCAGAAAGAAAAGTCGAAATTCAGAATCAGGACCTAATGTTCAGAGACCTGTTCCTGACACATTTCCAGGCATAGCAAAATACCCTAGGAAAAATTCCCAGGACAGATGGGCAGCAAGGCTTCCAGTGGCATGGATGTGATCCATGAACTCCAGAGCTCCCTCTCCCTGAGGTGATTCTCAATCCTAGATTTGGGCTATATCCTTCTGCTCCAATGTTTAATCTTTAAAATAGAGATATATTTTGTGATTATAAAAATAACATATATATGCTCATTATGAAATACTCGGAAACTCAGAGAGGTCTAAAAAACCTCACAAAAATAACCCAATCTCAACACAAGGAAAGACTAATGTTTTCTTTGACTATATTTCTAGTCAGTCTTCTTGGCATATGTTATACAGATAAGGTGATTATGACTATATATTTTAATTCTGTGTGCTGAATTCTTTCTTAAATGGAAAAAGATAGTTTTCAGTAATTAAATATCATTTTAAATTACATTGGTGGGGGGAGTTCCGGTTCTGGTTCTTTGTGCAGCTGCAGCCGCAGCTCTGGGAAGATGGCAGCCTGGGTGGATTTTCAGTCTGTGGCCCCGAGCAGAGGCGCAGGAGCCTCAGGAGGGGCAGGCGCAGTGACTACCCTAGGCCAGACGGAACTCCCAGAACTTCATGCTTCCAGGTGGCCGAATGACACCTCAGGGACCTTCCATGGGACCTCCTGGCTATGGAGTGAACCCTTCAATCCGACCTAGCCTGGCCCATCAGGGATGGACCAGTCCCGCAAGAGACCAGCACCTCAGCAGATCCAGCAGGTCCAGCAGCAGGCAGTCCACAATCGAAACCACAATGCAAAGCAAAAGAGGATGGCTGACAAAATTCTACCTCAAAGGATTCGTTAACTGGTACCAGAATCCCAGGCCTCTTGGCTTTTGAAAGGAAACTGGACCAGACTATAATGAGGAAACATGTAGATATCTAAGATGCCTTGAAATGTCCCATCAAGCAAAAATGGAAGCTGCACATTTTCATCTCTAACACTTTCAATCCAGCTAAATCAGATGCTGAGGATGGGGAAGGGATGGTGGCATCCTGGGAGCTTCGGGTAGAGGGATGGCTCCTGGAGGATTCAGCCTTGTCCAAATATGATGCCATCAAACAAAAGAGGAAATTCTCTTCCTTTTTTAAGTCCTTGGTGATTGAATTGGACAAAGACCTGTGTGGACCAGACAATCATCTAGTAGAACCTCCCCAGTTTAAATTAAACCTTCATCTGGCTTGGCTCCTGCGTATCCACACCCAGACTCATCCAGGGATTATCCAAGCACTGTGGCAATACATTAGGACACATAAACTCTAAGACCCTCGTGAGCAGGAGTTTATCTGTGACAAGTACCTCCAGCAGATCTTTGAGTCTCAATGTATGAAGTTTTCAGAGATCCCTCAAAGGCTGCATGCCCTGCTTATGCCACCAGGATCCATTATCATTAATCATGTCATCAGTGTTGACCCAAATGACCAGAAAAAAACAGCATGTTATGACATTGATGTGGAAGTGGATGCTACCCTGAAGACCTAGATGAATTCTTTTCTGCTGTCCACTGCTAGCCAGCAGGAGATTGCTACTTTAGACAACAAGATCCACGAGACAATAGAAACTATCAACCAGCTGAAGACCCAGTGGGAATTCACGCTCAGCTTTGCCAGAGACCCTCAGGTTTTTATCAATGACTGGCTTCAGTCCTAGTGCTGGGACCTCAAGACCATGACCAATGTGATGGGCAACCCAGAGGAAGAGTGCCTAGCCGAGTTCTACTTCCAGCCTTGGGCTCAGGAGGCCATGTGCCGATACTTCTACTCTAAGGTGCAGCAGAGACAACAAGAATTAGAGCAAGCTCTGGGAATCCAGAATACATAGGACTTCTCATGAAGCCCTGATTTGGCTGTACTGATTCATTATTTGGGCCCTGTGCTGCTTGTCTCATAGTACCTGCCTTGGTCTTACTTAGGGCCTTTGGGGAACTGTTGGTTCAAGGACAATACCAGAATGAAGAGGTCTCACATTTCTGTCTCACAAGACATGTATTTTAGCCTCTTCTGTCCAATTTCTTCTTACCTCCAACTTCCCTTTGTCCCAGAGTTCCCATGTGCCTCTGCCTTTCCCTGGTCTGCATCGGACCGCTAGATAGTGTTACAGAGAGAACCGATAGCAGTAATTAGTGCTCTGAAGGGACTGGGCCTAAGGCCAGGTGGTCTTTAAGGGGACCAACTATATTGATCCTGCCCTTCAAAGACCCAGGAATTAAGAACTGTCAACCCTCCTCCTAGATTCAGGCCTGGGGGTGCTCTGTAAGCCAGTTGACTTGCTCTCCTGACGACAGAGCCCAGTTTCCTTCTTTCACACATTTGGAGCAATCTCTTCCTTCACTTGTTGCCCCCTAGCACTAAGGAACCCTGGCTTGGGCTCCACCAAGCCCAAGGTCAGTTCCTAGCCCTATGGATTGGCCTGTTGTATTAGTGCTTTTCTTGATTCCTTAGTAGGGGTCCACATCAGATTGGAGCTTGTTCTTGAACTGTTGCTCTCTCTCACACACTCCTTGTAGCTGCCCTTTGTAGAATTCCCTCATGCCTGCCCTAGCCCTTGGTATTTGAGCAAGAGAATCTTGTCTTTTCCTGTCAGAGTCCCAGACATCTAATCTGGGGACTGTGGTTACCAGCAGAGGCTGTTCCTGCTGTTGCTTGGAGGGATGACTCATTCACTCCTCCCAGCTCCTCTCTCTCAAAGGAGAAACAGGCCTAAATTCAAAGAGGTAAAGCCCTGGCCAGTCCTGTCTTCTGTCCATCTGCCCTGTTGATACTCACTTGTGACTTCTAGGACACTGAGGAGTGAAAGCACCAAGGGCTGCAAAATAGCTCTGAGTTGGATATGTGACTTTTCCCTATTCCGGCCTCACAGGATTGTGACTCCCCAACCCCTGCCCTCAAAGCTTCAGACCCCTTAGGTAGCAACACCTGGGGATTTTGGCCCCTTGCAACTGAGGTGGTTTTGCATCTCTCCAGGAGGGCCTCAGATTCATAGGGGTTGTGCCACCCTTGAGTTAGCATATCTCAGACTTGCAGACTCAACACAGCAGGGTGGGAAACAGCTGGGCATGAGAATTCTGCTCAGCATGGGCTCTGAAGCCACAGAACTGATGAAGGCCCTGCTTGCCCACCCTCCTTAGGTTCCTGTGAGCACATCACACTGCCCCTCACTCCTCCCTGTTCTCCACTGGGGACAGCAGAGTGTTCGCCCCATCATCCTCTTCTTGCCATATTTCTACCCCTCCAGCAAAGGTTCTCTTCCAATGACAGTGGTCAACCCTGGGGCCACTGATCCCGGTCTGTCTCCTCCCTGGAATCAGGGCGAAGGCTCAGTGCTCCTACACAGCGTCTCTGTTGAAGATACATTTTTATCATAATTAACAATTATGTTTTTCATGGACCAAAATGTTTTTGTATTGTCCTTTTATCATTGTCACCCACTTTTAATAAAATAATCTTCTGAAGAGTGAAAAAAAATTTAAATGACATTTTTCTTCATTTTCAGCACATTTGAATCCATTTCTACCAATTCATGAAAATTCAGAGGGGTAAGAGAGACCTTTTTCTAAGTTTTACCTTTTTCTCAGCATGTACAAGTCATTCCCAAGGGGTGGGACTCCTCAGGCATGTGTTTGTTAACTATATAAGTCCTAGTCTTCTGATTTTTCACACATCTCAACCATTGATGATGGAGGGATCAGAAGGTGATACCTGTTACCATTATGGCAAAAAGCAACAATTCAAAGCATGAGCCCTTCTTAGACATTACATCATTGTTACGTATCCAAAATAACCACTATATTAGCCTGCAAGGGTTTCCATGACAAAATACTATAAATTGCCAACATTTTGGCCCTAGCCTTCCAAGGTCAATTAAGACTCAGGACATATGAGAACTTGTACTGTAACGTCATGTAACTCAGTTCCAAATTTTCTAATCAAGGAGATTATGGGGCCAAAGAAGAAAGTGATCGATGATGTAGAGTGTGCCTATGGAGAGTCACATGGAGAGAAAACATTCTCTCAGGCTTTCACAGACAGCACATTGGCCAAGCAATGGCCGTGACTCATCCACAGGGCGACACTGACAAAGGATCTACAATCTGAGGTACAGGATCTCAGGATAAATCCTGAGGGGATTTCACTGACCTTATCAGACCCAAAAGCTACAACTCTTGTTGCATAGGTCTTGCTTTATCTTGGTCTTAACCATCCAGCAGAAAAGTATAAAAACAAAGTATAAGAAGTAAAGCCATGGTGTTATGTTGGGCTATGGGGGGACTCAGGTCAACAATTTCTGACATTGCCAGTCAAGCGGAAGACTAAGTACTGTTGTGGACTGCTGAACTCTTTTGGAATGTCTTGCTGAGTTAACACACTATAATATTCAAATCACGGAACTAAACAAAAAAGGGGATACAGATGAATGTCCATTTTGTATCTGTGCATTCAAAATGGTTAGGATAGATACATAGTTACATTCTCTTAATGAATAGAGGGATTTGTTCTAATATTGTTTGTAAATAGGATATCATGTCTGCATCTTGTACAGCAAATAACCACTAGGAAGAGAGTATGCAAAGTGTTAATTATTGAAACTATCCTACCAATTTGATTGGAAACTGTCTCATTGCTATTTGTTTCTCAATAAAATTATGGGAAAAAAAACCCAAAATACCATAAATTGGATGACTTAAAAAACAGAAATGTATTTCTAATACTTTCAGAAGTTGAATGTCCCAGTTCAAAGTGCCAGCAAGGTTGGTTTCTCCTAATGCCTTTGTCCTCAGCCTACTTCTGTTTTTTTTCTGCCTGTGTCCTCACATGGGCCTTTCCTCTGCATGTACACAGCCCTGATATGTCTCTGTGTGTCCAGATTTCCCCCTCTTATAAGGATAAAACCATGTTGCATAAGCGCCCACCCTAAAGGCTTTAATTTGAATTACTTGAAGATATTATTTCAAATTTTGATCACATTCTGAGGTCCAGGGGTTAGGACTTGAACATACATTGAGTTGATGGAAGCACAATTCAACTCCTAACACCAACCCGTTAAAAATGAGTACATGGGGCTTATTTTTTGGGAAAAATGTACTTCTAAGATGCTAGTAAACAGATACTTCATCTTCTAGAAATACATTGATGTCGTTACTTTAAGTCACAGCTACTGAGTAACAGGAATTTGCTCTTTTGCAGCACCCAACAAGTGATCAACTGCATAGTGAACTAATTTCCTGAAAGACAGGATGCCTTGGTCTCCCAGGAAATTAGTGGAGTTGCCCTGGGACTACAGTACCCAAGAGGGCTAGACAAAAATCTACAGAGGTCTGAGGGGTATGGAGCTTCTGCTCCTTATCGTTTTCAAGCTACATCCCTCATCCTTTCTCTAATTTTTTTTCTTTTTGAGACAGGGCTTTTCTAAGTTACTAAGTTGCCCTGCCTGGGCTCAAACTTGTGATCTTCATACCTCAGTCTCTCAGAATTCTGGTTTCCAGGTGTGTGCCACAGTGCCCAATAACAGAATTTCTTGTGTTTGGTAATTATTTCGTTGGACATGGAAGTCCATTTCACATGTGCTTATTTTTTCTCCCTCCCTAAAAGACCATTATTAAAATTTTTAAAAGAGACCCTTTCAGATATTTTTTTCAAATTTCAAAATTTGTGAACTTTGTGCTAAGTAGTATTACCCTTCTCCAAACATTCTTGGTTTCTTCCCTGTTCTTTCTCCCTTTTGGAAGATTGTACTTCCTTCCCTTGAGGGTGGGGTGATTTAGTTTGGGTTCACATCATCTTTTCCCTCTCCATGACAACCAGGGAGGGATAATAGCTGCTCCATCCTTATAGGCCCCGCCGTGAAAACAAACTGGAGCAGAGCCACGCCTGACTTACAAGGGACAAGAAGCATGGATGAGATATAAACTATTATTGTATGCCACTGAAATTTTGGGGTCATTTGTTTCTGCAGCATAACCATAATTTTCCTGATACGCGACTATAGCATATCATTTCTGTCACAAAAGACAGCAAAGGATAGCATCCTGTGACTCCATCTGACATCTAATGAGGACTACTACAAATGTGACAGATCTAGATGTGGATGCTAATCAGGAGGTAAAAGCCATTCTCTAGCTATGTGACCTGCTTGGAGGCAGCAGCTTCACTCCCCAAGTTGTTTGGATTTACACTTCAGTGACTTCATGACATGGATCTTTTGAGCCAACAAGGAAGAGTCAGACATCAATTAGCGATATTTTTATTCAAAAGATACTCACTAAATTAATGTTGAGTATTTATAAGTAGATAGCAATTAGTACATTATAATTAATAAATGTAAGCTCTGTTTATTCTTTCATTTCTTTTCTCCTCTCCATTTTCTTTCACCTTTTTCTGTTTTCTCTTCCCTTTCATTCTTTATTTATTTTTTTACTGTTTTCCTATTTTTGTTACCCAGCTGATCCCAGTATTGGGCTGGAAGTAGAGCTAATGGCAGAGGAATTGTATTTGATTCTTAGCACCAAAAGAAAGAAAAATAACAGTAACCATGGCTCCTACTTACTCAAGTTGGATTAGGAGGTGCCAAATTCTAGGGGTCTTCAGTGTAAAGTTTGTCCAGTGTAAGGACAGCCACCACCTATCCTGGCCACTATGTGCTTTTTTATATGAATATGCCATAATTTGTTCATTCTTTAGGTCACTGGCATGGGTTGTTTTCACTTTTTGTTCATCATAAATAATGCTGCTATGAATTGTTATGTACTAGTATTTGTGTAGACATGTTTTCATTTCTCTTGGCATGTGTATGCCCAAGAAGGAATTGCTTAATAATTTTGCAACTCTATGTTCAGCATTTTGAGGAATTACTAAACTATTTTCTGAAGTGACTTACATTTTATGTGTCACTGATAATGTAAGAGGGGTCCAACTTCTTTATATTCTCACAATACTTATTATCAATTTTATAGTCATTCTTGTAGGTGTGAAGTGGTGTCATATTGTGGTTTTCACTGTTTTCCTACTGATTAATGATGTTGAGGATCTCTTCATGTGCTAAATGGTGTTGGAGAAATGTTTATTCAAGTTCCTTGGTTATGTTTTCTTTTTCTTTTCTTTTTTTTTCCAGTATTGGGGCTCAAATTCAGGACCTGCAAGGCAGGCGCTTATGTCCCTGAGCTATCTCCCTGGCCCCCCTTGCTTATGTTTTAAGTGGGCTGTATTTTTATTATTGAGTTGTAATGTGCTTTTATGTACTCTGAATAGAAGGTCCTTCTCAGTTACATGACCTGTAAAGATTTTCTTCCATTCTATAGTTTGGTGTTTCACTTTGGAGATGTTTTTTGAGACACAAAAGTTTGTACATTTGAAGTTGGATTTTCTCCCCTCTTCCTCTCCCCTTTCCTGCTCTCTCCTGCTTCCTTCTGTTTCTCTCTTCTTTTGTCGGTGGTACTGGAGACTGAACTCAGCGCTAGTTACATCCCCAGCCCTTTTAAAACTTTTCTTTTTCTTTTTGAGACAGGGTCTCTTTAACTTGCTACACTGTCTAGGCAGGACTTGAGCTACTTGTGATCTTCCTTCTGCGGTCTCCCAGAATATTGGGATTATTTGTCTTTGTGTGTGTGTGTGTGTGCCACTTTTTCCATTGGTGACATATCTAAGAAACCACTGACAAATCCAAGATCATGAAAATTTATTCTTAGATTTTCTTTTAGTAGATTTATATGTGTGTACATTGAGGATTGAATTCACAGCCTCAGTCATGTTCAGCAATACTCCACCACCAAGTTAACACCCTCAGCCCAAGTTTTATAGATTGATTGATTAATTGATTGATTGGTCTTGGGGATCAAACTCAGGACCTTCTGCTTGCCAGGCAGGCACTTAAACCGCTGGGCTATCTCCCCATCCCATATTGTTTTAATTCTTACAAGATCTATCATCCATTTTGAATTAGCTTTTTTTTTCTTGTTATATGGAGTTCAGGAGAGTCTACCTTAATTGCTATAGATGGATATCAAGTTGTCCCAGCCTATTTGTTGTAAAAATTAAATTGTCTTGTTACACCTATCAAAAATTCAACTGACCACAAATTAGAGGGTATATTTCTGGACTCAATACTATTTTATCCATCTATATATGTGTCCTTATTCCTCATATCTAATTATTGCACTTTTGTTGTAGATTTTGAAACTGGGCATATGTATATTTCAACCTTATTCTTTCCCTTCAAGGTTGTGGTTTTTTCTGAGCTTTGTTTTCAACATAAATTGAATGATCTGCTTTGTAGTTTCTGCAGAGAGAGGGCAAGAGAAAGAGAGAGAGGTGAAAGAGTTGAGATTTTGATTGGTATTGCAGTTAGATTTTATTTTGAAATTCTTCATTTCTACTTTACTGTAATTTCTTTTTTTTTGGTGGAACCAGGGATTGAACTCAGGCCCTTGCACTTGCCAGGCAAGCGCCTATTCTACTGAGCCATCTCCCCGGCCCCTGTTTCATTTCTACTTTATAGAAATAAATAATATTAGTCTTATATCCTAACACATTTATGTTATTCTTTTTTAAATTTTATTTATTTATTTATTTGGTACAGGGTCTTGCTATACAGCTTGAACTCATGGTGATTCTCCTGTCTCAGCCTCCCCACTGCTGGGATTATGGGTGAGCGCCACCACTCCTGGTTTTGGTGACTTGCACAGTGTACCCAGGGTTCCAGGACCGGCATGGTATGCAGTATAGGGGGTCAAACCTGGGTCCTTGCACTTCCCAGGCAGTTGCTTAGACCGCTGAGCTATCTTTCCAGCCCCTATTTTTATTCTTAATTATGATGCTTTATTACATATTTTATGGGAAGCATTATGTTATATATGACAGAAAATACAAAATGGCCTGTGCCCTGAAGCTGTTAAACTAACAAGAGGAGGAGGAGGAAGAGGAGGAAGAAAGAAACACAGGAAAGAAGCTGCCAGTCTAATCCTTCAAAAAAACAAAAACATAAATCTATTGAGTAAACAGCAGCCCATTTTAGCAATATACAAGGAAGTATATAACTGTCAAATTAATGTTACAGATAGAGTTTTAGAAAAACTCAGGAGGTGAAGAGATATTTCAGGGCCAGAGAAGTCTAAGGATTTTAACTAATTTTGAAGGGTCAATCTCAATCTCTCTCTCTCTCGCTCGCTCGCTCGCTCGCTTGCTCCCCTCTGTCTTGTTTCTTTTCTCCCTGCCCAACTTCTTTGAAAACACTCAGAATATAACCATGGTTAGTTATCTTTTTTCCAACTTGGCTGTCTTGGTTGCTTTTCTCTCATTGCTGGGACAAAATATCTCATTCCCAAAATTAGGAGAGAAAGGTTTATTTAGCTCACAGTTTGTGGAGATTTCAGTCCATACTTGGCTGGCTCCAAGGCAGAATGGCACATGGTGGAGAGAACAGTTCATGGAGGAAGAAGGCAGCAAAAGCAGCAAAAGCATAAGGGAAGAGCTGAGGGGAGCAATCCTCTTTCCCTCCCTTCTGTTGTATGCAGGCTACCTGCCCCAGGGTGAGTGTAGCACTCACACCCATAATCCCAATGATGGACCATGAATCAATCAAAAACTCTAGAAGCCTGTCTGATGACTACCTGAGGCTTTAGGGGGACATCGAGGCACAAAGCATAACACTGGCTAATCATCAGAATCTTTCAGCAAGCCTTTAAAAAATATGGATTACAAAAATCTTACCTCAGAACTACAGTATCATATTCTCAAGAGAGTAAAACATCAATGACTGCATCATATTTTTTATGTAATTGTCATCCAGGCTTAGGAATTTCTGGGTATGATTATAATTATGGCCACATGTGGACCAATACCTATCTTCATCCCATTACACTTCTGCCGTGATTTAGGATGCTTACAAATACAGAAGGTTGGCTGGGGAGATGGCTCAGTAGAATAAGTGCTTCCCTGGCAAGTGCAAGGGCCTGAGTTCAATCCCTGGTTCTGAAAAAAAAAAAAAGGCTTACAAATACAGAAGGTCACAAGGGCACTTGGGTAAGAGTGTAAGCGACCCATACAACACTTCTTCTACTAATGAAAAACACCTCAGTGTGCACACATTACGGAGTGGGCTCATTAGTGTCCTTTGTGCTTATGCGGGTGGTTCATTATACAGAACAAACTTTTATTTTTCATAATTGAGAATCCTCAGAACTTCAAAAGATCTTTCTGCTTTGATGGCCATAACTGTTGGAGTTACCTGTAGGCCACATATCCACTGTCCAGACTTAATGAATAGTAACACTGAATATATTTTCTTCAATAAAGAAAACATTATTGTAGCATGAGAAGGGCCTTCCTTCTACTTACCCAGTTTTAACCAATTTATTGAAGATGGTAGGAATCCTTCCCACATGTTGCTATACTTCTATTACATACTATATTTTTCTTTCACAATATATACGCTCATAAGTAGGGCACATATTTTTCTGTAGCTTGCTTTTTCATAACATTGTGATTTTGAGATTTCTTCATGTGCTATAGTTAGTGCAGTCTTTATGATATAATAAGGTTTATTAAATAGTATTGTAATATATGGTCCCATTATATAAATATTTTAGACTAATCTTCTGTAAATGGATAATTGTTATGTGCAGTTTTTTGTTATTTCCAATCTTGATGTATGAGACCACAGTGCTGGTCTCATATCTTTGTGTATGACTCTTCAAATGCATGTGTAAGAGTTCTAGGGAATATCTCTGAAATGGAAAGTGCTGAGAAATAGAACACACTTTCTCAACTTGACTAGATAGCTTAGCAATAGTTGAACAGGCAATTTTTATTCTCATCAATGATATGAGAGAATTTCGTTATATCTAATATTATTAAAAAAAACCCAAAAACAAAACCAATAGAAAACCCCATACCTATCTGGGCCCTATGTTTATAGATTCTTGTAGGGTAGCTCTAGAATATGGTTTGAAATAGCTTACAAGCTATTTAGAACACAGAACTAATTGCTCTTGTAGTCCATGCATGCATGTATACGTTCTCAAATATATTAGTATGTGCACTGGCACAGTAAGGTTGCTCTGGCTCTTGGCTGGTGATATTTATGTTGGTAGCATTTAGATTGCTGTAAAAAGAGGGGTACAGCTACTGTACACCACTGCCCAACATACCTTGCAGATGCATTTTAATAAAATAGCATTATGTGATTTGCCTGTCCACTGGATGTTACTTAAAAGTTCTCCCTTTGTGAGCCAGGCTGATGGGGGTGAGCCCTTTTTAAAAGCTCCTTTCCCCTCCTAGGTATGTGGGTGGGCGTCAGTTGTCAGGGCTTGCATACTGGCGATTGCTTAGGGCATGGTGCATGTCAGTGAAGTCTGCCAGCCCACTGGGTGGTGTCACTGTGTCGAGCATTTGTGGCTTTTTCAAAGCCCTGAGGAATCTGAGAAGCAAGTGAGGGGAATGATGCATGAAAACAAAAGGCAGTGGAAACAGTGACCAGCCAGCAGGCTCCAGCAGGCTGGAACGCGCTGTCCTTGTTATTACTGCCTCATGAAAATGCTGCCGGCCTCCTGGCAGGATCTGGAAGGTAGAGGTTTCCTTAGAAAACCAGGACAAGGAATGTGGACTGAGGCTGGGGTTCTCATTTCTCAGCTTCCCCCTTTCCCAGTGGGAGCTACAGGGTGAGGATGGGGAACCCTGTGTCCCACTGGTAAATTTCAGCCATTCTTTTCCTTTCTCCTGGCTACTTTCCCAAGAGATTTTTCCTCCTACTCACAAGCAGCACAGCACTGGTCTCAGAGGCCTGGCAAGCCTGGCCTGGGAGAGAAGCTGGGTGGCGCCCAGGACAGAGCAGCTCCCTCTGCACCAAGCATTCTGAAGGTCAGTCTAGGGGACAAAAAGAACCTAAGCACTAATTCCCTTTCAAGGAGTGTTTTCACAGAGAATGCCTCCAGTTGGGAGCACAGGGACAAGGGGTGCTCTCGTCTGTGCCTGCCTTCCTCTGAGCTCTAGATTCCCTACTACTACATACTCTTCCAGAACAGCCAAACTCAGTTTTCACAAATGAGGTGGACACCCAGGGAAGGTAAACGTTTCCACTAGATGAGTATTTGGACTTGCCAAAGTCAACCTCTACTTTCCCTCCTGATAAGTCCCCTTATTTCACATATAAGATATGTGGATACATAATAGAGACGCTGTCAGGATTGTTTTCTCTTTAAAAGTAGCCATGAGGATAATGAGTAAAAATAGGCCTTTGTGGATACAATAGGGTCGAGCAGGGTGTGGTTTGCTTGGCAAGTGCTCAAAGTTAATTCTCTTGGTCCTGGAATGCTCTTGACTTTGCCTCTGCTTGAGCATGTACTAAAAAACCAGCTCAAATGTGCCACTTTTGGAGTGAAACTCTCAACAGTAGAGCTTAATCAGTCCCTTTCTGGTCCCACAGCATTTTGTTCTTATGAAAAAACATTCATCATGTTGTGTGACAATTACTTACATGGGATCATGACTTATTGTGCATGTGTACATGTGTGTATATGATCTATGGGCTGTATTTTAACATAATAGTGTTTTTTTCCTTTGCTTTCTTTTCTTCTTTTTTGACAATACTAGGGGATTAAAATCAGGGTCTTACATATTCTCGGCAAGTATTCTGCCACTGGGCTACATCCCCAGCCCTGGTAAATATTTATTGAATAAGTTGAAGTTCCTGAGTAAACACTGATCCTCAGACTTTTTGCTTTCTTAATTATTCTCTCCATGGAGGAAAAAGAAAGCAGCTTCAGCTTCACATGGAATGGTGAGCTTTCTAAAGCCAAACGTATGTTTTTTTTCTATTCTAAGGAATTGCTCCAAGAGGAAGGAGCATTTCAGATATATCATTCGGTTACAGGTACAGAAATTGTTTCCAAGAAACACTGCCATCATTATCTCTGAAAGGCAAGTCAGTGGAAATTGTTATTTTCCATTTACAGATGGACAAATGGAAGCTTTCTTTCTCATTTACCAATTACAGAATGTCCACTCTGTTAAAAGTACTGTGAGAGTTCTATGAGCTCTGAAGATGTGTGAGACAGGGTTTTTGTTGTTAAGGAAAATGTCATAATCTTATGTGGATGAAAAGATATTTGTATGTAAAAAGAACTGTAATTTGGAAGCGTATAATCTGAAGCATATGAGTAGTTGCAAAAGAAGTACCAAAAGGAATACAAAAGATAATCAAAAGAATTTCTAGTTAACACGATCAGGGATAGCATCATGTCATTTGAGATGAATAGATTTTGTGCTGGTTATTTTTCCATTTGGCCTCTGTCTGTATTGGTTTCCTGTGACTGCTGTAACAAATTACCACAAACGGGGTGGCTTAAAACTAAAGAATTTTTTATTTTTTCATAATTCCAAAGGTCACAAGTCCAAAAGCAAGGTTCTGGCAAGGGCCTGAGATCTAGAAGGCTTTAGGGGAGAATCTGTGATTGTTTTTTCCAGCTGCTGGTAGCCCCAGGCTGGCTTTAGCTTATGGCACTTCAGGCTCTGTCTCCATGGTCACACTGCCACTTCCTCTGCTCCCTTAAGAGCCCCCTTGCTTCTCTCTTAAGGATGTATGCAGTTACATTTGAGACATACTCCAATTATCTGGATAAGCTTCTTTTTTCAAGATCTGGAACATATTCACATTTTTTGTCATATAACATATATTCCTAGGTTCTGCAGATTAGGCTGAATACATTTTTGGAGGTGAGAGAGGGAGCAATCACACAGTCCAGTGTCTTTCTCTACCCCACTCTGTGCCTGATGAGCTACCTCATATTTTATGTCACCTGGGGTCTACCCTTTGGCTCACAGTAGATTTACCAGTAGGAAAGTATCTAGAGTAGGAAGAAAAGGCCAGGAGTGGTGCAGGAGGCCTGTAATTCCAGCACTGGGGAGGCTGAGGTAAGAGGATTGTTGCAAGTTTCAGGCCAGCCTGGGCTACAAAGTGCATTCAAGTCCAGCCTGAACTACACAGTGACACCCTGTCTAAATAAATAAATAAGAAGAAAAAGAAGGTGGAATACTTCTTTCCACCCTGCTTAGTGAAATGGTTTTGGCAGTTTACTAGCACCTCCACAGTTCTAGATCTTTCTAGACTTTGATAAAATTATTTCTTCTCTGTTCTCTGGACTTCCACTGCTGTTAGTCTTTGGATGCCTCAGCATCCTCTTTAGTTCCCGAAACCCTACCTACATTCCTGTAAATATGTATGCTTTCATCACATTATTTTCAAAGTCCCAGCAGAGTGTGCCTTCAGCTTCCTGTTTCCTGGACTGATAGATTTCAAGAGGAAAAAATTTAATTTCCAGAACACAGATATACTCAGGTTACCTCAATCGAAGTTTAAGTAATGACCAACAGGCACCGGAAGGTGATTCAGCACACAATACAGCCATAGCAACTGGGTTATCTTGTGTACTCTTTGGCAGTAAATATCTGTTGCTGTATCTGATTATCTGTTATTAGTGGGCTCTTGACTTTGGCTGCCCTTGTGCCTCAATACTTTCTAGTCTTTGTCTCACAGCTTTTGACTCATGGTGTCTGCTGCCATTTGACTTCAGCTTTCTTCCTCCCCTCTGTGTATCACTTTGCTTCTGTCCACCGCCAATAGCTGACTCAAGTGTATTTTAATGTAATTTCCAGAGAACTTGATGGTGTTGGCTATTCACCACCAAGCACAGGTTTTTGGGTAGAGCTTTCCAGAGAAATCATCTCATCAGGATGAATTTGATGCCCCAGGTTAGGTGGCCCCTCCTTACCTAAATGACTCTTTTGGAATGGTAGGATAGGTTGATATTGCATTTGATATCCTATACCTTAGAAATCCTTAGGAAGGGTTATGGGTGTGACAGGCATACTGACACTTGTCACGGAGTAGACTTATCAAAAGCCACAGGAGTTTCTGTTGTCCAGTTCAATACTGGAGGTATGTCAGCATCGAAAAAGTGCACAGCATCCTCAGAGAAAAGTAAGTAACTCAGACCAGCTAGTCAAATAGAGAAACAGTGTAGCTGGTATTACAAACACAGCTTGTAGAGAGCCTGAGCATCAGGCTTTTGCTATTTTACACTGCCTACAGATTAGTTTTAGAAGGAACTCTGGGCATTGTTCAGGTGACAATGAGAAGTTACTAAAGATTTTTTAACATGGGCAAGCAAGATAAAACCAGTGTTCATACTATTCACCTGCTGGCAATGGTATTTAGATTGCATCAGGAGTAGGAGATGATGAAGACAGAAAGACAAATTAGGAAGCAATTAGTCTAGGTGAGAATATTGGGGATCCAAGTCAGAGTAGGACTGCAAAGGAAGAGGAAACACGATTGCAAAAGGAAAGGTAAGGAAATGACTGGATTCAGAAAAGAGGCTAATTTTAAGCTACTAATGCAAAATCTTTTTTGCACCAAGGACTCTTTTAATTATATTTATTTTGGGGGATTGAGGATACAGCTTAGCAGCACAAGCACCTGCCTGGCAAGCATAAGGTCCAACTATCAGTTACTTAGATCACTGAACTATCTCCCTGGCCCTAATCTCCCATTTTTAGTCTTACAAGAACCTGTTTATTGTGTGACTCCAGCAACATCTGTGTACATGGCTATGCTTTCCTACGGGCACCAAGCAAGATTTCATCTACCAAACTTTGTTTCCCTAATTTGAACTGGAAAAACTATAAGAATAGACCAATTAAGATATGTCATATCACTCTTCCAAGGTGATAGGTTAGTGGTCTTCTTGGGGTGTAATGTGTCAGCATCCTGAAAGGGCCACCAGCCTTAACGTGACTCCATGATGTCTAGTACAGAGGGATCCTGGGGCCACTACTCTTGAGAATAGCTAACCACCTTGGGCTTGTGTGACTCACCCGACTCACAAACATTTAAAAGGAGTATGAAAACAGGGAAGAGTTGGGAAAAATTACATGATTATCTAAAAATAATGCTAATGATCTCAGGATAAATCCTGAGGGGATTTGACTGACCTTATCAGATCCAAAAGCTACAACTCTTGTTACATATGTCCTGCTTTATCTTGGTCTTAACTATCCAGCAGAAAAATATAAAAACGAAGTATAAGAAGTAAAGCCATGGTATTATGTTGAGCTGTAGGGGACTCAGGTCAACAATTTCTGACATTGCCAGTCAAGCATAAGACCCAATACTATTATGGGCTACTGGACTCTTTTAGAATATTTTGCTGAGTTAACACATCTATAATATTCAAATGACGGAACTAAACAAAAAAGGAGATACAGATGAATGTCCATTTTGTATCTGTGTATTCAAAATGGTTAGGATAGAAACATAGTTACATTCTCTTAATGAATAGAGGGATTTGTTCTACTAGTGTTTGTAAATAGGATATCATGTCTGCATCTTTGAGAGCAAATAACTACTAGGAAGAGAGTATGCAATGTGTTAATTATTGAAACTGTCCTACCAATTTGGTTTGAAACTGTCTCATTGCTATGTGTTTCTCAATAAAATTATGGAGAAAAAAAAAGAATAATGCTAATGAGCATAATAGCCACAACTTATTTAGCATTTACTGGATGTCTAGCATTATGCTAATGCTTTAAACCCATGAGCTATCTGATAACATCTTCATGTTAGCAAGCTAAGACTTAGAGGGATTGAGGAGATCGCCCTGAACATATACAGTGTGACTTAAGCACAGCTCTGCCTGATCTTTAGTCTGTACTGTCTAGGAAGATAATCTGATATGACACAGGAATTGTTTTTTTTCTTCTGGAACCTCAAAAACATTGTCTCTTTGGTTCCAGTTCTGAATGCCTTTTAAATATATCTGCAGGTTTTCACCTTACCCTCTATCTCAGTGTATCAGATACACTGTAGGTGCCTTATCAGATTCTCTTGCCATCATCTAAAATCCTCAGTTGCTTATTCCTTCTCAGCCATTGCCGCAGCCAAATGCTCTGTTTGGCTCACAGAGCCCAAATTCCTACGACTGGGGCTTATCTACCACTTTGCCAGCCTTGCCCTCCACCATGGCCTCTATTAGGCCAACAAGCTCACCAGCAAGACACTGTGAATTTCTAGCTTCTCTGCTCCTCAAACAAGATTAAAGGTCACACCACAGAGCATTGGATTTGGGTTTCTGCAAGGCTAACAGTGGGAACAGGTGACAGAGTAGAGTATTACAACTCCTAGCAGGATGAATTTTGCTTATTAAAAAATAGGAAAGGCACCATGAAGATGGGTCCCCTGTGCTTTCTCCTCCCAAGGACTTACCTGAGATACGTTTTTGCCATATGGCATACAGGGGGGTATTTTGTGTGGCTACATCACATACTGTTGTCTCTGCAGATCACTCAAGCATACTCTGGCAGGGCCTCTATCATTCTCTGTCTCCCTTCTTTCCCTCACTCTCATTACCCTCCGACTGCATCTCCTAAATAAAGCATTAGCATTAATTCTTGGTTGCATTCTATTTTTCTAGAAAACATTAGCTAAGTTATTCACGTTCAGTTTCTCTGGCTGGAACCACTACTTCCTAAATTCTTTTGACTCAAAGCCAAGCTTCCAAGAGTGTGCTCCAAAAGACAGTAAAAGCTGATAATAATATTGCCAATGTTATCAGCATAACTGATGGAATTTGTGTATTTCGCCTTTTAAAAAGTGCAGTTTGGAAGAATGGGAGGCTGAAACAGAAGGATCACTGTGAGTCCAAGCTGCATAGTGAGACCCTGTACCAAATACATAAATAAATAAAAGATTTTTAAAAATGGGAGATGACTGTATGTATGGTAATTGATAGGATAATATACTATACATTGGAAAAATTCTTTTCTCATAAATTAAAATTTTTGAATCTAGAAGACCTACATTAAATGTCTAGAGTACATAGTACTTTAGAAATTTTTAGAAGGAAAACAAAAACACATTACTTTTCTGTTGGAGACCCATTTCACGAAGGGTAAATGTCAATTTTTTTTCTGTCCATGCTAGGAATACAACCCAGGGTGTTGCACAGGCTGAGCAAGTGGTCTACTACTGAGCTACACCAGCCCTAAGTGACAAATCATGACTAAAAGCCTTTAGTGACAATTTGATTTAATCCCCACTTCCCTCAGCGCTGGGGCCCACTGAGATGGTCTAGTAGTGAGACCCTGAACACCCTGTAGACCCTTCCCTAAAACAAAATAAAATAAAAAATCCCCTCTTCTTCTAACTGTGAGGAAGAACCACAGTAAACTTTGGTGCTTAAAAATATCAAACACCAGAAAAAGACTACCCAAGCTCAAGCTTAGGTATATCTCACGATAGCTGTATGGTTTGGGGTATTTAGTTAATGTTCTTGTGTCTTGATTCCTCTTGTAGAAATGTCAGAATCCATGATAATAGCTGTTGGGAAGATTAATTTTTCTCTTTTTTTTGCAGTGCTGGGGCTCAAACCCAGTGCCTTTGTGCACTAGGCAAATGGTCTACCAAGAAGTTCTACCCTCTGTCCATTAATTTTTTTACTACTTAAAAAAGTGTTACTAGTATAGGCCATTTAAGTGTTCAGAGGGCCACACAAACAATTTCCGTGCCTCTTTCCAGTCTTTGCTCACTATACGACCTTTAAGTGATATTAATCCTATTTGAAATAGCAATTCTCTATATACTCCCTGTTTTATTTCCTCTCATTAGCACTTATCTAGTTTTAGTACTCCTGTAATTTGCAAATTTGTTTTTCATCTGTCTCCTCACCTAGAGAACCAGGGTATTTGTTTTATTCCCTGATGTGTTCCAGGTGTCTAGAATATTGTATGGGATTTAGGAGGTGTTCACTACTACTGGAATATGCTACCTAATGATAGTTTGGTCAGAATCGGACAGCACAGGGCTTGCAGTAGATGTGGCTCAGTGGTACATGTCTATCATGCATAGTGCCTAATCCCCAGTACCATATATACATGTAAATAAAAATAAATAGACAGCATATATGACAGGGATTTCATAAAGTTATGTCACCTAGTGATGCCATACCCATCTTATTCATAGAAGTATATTCTTATATGTGATGTTAGTTCAATGATAAAATTGCCTGACCACATATTTTAAAAATGTAGCCTGTAGCTGGAATGAATGAATGAATGCATTGTTTTCAGGTTAACCAAGTTGAGGTTGCTTTTGGAGAAAGATTTGTAAATGAACTTCATAATGTGCATGTAACATGCTAACAGTCTTCCCAAAAGTTATTCTCTTAAACTGAATAATCTCATCTCTCTCCTACATTATTTTTTAAGAAATTGATTAGCAAACTTTTATTCCCAAAGATATTTTAGCTGAAACTTAAATCAAACTATCTTTAATTCCTAATGAGAATACTCTGAATTAATGAGATAGATTGACTCTGAGTAATTGCTGATGGACTCTGTGTCGCTGTGATTGATCCAATGTGACCTAGGAGTCATAGCTTATCATCAGAATAGGTAAAAAAGAGAACAAATAATACCTGTCCTAGGTGAGGTAAAATGCCAGTCTCAATCTGTCAGGCAAATATCATCAGTGCCACAGTACACAAAACCAAACCGAGATCCAGAGGCCCGAGTCACACACCTGATAGGTAACAGAGTCAGGATTCAAGACATCAGGTTCCAAAGTCAATGCTTCTTCCAGTACCACACTTTAAGCCTCAGATTTCTTTCTTTCTTTGGATTAAGTTTACTGACACATTTTAGGTATACATAATTACATTCACTCTAGGGAATTTTTAACTGTACTTGATACAACTTGATTCTTTCTTGTTTGTTTCTTTACTGTTTGTTGGTATGGTTTAAGTATACATAATAATTACATTCATTAGAGGGAATTAAGCCTCAGATTTCTCATCTGTAATATGTGGTAACAATACTTATGTACTGGGTTGCTGCAACAATTACAAATAAATGTATGTAAGGCAGAACATTCAATAAATGACAGTTGGCATTATGACTATACTTTAGGAATGATGATGAGACTTTCTCTCAGGAAATGCTCGCCAGAGAGAAACACAAGAGCCCTGAGCGAGCTGGATGACAGAAATAGGTCTTGCAGAGGTGGGTGATTTGGAGTAATCACATTAGAAACCTTTTTAATCTTTGAAAGATTTTAAATGTATTTATGTTTCATTTCACTAAGAGCCATGAGTCAAGTTTGAGGCTATTTGGTCAGAAGGATTCTGTGTGTATGTTGTATAAAAATGATAGCTGTAGAGCTGGGGTGTAGCTCCATGGCAGAATGATGGCCAAGCATGTACAAGACCCAGGGTGTGATCTCCAACACCACAACAAATACACAAACAAAGATGGTTGTATGCAAAGCAAAGTCGGCCAAGTGTAGTAGACCACTTCTATAAACCTGGCACTCAGGAAGCTGAGGGAGGAGGATCATTATGAGTTTGAGGCCAGTCTAGGTTACATGTCAAGACCCTGTCTCAAAAATAAAACAAACAAAAAGTCCCACAAAGCAAAAGCCATGTACACTGGTACATCAGTTCATGGTACAGTTTTGGAAAAGATGGCCATATTTGTGTTTGTGTGTGAAAGATGGCCATGGTTGTATTTGTCACCCAATGTAGAATTTGCAAACAAAAACCAAATTTTGCCAAATGCTCTATTTTCAAACCAAATTGTTCGCAAACAAAAGCATTCATGAATCAAGGTACTTGTTATGGTTTGTGTCTAGTTGTCCCCTCCAAAGCCTCATGTAAATTATGGGGCTAGAGGAGCAACAAGTGGCTTGAGGGGCGAGGCCGGAGGACCAGATGATGAGATACAATGGATGCTAAAACAACTGAATGAAAGGTGATGGGATTTAGGGGTTAAATTACATCCTCCAAAAAAAAGTTGAAATCCTAGTCCTCAGAACGTGCTTCTATCAGGAAACAGGGCATAATTAGTTAAGATGAGATCAGACTGGAATATGGCAGGTTCTTAATCCATCCAATAGGTCAGGCATCCTTATTCTAAGGCAGCCACGTAGAGACTCAGACCCATGGGCAGAATGTGGCATGAAGGCAGAGGATGAACTGAAGAGCTACAGCTGCAAGCCATGGGAGGCCCAGGGCTAATGGAGGAAAGGCAAAGCAGGATTTTCCCCTGTAGGTTTCAGTGGAAGGATGACCCTCCTAACATATTATTTTTGTATTTTTAACTTCCAGACAATTAATTTTTATAGTTTTAAACCATCAGTTCTGTGAGTACTTTGTTATCACAGCACTCAGAAAATAATACAATGCTGAGCAGGATTGGTGCAGTGCATCCCAGTGTTCCCAAATACATAAAAGGTAGAGTGTTCCATAAAAGAGGTCAGGTACTATTTAACCAAGTGTGACACTTAAACACCACTAAGAGTGGGATGACCTGACACCGTATTTGATGAGAGGTTCACAATACCACTTTGGTAGTCTGATTGCAATGGGAGGAGGTAGAGTTCACTTCTCTGTCATTTGACTCAGGGCTGGCTTTGTTGCATGCTTTTGTCAATATAATGCTGTTAAAATAACAAGAGTGTCAGGTCTAAGCTTATGGATTCAGGAGACACTTGCCTTTTCTTTTAGATACTTCCTCTTCTGGAGCTATCCTGCTAAGGATGATAGACTAAGAGTACAGATCCCAGTAGAGGTCATCCCAAATTGGCCAGTCATTAGTCAGTGTGACTTGACATGTATGAATGGTTCAAAAATCAGTTGAACCCAGCCATGGTCAGCAGAACTACCTAGTAAATGGTTCTTAATATTATGTCTCTGAATGTGGGGGTGAATTTGTTATGCAATAATAGCTGCTACAGTCATAATATTATTGCCCTCAGTTTAAATGAAAACTAGTCACCAACAAATAATCAGGAATTCTTGACAGTGTGGCACATTTCACAAAAATAACTGGCCTAGAAGACATAAGAGTCAGTGTCATGAAAAACAAAGTTTGGAGACTGTAGTAGGGTCTTTTCAATCTTGGCATTGACATTTTGGACGAGGCAATTCTTTGTTATGGAGGTTGTGGGTTGTAGATATTTAGCAGGCATCACTGCTCTCTACCAATTAGATGTGTGCTCCAGACTGGATGTAGCTTGCATCCAGAGGTTCCTTTGCTGGAAGCTTGGGCCACAGTGTGTGAGGCTGTGAAGTGATAGAACCAAGAGGTGGGGCCTACTGGAATGGCCAAGTCATTAGTGGCCTGGCCCTTGGAAGGGATTGATGTTGTTCTTGCCTGATACCAGTTAGAAGTGTTTTTTTTTTTTTTTTTTTTTTTTTTTTTTCTCGGAATGCCTTCAAGGCATGACTGGCTGTATTGTGTTGTGGGGATCGAACCCAAGCCACCTGAGCCTGACTGCTTTGTTGAAGCAGCCACTTAAAGAACTGAGCTACAGGGCATGCCCCTTTTATAAGGATTTTTTTTTTTTTTTTTTTTTTGGTTGCTCGAATGCCTTCAGGGCACTTTTGGCCAGCGGGAGAGGTGTGAGGTTCGAACTCCAGCAACCTGAGGCTGACAGCTTTGTGGAAGCAGCCACTGAAAGGCCTGAGCTAGGACCAGGCCCCCCTGATACCAGTTAGACTGTGCATGTGTTGGCTGTTATAAAGCATGGCCAACCTGTGTGATTGGGCCTTTTGTACACTGGATCCATTCTGTCTCTACCATGTTGTGAAGCAGCCAAGGGGCCCCTCACAAGGAACCAAACTGAATGGGCCACCTGATCTTGGACTTTCACCCCCACCAAACTGTGAATGAAATAAACCTCTTTTCTTTGTAAAAGCACCTATGCTCAAGTACTTTGTTATAGCAACAGAAAAATGAACTATGTAATGCAATGCTAGTAGTACCACTAACCTTGAAAATAAAAATGTCTCCAGATATTACTAAATATCCATATCTGGACCCTAGACTTGAGAGACAAAATCAAATGTGATGTATGGATCTTCTTAAGATCCTGGATCAAAGGAGAAAATGCCTACATAAAGCATTTGGACAACTGAAGAGGTTTAAATATGAATTTAGAAATATATACATATTACTGACTCATTGTTAATTTTCTCAGGACTGAAAATATTATGTTTTTAGGAGATACCTGCCAAATTATTTTAAGTAAATGATTGACTATAGGTTGAAGTGTTCAACTTATTTTCAAATGTTGCAGCACATAAAGCTGTTAGGGATAAAGTAAAAGTAAAAAATGTTAACCACTGCTGAAATCAGGCGTAAGATATAGTTGGGTGTTTTGTTTTGTTTTGTTTTGTTTTGTTTTGTTTTGTTTTGTTTTGACTGGGGATTAAACTCAGGACCTAGTGCTTACCAGGCACGTGCTTATGCCACTGAGCTATCTCCCTGACCTAGGGGTGTTTGTTACCACTCTTTTGACATTATCAGTTTGAAAAATTGTAAAGTAAAAAGTTAAGGGAGAAAAGAATTAGTTGCACCTCTACTAACTGACTCCTTATTAATTTAACGAATAGGCTGCTTTAAATGAATCTGAGTGCTCGTCTAGGGATGCCTGGACAAGGAGCTAGCTCAAACCAGGACTGGGCAGCTAAGGTTGAGGCAGGGGGCTTCTCCCTGTCTGAAGAACTGTACACAGATTCAGCTTCCCATGAAATAACTGGCTTTTTTTTTTGGTACCAGAAATTGAACTCAGGACCTTGTACTTGCCAGGTAGGTGCTGGGCCACTGAGCTATGTCCCTGGCCCAACAAGTGGCTTTCCCTCATGTAATATCCCACAAGGGTGTGGGACAGCTTGGGTGTGTTTCCTAGACAGCTCTGGTAAACAGCTGGCACTAAAATCTAGGCTGCTTGATGCCAAGAAAGCTTGATTATTCCTTTCAATGATAAGGCTGCTCTCATATTTGCATATAAAAAAAGAGACAGAGGGGCAGAGTTCCCTTATGTTTTATGGAACATAAACCATTCTGTGAGGCCAGATGGGGCAGTGGGTGGATAGGGTCTCTGGGTTTTCCTTTTTTTAATCTCAATTTTGTAGGTTTTCTCTTTCACAGCAAAACCTGTTTTTTAAAGAATCTGTATTATGTGACATACTGACACTCCGATCAAGCTATAACTGTATAGAGACCCAAATGGAAGACACCTAACATTTAAAACACAGGCAAAACTCAGAAACCAAAAAGGAAAATGCCAATTAATGCATTTGTGTAAAATACTTAAAACTTTTGATGTTGTTGTTATTTTGAGACAGGCTCTTGCTGTATATTTTAGGCCTCCACCAAACTAACTGTATAGTCCAGGCTGGCTAACTTGCAGCAATCCTCCTGCCCCAGCCTCCCAAGTGCTGGGATTACAAGTGTATGCCACTATGCCAGGCTAAAACTTTTAAATGGTAAAAACAAAACTGATGGCAACAACAACAAGGTAACACCATGAACAGAGCCAAAGTCAAAAGGCACCACAGGAAAAATAATTTGCAACTAATAGAAAAAGTGGCTATTTCATATACAGAGATCTTAACAGTTTTACCAGAAGAAATGAACAGAATGAGAAGCATGGAATATGAATAAATATTTCATAAAGAAAATAAGAATGGCAAAAATTTGGAAAAAGCATTTGACTGTACTGGTGCTGAGAAAAATACAAATTACAATATGCTAACATTTTAATGTGTGGATGACAAAAACTTGAAAGTTCAATAGAACTTGATAGAAATGCAAACTGGAGCAATTCTGAGGGGCTACAAGTTGGGAGCATAACTCAGTCTTAAATACACATATACTAGGATCCAGCAAGTCACTGAAAGGAATTTATCCTACAGGTAAGTCAGACAATTCCCAATGACATTTGTGTAAGGATATTCATAAAACACACTGGTTATAATGATGATATCAATGGAAATTATATAAATGTCCATTGATTTGGTAGTAGTTACATAAGTTTATGGACATCTAAAAATTAAAATATCTACAGGTGCTGACACAGAAATAGTTCTAATATATTGATGAATAAAGTACCTGACCCTTTATATTATAAAATATGCTTTGTGTAAAAATGGTGCATGCATCACATATCCTTTTATGGAAGAGCCACAAGAAATAGTTATAAGTGCTTGCCTTGTGGTAAGAATGGGAAGAAGACTTTTCTATTGTAATTCACTTTGTTTTGTTTTTTGGGTGTGTGTTTTCTGTGCTTAGGATTGAACCGAGGGCCTTGTGCACACTAGATAAAGGCTCTACCACTGAGCTACATCCACAGCCCTTTTTATTTTTTGAGATTTTTTTTTTTCTGGCTCAGGCTAACTTAAGGGCAGCTCTGGTAATGCAGGTGGAGGTGGGGATCGAACCGCAGTATCCTGTGCCTGACTGCATTTGCATGAGTAGGCACTTAAACTGAGCTAACTGGAAGGCCCCCTTATTTTTTACTTTGAAGTAGAGTTTCAGGCCTTGAACTGGCAACACTCCTGCCTCAGTCTCCAGAGTACAGGCATACAACATGATGCCTGGCTCTCAATGTATCTTTTTACTATGGTTATGTCTTACTTTAACAGCAATGAGGACAAGAAGCCTTGCAGATTACCCTTGAAACAACTTTCAATACATCAATTAGTGTCCCTTTTCATACTTTTTTAGAAAAAGTATTTTAATTACTGAAGCAGGATAAGGTTGCATGAATTATAATATTTACAGCTGGGGATGCAAATCTGCCCATGATAATGATCAGTATGATTTTTAGAACCTAGAAAAGCTGTAGCAGGGCAGTTAGCAAGTTCTTTAAGGAATCTTGGATCATTCACCTTCCTACATGGCTCAGGTCCAGCCTTCAGCAAGACTCCTATTTGGAAAGCCAAAGTGGCTGGGCAAGGAAAAAATCATGATGAGAAATTTTCTCTTGCCTTCTTTCTTTCCTTCTCTCTGGAGTTTCTTTAGGAACAGGAAATTAAAGATATAACCATGATTCAAGGTATAGGGATATGGGGGAAATCTGAAAAGGTACTTGGATAATTCTATCTCTTTACAAATGCACCATATCTGTACCTGGCTGGTCCTCTTTCAAGCACCCAATGTATTAATCTGCAAGGACAGGCCCTATCAGGGGAACATTTTTTGTTCCCAGTGAAGTGGCACATTCAGTTCCTGGTGAAGGCTCGCTTAATTCCCATTAGTCATTTTGCAGCTGCATCTTGGGAAAAGAAAAAATTCAAATGCTTTTGGCTGATTTCATGAGTAAACGAAAAACAAGGCGTCTACAGTTCATGTTTGTTTATAATTTAATAAAGCATGTCTATCTTCATGCATATTCTCAAGCTTTTTAGTTGTCTAGTGATTGAGCTTGCTTCCACTGTTCTCAGGTACCTAGAGTTGTTGTTATCATGTTTGAGGTGGGATCCTGGGCCACCCACTCATTACTGAATTGATAGTGTAACTTTTATTTGGCAGCTCGTGATGCTAAGGTTATTCAGGGACACTGTTTAAAAACACAGATCAATGACCTAAGTCAGACATCAACTCTGATCATAGGTTTGTTATTTTTTAGGTTGTTTAGGGACATTAGATGAATGTATAAATTTATTATTGTAGAGATAATACTGAAGATGCACATACGGAGATCATTATTGTAGATTGGTTTGTGACAGCTGGCTCTGATTTAGTTATTTCCTCTAGAAGACACTCTGAACAATTATTTAAATGCCTCTCCTCTGTAATTATAATAATAATGATGATGATTTTGCAACTGAATATGCAATTCAGGGTGTATACACTCAACTACTGTTTTTAGCTTGTTTCTCCTTTTACATTGATGTCAGCTGCTGTTGTCAGAATATTGAAGAACAGAGGGCCATTTTACCACTAAGGGTCAATGAACTACATCAATAGTTCAATAATCTAGAGCACATACTGGAAGTTATTAAAATAATTAATACAGTGAGTGTTTAAAGAGTGTTAACTATGAGCAAGGATTTTTTGTCTTTGGAGAAATACATTAGTATCTACTTGATATATATATATATATATAGAAATGGGGATGGAACCCAGAAGGGACTCTACCACTGAGTTACATCTTTAGCTCCTTTTATTTTTTGAGATAAGTCCTCTCTAGGTTGCTTGGACTAACTGTGAACTTAGATGCCTCTACTTGAGCTTCCCAAGTAGCTGAAATTACAATGTGCCTAGCAATGACAAAATATCTTGTAAGTTATAAAATCTGGCAGTGCTTTTCTATAGTACCTATTTAAGGAGCTGCAGTAAAAGAAAATGAGACAGACACAGAGAATAGGGAGGCAAATAGCATGATGGCTGATTGAAAGATAGACATGAGATCTCTAGGGCGCGGTATTTATACTACCGTTACCTGTTACCAGTTCTCTTGAAACTGACTAGCTACTGTTCACACAGCTCTCTATTATTAACTTGTAGAGCTGGTGGATGAGGTGGGAAAAGTCAAAACCTTTCAGAGAAGATGTCCAAACCGAGTGTCTCTGCAGGATCAGGTTTCTCGATGCCAACTTTTCAGGAGGAATTCCTGGTCCTTTTGATGGCAAATTTCAGTTGACCTCAGATTGATCTCGGATGTGAAAGAAAGGCAAGGCCATGGTTTGCTGCTGCTGCTGCTTTTCCCCTCGCCCCTTTGGTATTGGAGATGGAACCTAGGGCCTTCACACTGAGATACAACCCCAATCGTGAAAAACAAAACATTTTTTATTTTGAGAAAAAGTCTTGCTAAGTCATTAAGTTGCTGAGCCTAGGATTAAATTTGTGATCCTCTTGCCTCAGACTCCCATAGTACTGGGATTACAGGTACATACTACCATGCCTAGTTCCTAGTTTGCTTCTTTTCTGCTTGTTTGCTATACTTTGTGGTTGGGCTCATCCCTTATTACCCTGCGCTGCCCCCTGTATCCCTTTGGTCTCCGACCTACCCTCTATGTTCTTATTTCTGGTGTGGAGTCATCTAGAATTTGCTGTCACCAAGCTTTCTCATCTGTCACTCCCTTGTCCCCTATACTAATATCTTCACTGGAAATAGGTAGAGGAATCAGTCTTCTCAATAACATACATGTATTTTTATTTATAGTGGCATTCTGGAGTCAATGCTACTCATTCCAAATGGATTCTAATATAACACCTTCCATGTGAAACAGAAAGAAAAATGAAGTTGCTTTAATAGACTCACAGGAGCCAATACCTACAGGACTATGGGGTTATCTCTGATTTTATTCTAGGGACTGTTGTTACTAGAAAGTATGATATTTAGCCTATGGCCCCATAGAGCTAATATTACTGCTACCACTAGTATTTTATATGCTAATGCTTTCTCTATGTGCATTAATTCATTTAAAATTGGACTGCCTGATTATGAGCTCCTCAATAGCCAGGTATGTCCTCTGTACCTGACACATGGAAGGTACTCTGTGTTTGCTGAGTGACTGGATAGAACTTCAACCAACCAGCAACATGAACTGGAGTAAGCAAGATGAAGCAGTGGTAAAATGAGAACACCATCACAAAGTCCAAGCTGACCCTGGTTGTTAAGATGGGAGAAAAGCATGGAAAGATTCTGATTTAAGAATCTCCTTAAGTTCAAACATTTCTACAGAGAGCTGGGATACTCTTTCTAATCCAGTTTCACTCTTCACTAAAGACTTCTGGTTCCAAACACTAGGAATCAGTGTTAAGTGATATTTTGAAATATTACTTTGTCAGCTTGTTTTAGATATGGCAATCTGCAAAGTAACCCCCCAACATTTGAAAGCTCATCCATAGCTGTGTGGTATCCAGGTGTTTCCTAGGATTTCTGCCTACCTGCTACACTGCTGGCTAACCAGGATATGTGCTCCGCTGGGATTAACTTGGAACCAGCAGCACTTTGTTATATCTGAGATTATTAAACTTCAGAAAGAGTGAAGACCCACCCTAACTTAATTCAGAAAATAAAAGTACAGAAACTCATTAGGATTAGGAGATGATTCAAGATCACCTAGTCCAGTGGTAGCAAACCTATAGAACATGTGTTGTTTCTCTTTTAAGACAAAAGACATACGAATTGTTTTTTCCTACACTAAAACCTCAGTATTCAGGTTTAATTGCACTGTTGGCACTTTGTGATAAATAAGTGAGTTTTGGGTTGCACTTTGGACACTCATTTCTAAAAGGTTCACTCATGAAAGAATAAAATTGGAAAGGTAAAACAGATACAGTAAAACAGAAAGAAACAGTCTTAGTTACTTTTTACTTGTTGCTGGGACAAATACCCAACACTCAAAATGAAGGAAGGAAAGATTTATTTAGCTCCAAAGCAAATAACAGCAGTTCATGGCGGCAGAAAACAACGAAAAGCAGAGGAGGAGCAGCAGCTGCGGCATCCACGCTGACTGCGAAGACCTGTGGCCGTGAAGACCAAGCTCTTCTGAGGACTAGGACTTCTCCACAGAAGCAGGGCAGGGCTACAGGAAGCCTTACTCAATTCCTTTATATACACTTTTTGTGCTGAGTAACTCTGGGGCAGCCCATGACACTAGGATGGAACCAATCACACCCCAGTGCCAGCCCAATAGGGCTCCAAGTTGGGTCCTGCTCACCTGCAGGACTGGGTCCCCACCACCGGAAAGGAGCCAATTGAGCAAGATGACACAATGTATCAATTACCACAGAAACTGAACATAAGGAATAAACAACGGCAATGTCAGAAAGGATAAAAGAAAGGGAAAAAGGGGGGTAAAAATAATGCAAGTATATATAAAGGATAGCTGAGATGATTGTACTAATTTCCATGAGGTTTTTTTTAAATAGCAGTTAATGTTTAAAATTTTTACTTCAACTAACTCTACATGCTAATATCTACAATCTGAGCAATTACATTAAGAACAACAGTATGCAATATAAAAGCCAAGGTTGAATATCTTTCATCTTGTTCTTTTAAATGTGTAACATTTCTAATGTCTTATCAGTTATTATACTCTTTAAAATAAATTACAAAATAGAGTAAAAGGGACAAGAGAAAAATTAAGGTTTATTGAAAGGAAGAGTTAATGTTTCATTGTTTGACCAATCTTGCATACCTATATCTGGTAATCTGAGCAACAAATTTGACAACAATACATAATATAACCACTGTTGATTCTCTGTTCTTGTCTTGAAATTCTGAACTATTTGTATTGTTGTATATTGCTTTATTTCTGTCTTTGTTATCTTAGTTTTTCCTCTTTAAAAAATAACAGTTCACCATCACTGACCTAGTTCATACTGGGTAGATGAAGAACCTGCAGCTAACAGGTTCATTGACAGGGTCAGCTGTCGTGTAGTGGGAAGGACAGGTCTCGAATCTCCAGTTTCCTGTGGCACCCAATTGTGAGTGGTGTCCTTTGGATTTATGCTGGTGTAAATGTGCTTCAGTTGCTGTTTGTTTCCTTTTGAAAGCACTTTTCTCCTAGTCAAAGACTTCCTGATTCTCCTTCACACATGCTTCAAGGTCACAGCCTAGACCAAAATGTTTACCAAAGAAAACTAGGCACTTAATAAGTTCCACTTACAAGAAGAGTCATTGCCAGCTCCTGCACTCCCTAAACCCTGGCTCTCACCAAGCAAAGCAAACCAAGGAAAGGATAAAGTTGGCTTTGGAACTAGAAATTCCTAGGTTTGGATGCCAATAGAAAAACAAATGAATTCTGTGTGACTTCTCCAGCAGGCTAAGGCTGCAGCTGCTGCCACCTCCTGGGAGAAGACAGACCTCAGCTTCATATCTGAGGCTGGTCTCCATGTTCACCTATGACTTGGGCAAAGACGTTGGGTAGGGCTGAAATTCCTTTCTCACAGAAAATAAATGGGACAGTTCCTTACTCAGCAAATAAAACATGGGTTTCTTTTTTCTCTGTTCTTTTTGCCAATGCTATGCTGAAAAAAAATGTCAAGGGAGGCTCAGTGGTAATGTACCTGGTTAACATGTGTTAGGCCCTGGGTTCATTCCCCAGCACTGCAAACAACAAAACAACACAATCTCAAACAACAATAAGGAGGCCGTAGTGAGTTAATATGGGAATTATAAGAGTATGGAGATAATATTAAAGCAGAACTGCAAGTTTTAGTCATAGAGATTCCTTCTCTTGGCTTTCTGCACGCTAGGTATTGAGGTGACATTAGGAATGCATACAATTGGGAATTTTGCAATAACCAGGGTATATGTGAGCTGCTGAATCTTTATCTCCAAGAGCTGCAATTTAACTTTTGGGGCTATTATGAGAGTTGAGATAACACATGTAAGTTCTTGGTATGCAAGAAAAGTTCAATGGGAATTATAAAGGGCAAGTTCTCTTCTCTAAATCTCCCTGGTGATTTTCTTCATTTACTGACTAAAAAAAAATGGATCAACAGTCCACATGCCCATAATTCTAGCCTGTCTTTTGCTGATTTATAAATGATTCTTAAGCAATCTCTTTCTTATCTCTCTTTCTTTCTCTGTATATTTTTTCTTTAAAACACAATTATGAAAAAGTGAGAAGAAATACAGGAGGCAATAAATCAATTTAGGAAACATGTCTGGAGTACCTACTATGTTAGTCATACAGGAGTTAAATAATTAGTTGAGACCTTACATATTTTACATTAGGAAAAAAAGTGAATCAGAAATTTGGGCTTTAAATTTAGGTCTTCAAAGAGCTCAGCTGTATATATGACAGCTAATGCTTTTGATTATTAGTTTCCTCATCTACAGAATAATACTATGTGAAGGGATATTTTTTCATTTACAGCAGACATTGCCTAGAAGGTAACACACTGGCTGCTGTGTTGTGCTTCAGCTGTCCCGACTATGGAAAGCTGTTAAAGAGATCGTGAAGTCTGAGTGATCCTAGTAGAGAAAGACCCTTACAGACTTGTATGTCTGAAGATTTTACTTCCCTGACCAATGAATTATGGGTGCTATCTTAACCATGCACAGAGTTATGGATTTATTCTAGCCTACTTTGAGTGTTTTTAATCCTTTGCTATGGTTTGAATGTTTGGATTCAATCCCAGACTCATGCTGAAACTTAGTCCCAATGCAATAGGATGAAGAAGCAGGGCCTTTCGGGGAGAGTTAAGCTCTGAGGGCTCCAGTGTCATGAATGGATTAGTACTTTTATAGAAGGGCTAGAGGAAACTAGATATGCTCTTTTTCACCTTTCTACTTTTTTAGCCACGTGAGGATACAGCAACATTCTACTCTGGAAGATGTAACAAAGTGGCATCTCTGGAAGCAGAAAGCCTTGGCCCTCAATGACAGTGAACCTACTCACACTAGATATTGACTGTTAAGCCTCCACAACTGTGAGAAATAAATTTCTGTTGTTTATAATTATCCTGTCTCAGGTATCTTATTATATCAGTATGTGAACTAAGAACTATAGAATCCCTTTCTTAACAATGAAAACCATACTTTTTGCTCTTAGCCAATTGCTGTGTTCCATCTAAAGCTGTGTTTTGCTCTTTATTATTACTGTTATTGAACATCACCTTATATTTGAGCAGTACTTTTCAGCTTACTAAATCTTTTCCATACACTGGCTCATTGAGGGGAAATGAGGTGACAACAAACAAGTTGGGCTTTAGAGCCAAAGAGTCTGGTTTTATCACTGACTAGCTTCATCTTGGATAAATCATCGTGTCTCTAGGAGTATATAGTGGTTGACTGTTCTCAACCTAAGAAGTGTAATAGTTGCACTAAATTGGCTCAGTAATACCGTCCCTAGGGTGTAGCAGACCTGCCATCAGTTGGATGGTGTAAAAAGGAAACGAGGAAGGACAATGGGCTTCTATTCTTTGGAGGAGCTCCAGTCTTTGCCTTCAGCTTGGACATCATCTCCTGGGTTCTAGCACAGACTTTTCAGCTTTTGCCTTGCATCCTATAGCCTTCTGGCAGACTCATCGGCCTCCAGACACGGACTTGCATGGACACTGCAGTGAACTCCAGATCTTGGACTGAAATGTTCAGTCTCCAGTGTGCAGACACCCTCTGCATACTTCTTCATCCAACTCTGTGGTGAACAACTGTAAGCTGACCTTGTAATTTCTTATACATTTGCACATCATATGTCATATCTGTTTCTCTAGTAAAACCTTGACTGATGCAGAGTACTAATCTCTGCCTAGAATGTTTCTTAATTCATGCCATCTCTTTTTCACTGTACAGGTATTAGCTCAAACATTACCTCCCCAGAGAAGCTTCCTTTACCACCCAATCTAAAAATTACCCTGGTTTAGTCCCTTTTTAACATGTAGCACAGACTAAAATTATCTAGTTGACTTACTTATTACATGTTGCTCCACCAGGATGCAAGCTCCATGATGTAGACTTGTCTGTTTACTCTTGTCTTCGTGGCATCTGGGACAAGGCTTGGCATATCACTGACTTTCAAAAACTCTGTGATCGCACCAAGATTGTAAATAGCAAAACTGCCAACGGTCTTTCTGGGAAGTATTTAACATGAGAAACATACTGAAAAGGCCTCTAGGGGATGATGAAGATGACTGGGTTGCTAGAGCTATTGTGTCACCACAGTTGGTATTGATCTCTAAAAAATGAGAGTCCATTGATAATCCTCATGTTTCCCATAAGGTCATTCACTACATCCCTATCTTTGAAATGTAAAATCACTAGGAAGACTATATGACTACTGTCAGTTTTCAGGCCATCCCTGTGTATCCTTACAATACACCCTATCACTTAAAAGTCAGGCCCTCAAAGCAGAAAGTAAACCTGTACCTATAGATCTGAGAGTCTAGCATCAGTGGTGGCTATCCTTATAGAGCTTTCAATTGTAACAGCCCATTGTGGCATATGTGCCATAGGTTCATCACTTCTGCAGCTCAGCCTCACGCAGATATATATATTTTTTGGGGGGTGGGGGGTTCTGGGGATCAAACTCATGACTGTGTGCATGCCAGGCACTGCTGACCCATCCTCCCAGCCCCATCTGCAAATACTGAAGTTAATTTCACTTTTATCTTAATATTTATAGATTTTGGGCTCAAAATATCATGTCTGTATTTATGTTAACATATAAATGCTTTATATTTGTTAGTAGCAATACTATGAGTGGATTCAGAATGTTCCCACTGAGATACAGCTTCAGCCTTTTTTGTTTTTTATTGAGACAGTGTCTCCTTAAATTGCTGAACTGTCAAGGCTGGCTCAAACTTGTGATTCTCCTGCCTCAACCTTCCAAATTACAGGACAGCACTATCATACCTTCCTAGGAATGCTTTGAATTATTTTACATTTGTGAAATTTGTGCTATAGAAAAAAAACCATGCTCTTTTGGGTCTGTATACTCTACCTGGCAGTCATGTAACACAGAAGTCTCTAGTTTAAGTTCTCTTTTAGCACCATTCATTCATCCTCCAATAAATATTTATTGAGCATCTACTATGTATAGACTACAAAAATGCAACTGTGAAGTGGGTGTGCATGACTCATCTTTATGGGAGTTATCTTTGAGAAAGAAAGACATAAAGAAGAAATGAAAACATATTGTGATGCCTGCTAAGCTAAGGGGGGGAACTCAGGGTGCTAAAGGAAAATACGGGAAATGTTATCTAACTTCACAATAGGTGATGAGGAAAGATTTCCAATAAAAGGATAAGTTGAAGGATAAGCAAGAGTTAGGCAGGGTAATACAGGAAAAATGTTCCAGGACTGTGATTTAGACTAAGTCCTAGAAGGAGAGAATGAAGCACATAAAGGTAACACTCTCATACAATTTAGTGTTGTTGGAGTTAAGTGCAGAGGAAAATAGTGAATGTTGGAGAGATACAGCAGGTAATGAAGGGCATCTGTCAAGCACTTCAGAGAATAGAAAGTCGCTATTCTAAAGGGCTGGCCAGACAGCTCAGCAAACTAAAGCACCTAGTTAAGCAGAGTGCTAGCGGCCAGGGTTCAATCATTGCTGGCTCCGCCCCTGGGGTGCACTGAGATGGTGATTGAGACTGGGCTTGGGCCTGTAATCTCAGTGCTTGGGAGGCTGAAAACAGGAGGATCTCTGAGTCCGATTGACAATGTGAGACCGTGTAGACCTTGTCCTAAATACATTTAAAAAAAAAAAAAAAAAAAAAGGCATTGTGAACTTTCAAGTCTAGGAAGAAATTATGTTTGTTTTCCTTTTGAGGTGTTGGGAATTAAACCTGGGTCTAACACATGTTAACAAGTGGCCTACCACTGAGTTACACTCCTACCCCAATCCTTCTGTGGTTTTACTCTGAGAGAGAGTCTAAATTGTCCAGGCTGCCCTTGAATTTGAGATCCTTCCACCTCACCCTCCTATGTAGCTAGAATTACAGTTGTGTACCACAATGACCCTTATATGTTTTTTTAGGTGTTCAAAAACATAACTCTATGTCTAAAAAAAAAGGGAAGTGATTAAGTTAAGAGTGGCCTTAACAAATATTGATTAGTGAGTTTAACAAATTGGAGTGAGTCTCCACCTTAATTTTTTACTCTTTAAATTATCTCTTTTCCTCTAAGATAACCATGGGTTATCTCTGGGATTCACCTGTTCCCTTTACCACAGACCCAGGTAGTTCCTTAACTCAGATCACTAAAGCAATAGCATTCCCACAAGGATCAAAAACTTTTCTAACATGGCACAATACATGCTGTACAGGTAACCTTAAAGGTTTACACATTATGACCTTTCTATCTGGTGTTCTTGATCCGATATCCTGATGGAGGCCAAAACTAAATTTGGAGTGGAGGGAGTCTGGGGCTGGTTAGGGTCATAATGGAGAATATAATTATTGATTTACCTGGTTATTCACTGAGCAATTCTTTGCCTGAATTTTTCCATTCATAAGCTAAAGATGATGATACCATCCGGGCTTTCAGGAGTCAAAGTTCTCAAAGAGTGACAAATACTCTGGTAAATGCAGTTGCTAAGTCATAAAATAAATAATCATAAGCCTGATAAACAGGTACTTAATGGCAAGTTATCTAAAGTTGCCAGATATTTAAACCAAGTTTTTTATTTTTAAGACGATAGGAGGGTGCCCATATGGTGATCAGAGCCCAAGAGCCCTAGGGCTCTCTCTCTCTCTCTCTCTCTCTCTGAAATTTGGGCTACATTTCTGTCAGAATTAGCAGTGGGCAGTAACAACTGGGTAAATGACACGCAGCTTCCCAGCTCTAAGGAATTTTCTGGCAAACCAGTATCCCAAGACTATCAAGAGAGGCTCACAAGATGTGTTTACAATGAAGAAATGTTTCACAGACTGGCAACAGAACGGATACACTAGTATCTCCTTTTCCTGTCTCGTCTCCATCAGGCCCTGGAACGCGTACCAAAGACATCTTTTTTCTTTTCTGTCCCAGGACAACTCCAGAAGAAAAGCGCAAAAGCAACTGCACTCTCTCGAATTCCCTACGAAGTTTATAAACCGGTTAGGGCTATGCTTTGCCAAGTGGTAAAGGCATCTCTTTTCTAAGTTGCTCTTCATTTTCCCTTCCTGGCTCAGAACTGCGATTTGCTTCTTTCCATACTAGCGTTCACCTTTGTCTTTACCTCCGCTGTAAGGAAAGTCTTCGAGTTTCTCCCTCCCCGGCTTCACAGAAGATCTCCTCCAGGGATAACGTCGCAGACCTGCTTCAGGCGGACAGCGGCGTCCCGGCAGCGTGGGAACCCCCGACGTGGGGCCGCAGGCGCCGGCGCAGGCGCAGAGCGCCGCGACGAGCCCCTTTAAGAGCAGGCCACGCCCCCTCCTCCTCCCGGCGCTGTCGGCGCTCGGCCGCAGCCGCTACGGCGCTGACAAGATGGCGGCTGGCGGGGCTGTCGCTGCGGTTCCTGAGTGCCGGCTTCTGCCCTACGCGCTGCACAAGTGGAGCTCCTTCTCTTCTACCTACCTTCCCGAGTAAGTGCGGGGGCCTGGGCCTGCGCTGCCCAGTTTTCCGGAGGAGGCACAGCTGGGCCAGGGATGCCGTGGAGGGTCGCCGAGTCTAGAGGCCCAGGCGGGGCCTGCGAGGGGGACGCGAGGCCTCCGGAGTCGCGGCCCAGCCGCGGAGAGCGCCGCCAGCCCAGCTGCGGGAGGCGCCGGGGCTCCCGCGGGGCTCCGGGAAGCGGCCGGGTGCGGGCCAGGCCAGGGCGAACGCGGGAGCTGCAGTTGCTGTGCTCAGGATTTGGGGAGCGGGCGAAGGCGAGCTTGGGGCCCGGGCGGCTGGGGAGAACGGACGGGGTCGGAGCTTTCGGGGGCCGGCCAGTGGGCGACGGCTAGGGGCGTCCGAGCCGGCTGGGCTCGGGAGGCGGGGACCCCTGGGGGGGTCTGCCGGGACCCGGAGCACAGCCAGCAGGAGAGCCAGAGCAGGGGCGAAAAGTCCGGGCGGCTGAGAAGTTGTGCGTCCATCCGCATCCCCGCCAGCGGGTGAAGTTGGGAGACTGACGGAGGGTATCGGAATCATTTTTTTGGTTGGGAGCTTTGAAAGGAGATCGGAGTATTACAGAAGGAGGAACATTACGGAAGAATTCTCCTAGGACTAAGGAGGAGGATTTGTAGAGATTTAGAGCAGCTTCCTAGTCGAGAAACGCAGATACAAATAGTGAAGTCTTTTAAATGAATTTGACTTCTAACACCGGTTTGGTTTGGACCCTCAATTTAAGAGTTAAAACTTTTGCTCGACTATCCAATGTGTTTTTGCAAAGTTCTATTTTTTCTATAGCAGATTTCATTATTTAGCTTATCTGAGACAGGAGCAGATCTAATTTAAGTTTTACATGCACACGAATGAGTGGCCTAGTAAAGGTTAAAGATCTGTGCAGCTCCCGTGGAAAAGTTCTAGTTACCTTATGGATTATCGTCTCCATAAGATAACTAGATAACAGGGTCACAGATGGTTTTCTGAATAAAACAAGCAGATCTGGGTGTCTTGAGGTGAATGTAATAAACAAGTAAAAGGACTAGTTGTATGAAGCGTACTCACAGTTTTCCACTTATATGTCAAAAATTCTTCACATTTCCCGCAATTTGATTTCTCTAGTCAAATCAATTAAGAAAAAAAAAGTAGTAAGTAGAATAATCTGTAACTCTCTGGACTGCTTGCCCGTCCTCCCATTCACCAGGTCAAGGGTTGGCTGTCAGACCTTGAGTAAGATCTGGCCTTTTGAAGGGTGCCAAGTGACCTGTGGTCTGATCTGGCCTGTGTTGCCTACTGATGGCTACTTTGTGACTGAGTACCTGCTAGATGCTGGAACCCACCTTTTCATTTGAGGCTGAGCCAGGTAACCTCTAAGCTTAAAGTGAAGTTGAAATGTGATCCTTAGATACTGAACTCCAGATTTTCTAGGATAACTGCTTTTTTAATCTGAACTTGTTCATTTTGTATATCCAGATTAGGAGATTAGGATCAGAGTCATTTGGAAATTGGGATGGTGCCTCCGTGTTTGATATAATAAAGATACCTTTCTTATCTTGAGTTAGGCCATTTCTGGGATGTCAGTCCTTTAAACTTCTGGTGTAGGAGTTAGATGTCAATATCACAGGTCCCATCCAAGCCATCTGTTGTATGTTTTAAGGAAGAGTGCAAGTGCAAAGTGATTTCATGGAATGGCAACTTTAATTTGACTTGCTTCTTGTATTCCTGGCCTCTGATTTGAAATAGGTAGAAACTAGTTTTGCATATTAGAAGGAACTATTTGAAATTGGAAGAGTTCATCAACTACAATCTTCTCAGTACATTAACAAAGTAGCATTTACTACATATGTAACTTTCAAATATGTACTTACTGTATTATATTACATGACATTATTGTATGTCTACAGTTATGTTCTTTAAAAGTAAATATTTTGAGAGTTGCCAACTTTTCTTTGAAAGAATATAGTTGAAGATTATGAAGCTTGAATTTTAGAATTTTATGTGTGCTAGGTTGGTGTTTGCCATGACTAAATCATAAAATTATTGGTTCTGAACTTCTATTAGTAAATAAGAATGTTACAATTGTGTCAGGAAATGTAAGAAAGGGAGTGTGTTTCTTTTACCCTAAAATCTATAAAAGTAACTGCTGAGCATTTGCTGCCAGAGAAGTTCTTATACTTCCAGTCATATTAAGGAGCATCCCAAAATAAGTCTCACTTCAGGTCTAACTTTTTTTGAAATTATCATAAGGTAGGAGATACATATTGGCAAATCTGGGTATTTTGAAGTGAATATAATAAAATAAAGAAAATACAGTAAACTTAAAATGTATGTTCTGTAAACTGTGTTCCATCATGAACAGTTTATTTTAATGGATTTATTCTTTACAACAATCCTGTGCAGAGTCTTCTTTTTCCACTTGAGGAAACATGTGAAGAGGTGAAAACTTACCAAAGGTTGTACAAGTAGGTGGAGGCAAGATCTGAACCCAGGCAGTGTGGTTCCATAGTCAGTGATTGCAACTACAGTGTGCTGCTTCTGCACCTAACGTATAATACAAAGCAGAGCATCAGAGATTTGAATGAATTTTTAAATTAAAGGCAGTTATATTTTCACTGTGTAAAGGCATCTTGTGAAGTCATTAAAAGAAATCTTATTTCTGTTGTCTAAGGACTTAGATGTTTTTATTTCTTCCAAAGGCAGAAAAAAAAATTTCCCTTGACTCTTAAAAACATCGAAACAGATCTAGTTAAGGATAGCATGTTTTTATTTTGAAAATTTATTACTTGTATAGGGTTATACACTAGTTTTCAGGAGACTTGGCAAGTTCTTTTATTTCAGTTGTGGTATAAATAACAACTATCATTTGTTGAGTCCCTTCTTCAGATACTCTACAGAGTGCTTAGTGCGTGTTCTGAGATTTAGTGTTAATAATACCTCTGTGAAATAAATATTATTGTATTTTACAGCTGGGGAAACAAGGTCAGAGAAGTAAATTAACTTGCTTAGTTCTGAGAGTTGAAAGTGTTGGAAATAGGATTCAGATAAACTATTAGTATAAGTGAAACAAATTAGCACATGAATTGAAATTTAAAAAAAAAAACTAGCTTGGGGGAATAATTTTTTTTGGGGGGGAATAATTTAACTTCTCTATTTCTAGTGATATTAGATCGGGTGTGTCCTGACTTATTTCACTTAACATTATGTTCTCAAGTTGCATAAAAAGTTCTTGTGTGAGGGGCAAAGAATATAGTTCAATGTTAGAGTGCAAGGGTGTGTGTATGTACGCTTTGTGGCTTATCATGAAAAAAGTCCATGAAGGCAAAGTAACATTCTATAGGGTAATATGTAGCTTATAAATAAATTAAGAATACTATTTATTTCATATGTTTTTTTGCTATGACGAAATAAATGTTATCCATTAAAATTTATCCTTGTTTTGAAAATGTGTAGAAGAAAGGAAATATCACTTAAGGATTGTCATATAGTAATTAAATGGTTTAATATAAGTCAGTTCTTTAAAAAATGTTGTGTGGTGACTGAGTAAAGATGTATTGGTCAGGGTTTTACTTAGAGAAACAGATACAAGGAACAGATATTAACACAAGATATACAATGTATAAGGAATTACAAGATTGGCTTACAACAGTCAGCCACAGAGTCAGATGAGAGAGTGTGCAGAGGGTCTGCACACCCCAGACTGAATTCAGTCCCAAGGTCTGAAGCTCACTGCTGTGCTCCGTGCAAGTGTCTATTCTTCTGCTAATGGGTCTGCAAAGACTGAAGAATCTGCAATGGAAGGGGAAGGATCCAAGCCGGAGGCCAAAGAGTGTGTGCTGCAAGCCAGATGGTGAAGTCCAAGCCGAAAAAGAAGACTGACATTCCTTTGACAAAGTTTACATTGACTACTACAGCCCCTTTATATGGTCTCTTTGTGCTGAGTCACTCTGGGGGCAGAACCAGTTGTGTCCCAGGATGGGACCCCCACCAGCCAGAACTGCAGTGTATCAACCACTACATACTCTAACATAATACATTTTGATTTAGCAGGTAATTATAAAAATTGGAAACTTGGTCTGTTCTTAACTCTATGTGCTGAGAATCATATCGGGGCCTTGAGCATTCTAGGCACAGCTGTACCCCCCCCCTTTTTAAAAAAACTTCAATGATCTTGTAAGCACAGTTTAGCACTACCCCCTAGTTTTGATGTATGTTTATTTTTACTCAAGTAAAATTATTTTCCAAATTTTATTTGGTTTAATTTTTGTTTATTATTTCTTTATTTGTGAGTCATGCTGTCCCTGTGTTACCCAGGCTGCTCTCAAACTCTTGGGCTCAAGGGATCCTTCTGCTTCAACTTCCTAAGTGGCTGGGACTGTTGGTGTGTGACACTGTGCCCAACTTTGTTGCTTTATTTTTGAACATTGAAGATATTTTAGTTATCTTTTTGGTACTGATATCCTAATTTTGCTATGGTCATAGAACATATACTAAATAATTTTAAACCTTTGTTGAAACTTTAATGACTAAGCATTTTGATAAAAGTTCATATACACTTGCAAACACTATTATCTTTCATATATTTTAATAAGGTTTAGTACTATGCGAGTTGTGTTGTTCAGATCTTTTGTGTACCTCACTGAAAAGCATCTAACCCATTTTTCTTTTTCCTGTTCATTATAAAATGGTGCCTTAACGTTAAGTGTTAAATGTATTTTACTGTGAATATGGATTTGTATATTTCTCCTTTTAGTTTTTTCAGGAACCTAATTACTTGTTATATGTATTTTGAGGTCATGTTTTTAGATGCATAGGAACTTACATTTGCTATATCTTTTCTAGTAAATTGACTTGTCCTTAAACATGTCTCTTTTATTCTAGTAGTGCTTCATGCCTCCAAGTCTTAGGTCAGCTAGCAATATTTGTTTTTATTTTGGCTCTGTATCTGGTATAACTTCTTAGCTCCTTTCACTTTCTTTTTGTGGTGGTGGTGGTGGTGGTGAAACTCAGGGCCTCATGCATTCTACAGAAGAACGCCACAGAGTTATACCCTCAGGCCTTCTTTTACTTTTAATACTCCTGTATTTTTAGTCTGTATAGTAAAAATGTATGTTTTATTTATTTTTAATTCAGTCTGAAGTATTCGATTCATTAATAGTTGAACTACTGATAAATTTATATTTTAAAATTTTTTTTGTTTTTTAGTTTTTTTCTCTATTACATTGTTTTTGGAGGACAGATAACTGGTTTTTTTTTTTTTTTTTAGGGGGGGAAGGGTCTACAGGGTGTTCAGGGTCTCACTACTAGATCGGACTCCTAGTGATCTGCCTGTTTACAGCCTCCCACGAGCTGGGATTACAGGCGCGCACCACCACGTCCAATCTCAATCACCATCTCAGTGTGCCCCAGGGGCGGGGCTGGCATGGCAGGCCTGGGGATTGAACCCCCGACCCCTGTGCCTGCTTGCAGGAGCTTTAATTTGCTGAGCTATTTGGCTGTCCCCACTGAAGTGTTTTTAATCGTATCATTCCATTTCTATCTTTCTGTTAGCTTGTTATATTCTCTTACTATTCTTCATGTGATAACCCTAGATCATTGGTGGCAAACCTGTGTATATGTGCCACATTGTAGGCCCTGAAAGGTTCATTGTTACTGTCATAGCTTGTACAATCATTCTTATGATACCGGAGAAGTAAAATGTAACTTCCAACCTGCTAGATGTCATATACATCAAGTTTGTCGTCCCCAAAATCCAAGAATGAGTTCTCAGGAACAACGGAGTGTAAGAGTAGGAAGTACTTTATTGAGAGAGATAGCTCCTGAGAGACAGGAAGGGACCTAAAAATGGGTTGCTAGCAAGCCAGCTTCTCAAGGGAAGTTTTATACAGCAGAATCATGAGGTGGGTACATTGTGGGTCAAAACTATTATCAAGGGGCCAGTGAGCTATCTCTGTGGTCTAAAGCGCCTGCTTAGGCAAGCTTAGGCAAGTGCAGTGACAACGGTTTGATCCCTGGCACCACATGCTACGCCAGCCCCACCCCCAGGGCGGGCTGAGCTGGCCAGAGTCTGGGAGAAGTTCCTGTAATCCCAGAACTGGGGAGACTGAAAACAGGAGGATCACTATGAGTCTGAACTGCATAGTAAGACCCTGTAACAACCAAATACATTAAAAACAAAAACAAAACCCCAAAAAAAAAAAAAAAAAAATATGATAAAGAAGTATAGCTGCTTAGCTAATACTGACCCAGTGGGCAAATAGGTCATGTGGCAAGTGTACATGGAAAGAATAAAGGTCTTCTTTAGGACCAGAGGGGTCCTGTTCACCCACTGGGGTGAGTGTTACTGATCTAGACTTTATTGGATCAGGTGATACCAGTTATCCCCTGGGGAGGTACGGAGGCTTGGTCATTCCTACTGTACCTTGAAGCCTGGCCTCCAACAGATGTTCCTCTGGCCACAGTTGTAGTGTGTTCTCTTCTTCTGTACTGACTCCCTGAGGGCTGTGCCCTGTCTGCCTGCCTATTATGTTGCTATCTAACTTAGCTATCTATAATACTTATTTTAGAGTTGCATATGCATTAGGGTTTTAAAAAACTGTATCTCAGATAATGTTAGAACTTTAAAACACTTTAATACCTCCTGCCTTTTGTGTTGTCTTTGTCACATTTTAATGCTATGTTTATTTTACGTGCCATAGACTCATTCTGTACAATTAATATTCATGTAGATTGCTTTCTTCTATTAGTTTGTATGTCTTTTTATATTTTCATGTTTCCACCTGAGATTGTTTTCCTCTATCTGAAGTACTCTGGTGCTGAAGGAAAGCTTCCTTCCTTCTTCTCCCCTTCTTCCGCTTGTTTTTCTTCCTCCTCCTCCTTTATCCCTGCCACCACCCCTTTTCCTTACTTTTTTTTTTTTTTTTAATATTGGGAATTGACTCCCAGGGAGGGCCTCCAGCACTCTTTCACTGAGCTACAGCTACAGTACTTTTTACAAATTTTTTTGAGACCAGGTCCCATTAAGTTGGCCAGCCTGGACTTGAACTTGTGATTCTCTTGCCTCCACCTCTTTTGAAGTATATTGAATGTTATATTGGCTATTGAATATTATATTCACATTCCATTTAAAGATCTCAATTTGTTTTGTTCTGGTTTTCATTGTTTATGTTGGGAAATCAGTTGTCAGACTTACTGTTGCTTCTTGAAAGATAATCTTTATTTGTTCAGTTACCTGCCTTTTATGGTTATCTCTGTGAGTTTTAACAGCTTTATAATAGTATATTTAAAATGTATCTTTCTGTGTAGTTAAAGGCTTTCTCTGTCTTTGAGTTTTAACAGTATTACAATGATATATTGTACCTACGAATAACCTTCATTCTGTAATGTTTTTTTTTTTTTAGAGTTTCTGGTATCTCCAATCTGGTATGATTCTTTTTTTTTTTTTCCTGAAAAAACTTTGATATTTCTTAAAATACTGTTTTTATTCCATTCCTTTCCCCCTTTTCTGGACTCTAGTTAAATCTGTATCATAGTGTTTGTTATGTCTAATATGTCTATTATACATTTTTATGTCTTTTCTATAATTTTATTTTATTCCCTTTTTTCAATAATTAAGTTTGAGTATGTTTTCCTTGACTATGTTCTAGTTTATTCTATTGAAGTATGTCCAGCCTGCTCCCTTCATGTGTGTGCGCGTGCATGTGTGTGTGCATGCATAAATTGCTAGAGACTTAATCCAGGGTCTTCACACTGAACTATACCATTGGCTCTTTTTTATTTTGGAACAAGGTCTCACTGAGTTGTCTAGGCTGGGTTTGAACTTCTGTCTTGGTCTTCTAAAGTGCTTGTTTTACAGGCATGTTCCACCATGCCTGCCTCCGACTTGATTTTTTTTTTTTTTTTTTTTTTTTTTTTGCAGAACCGGGGATTGAACTCAGGCCTTTGCGCTTATTCTACTGAGCTGTCCCCCCCCCACTTGATTTTAACACTGTTTTAATTTCAGCTATAGTACTTATAGTTCTACAATTTATGTTTGATTCCCTTTTTAGAAACAGATTATAATTCTCTGGTGAAAAATCCCTATATTGGTGTGTTTTTGCACATAAATTAAATAAATTAAAGTTATATCTGAAAATTACAGTGTCTGAACCACTCAGGTTTATTTCCGTCATCTCTTCCTTTTTTTTTTCCTTTTGGTTTTGTATCTGTTGTGATAATTAGTAACTTATTGTTATTAGACAACCTTTGATGTAGTGGTAGGTATTTTTGAAGAATTTTAGATATAATTACATATTACAGTGATAAATTATATACATACATACATATGTATATATAGTGATTTTTTTCAGATGGGGTTTCAGGCCTTAGTAAGCTTGTTCTATCTCTTGCTCTCAGATGAAGTAACCACCTAGGGGATCTTGTCTGAAACAATGGTAGTTTCTAGGACTTTCTTCTTTTCCTTTTCAGCAGCATTAGAGACCTAATAGCCCCTTCTCTTTTAGTTACTTTATGCTTTCTTTTTAGCTTCTTGCTTTCTAGTTTAAAAATGACAGATGTCTCAAGGCATTAGTACACAGTGTTAGATTTGTTGTTCTGTGCCTCCATTGACTGTGGGATCTTGACCTCTCAAGATGTCATGCCATCATGACAGGTTTACTGTGAAGTTTCACCCCTTATCCCTTTGAAATTGCCATGTGCTTTGCTGACTTCTCTGCCCTCTAGTGGCTGTCTTTTCCTGGCTTGTAAGCCCATTTGTCCTATGCTAATAAAGAAGTAGATGGAATGTTTCAACAGAGAAAGCTATACAAAATGAGCAGCTTTATTTAATGAGTTCCTTGTTATCCTAAATCATAGCTGCCTCAGAAAGTTTCTGATACCTTAAGAACTCCACTCCCTTTTGTAGAGCTTTTCTAGTTCTAAGAGGTACTGTGACTGGTTGCAAGTTTATTCTGTTATACCCAGAAACAACTTTTTCTATATTTAGTTATGTTGATTTATAAGTAGTTCATGGTTATATTAATGTAATACTGTAGAACTTGAGTAGTAGATTAATTTGAGTTCTTGCCTTTTTTTTTTTTTTTTTTTTTAATGGTACCAGGGTTCGAACTCAGGACCTTGCTCTTGTCAGGAAAGCACTTACTCCACTGAGCTATCTCCCCAGCCCTCAATTTTTTTTAATCTTATTTTTTGACACCTTAAAATTTCTCAGACAGTTTTACGTCTCATGATCATTTTTAATTTTTAGAAAGGGCCAAAAGTCTCTTATTAGCAATTACTTAACGCAACAAGCAGTTGCGGTTTATTTATTTATCTGTTTATTTTAGGGAAAGGTCTACAGTATGTTCAGGGTTTCATTACTAGATGGGACTTATAGTGATCCACCTATTTAAAGCCCCCCAAGAGCTGGGATTACAGGTGTGCGCCACCATGTCCAATCTCAATCACTGTCTCAGTGTGTCCAAGAGGCAGGGCCAGCACAGCAGGGCCAGGGATCAAACCTCTGGCCCCTGCACCTGCTTGCAGGTGCTTAATCTGCTGAGCTATTTGGCTGGCCCTAGCAATTGCTTATTGAATAAAATTTAAAATAAAGTTTTAGTTTTGATATGCAGACTTCTTTTGAGAGTTGTTTAAAAGGTCGAGAAATAGAAAGTTTTAATCTTTGTCAAGAATACATAGTATTTTCCATTCTTATAATGGTATGTGATTCTTGTATTATTATCTACTTATCGTATCCTTAAGTGACCAGTAATTTCTTTTTCTGTAGACCTAACTATTGCAGAGAGGTCGTAAAGATACGATCACTAAATATGTAGTGTTGTGTTATTGATTTCCACCTAAAATACTGTTTTGAAGGTTCATCCATAATGAATTGTGGGTCACTACTACATCCTTATTATGCTTGGTAATGTACTTTTGTGTGGATATGCCATAATTTATGTTTATTGTGGACATTTGAAGTATATGCACTTTTTAGATACTATGAACAATGCTTCTAATAAGCATTCATTTACCAGTTTTTGTATGGATTTTATGGTTTTATTTTTACTGGATATAAGTAGAATTCCTGGGTCATTTTGGTAACCCTATGTCTGCTTATATGAGGGACTACCAGATTTTCTGTAAGTTGATTTTTGTTACTGTTTTTGTTAGAAGTATTATCAAGAAACTAATGCACATGGATTAAAGCTCTGTAAGGAATATGATCATCTGGAATTGTCTGATTAAAACTATTGCTTTGAGCATTTGCTGTGACAGGTTAGCTAGTCATATGTTTTATATTTGGAGTTAATTTATCCCTACCCATCCATGTACATACTTATATGACACCTAATTTACATATACTTTGCTAGGCTGTTTGTGCTATTGATATTAATTGACAGTTGATTTTTTTCCCCTTGAAATTTGTATTGTTTACATGCTGAATAGTGAGACATTTTGGGAAGGAATGAAACTTATTTCTAATCTCTGTCCTTATACAAACTAAGGCATACATTTTTTGAAAAACTGAAATAAGTTGTAGTTTCTTATAGCACTTAGAATTTCAGGTGATTAAAAGTTTGTAACTCTGTCTTTGACGTCTGATGAGATCTCCATTTTCAACAATTTGTGATACTCTAGGTGCCAGATTAAAGACAGACTTTGTTTTTTTTCTCCATTTGTTTATTTTATTTTCGGTGGTGCTGAGGGTTTAATCCAGGGCCTTGTGCATTCTTGTCTAGCTATACTCCTAGCCCAGTTTTATTTTTAATGCCTTTTCTTTTTATATTACATTATTATTTCATTTTAGCACATCATTAGTATCTTATTTATTTATTTATTTATTTGGAGCAGGGTCTTGCTTTGTAGCTCAGACTCGTAGTGACCTTCCTGTCTCAGCCTCCCCAGTGTTGGGGTTACAGGTGTACAACACCACGCCCCATTTTGAGTCCAGCATGGCATGTGGTACCGGGGTGGAACCTGGGTTCTTACACTTGCCAGGTAGGCACTTAGATTGCTGAGCTATCTCCCCAGCCCAGAATCAAATTTAACCAACAAAAAATATTGTGTATTTGTATGATTTGCTTTGTTGATTATAAGCAGAAATTTTAAAGAACCTTTTATGTTGAGTCTTATTTTTGAAAAGTGAGGAATTGTCAAAGTGATTTTAAAGTAGAAAAGTATGTGAATAAAATATGCCAATGACTTAGAATTTAAAATTTAAAATATCCTAAAAGCAGTAATTTCAGCTTTTAGTAGCTCATTTTGAACATTTTCAAACTGAGGCAGGCTAATTCTTGCCAGTAAATGTATACTACATTTTCTGGTGAGTATGTGGGCAAAAAATAGTTTTAGGGGATTTGGTTTTTTCAGTCTTGTTGTACTTGTGTATTTATTAAAATTATGTGCCTGAGAATTTGTCTGTAGTGTGGACTTCACTATTTAAATATCTGAGTAGTACTGTCATTAACTGGGTGCTTGTTGCAAATGTGTGCTAGGAGGACCTAACCAACTTGTCAATTGATAGAGTATAAATTACTTTCTAATGATAGCTCATTATGCAGTTTTTGGTTTCTAATTCAGAAATTTTCTAAAAAAAAAATAAAGTAACAGTGTTAACAAAAGTCTTGTTGCCATGTAGTTAGTAAACAACATTTTTATTTTGTGTACATATAAAAATGAAAATAGGTATAGATGCTGCTGAATCCCATTTTATTCTAGTAGTGATTGTTTATTCATGAAAATACTTTAAAAAAAAAAAGGTCTAACTGTGTCTTAGAGAATCATTTCTATTGCCATTCTACTCTACATTCATTATCTGTCAAATTTTATAGTTCTATTGTTTTTGGTCATTAGTATGCTTATGATAATAGTATCTGAAGAAAATTTTAAATTGCTTAGCCTCATGATCAAAACCAAAAATGTTTTATCTTAATTTTCACACTTTTCTTTTTCCCTATGAAAAGTCATATAGCATGAAAAGTAAAGGACCCTCCAGCATTAAAATGTATTATGTTAGGTAAATTTCTCTGTGTTAAGTTTGAGGAGAAATAAAAATAAATTTTTGTCTGTGTGGGAAGAGCCTATACATTTTAGAGAATTAATGGTAATATTTTAATTCTTTTTATACTTTTAATAGAACAAATACCAGGCCTAGTGCCATATGCCTGTAGTTCTAGTTTTGTGGGTGGCTGAAGCAGGAGATTGCAAGTTTGAGTCCTGTCTGGGCAACTTAGTGACTTATCAAGACCTGTCTCAAAAAGGAATGAACAGGGCTGGGAATGTAGCTCAATGCAGATACTCTGGGTTTGACTTCTAGTTTCACAAAACAAAACACACACCAGATTTAGGGTGCACTAGTAATTACAACCTTTGCAGTGATGATACATCATGAAAACTTATCTTGCAGTATAGAAATGATGAGGATATACATAGACTTTCAAAATTAATTTATGAAGTCCTTAAGCAAAAATCTTGAAACCATTAGCTGGTAATGGTATATTTCAGTCTTGTTTGCACACTTGAGTTATTTAGTGATTTTTAAAAAATCCCAATGTCTTGGCCCAAAACACTAGACTGTGATAAAGACCTTATATAAAATGATAATTTTTCTATGGTTATACACATAGTTTTTTCTTTCTTTTCATAGTTTGCACATATAGCAAAAGACCTGGAATCTAGAACAAAAAAGAAAAAGGTTAAGGAAAATAGTGAAAAGATGAACACAAAGTCTAGCCTTTTGATGTAAAAGGTCTACCTTCTAATCTTTGAAACACACTGCTTGACAGATTTTTTTTTTCTTTTTAATAACAAGAGTTTTGCCACATGGTCCATGGCTGGATTGGAACTCACTGTGTAGTACAGGCTGACCTTGAACTTGCAATTCTTCTAGCTCAGCCTCCAGTGCTGGAATTACAGGTATGCCCCATCACTTCTAGTTCAGATGATGCTATTTGCCTGGATGCCAAACTTCATTGTTGAGGTACAACTGGATTTCAGCTTTCACTCCTCAGTGGGTTTATCTTGTGCAAAGTGTAGCTTATATAAGCATAAGTGGCAACTCTGCACCTTCTATTACTAGGTCTAGGAAAAGATCAAAAAATAGGAAAAGGAAAAAAAATACAAGAAAAGTTCTGAGCCAAAGAACATTTCATTTTAGCCATGGTTCTTTTTATTGAAAAAAGGCCCCAGAAACCAAGATCTGAATTCTAGATGTATTACTTTTAGGATGTGTGTCATTCAGTTCCTCTGATTTGTGTGTATGTATACTAACCTATATAGATAAACACAAAATGATAAATGTTACCATATGTAACTATCTGTATTTTTGTATTGGGTTCCTACTAAAGTCTACTCTGGTCCATTACCATATGAACAATTCTAGGATCCTCTTTTTCTGATCTGTAAATTTCCATCCCTTTAATGAAATACTTGACTATTTGGCAGGCATTTACTTCATTGCTTAACTGGAGTATACAAAGAATAGCATTAGAATTTTTATGCTATACCTTATAGGATATAACTTAGTCAACCATGAGTATAGTACTCATGTGTAATTGCTTTTGTCTTTAATCTCTTGCAAAGTTACATAGGTCAGTACCTTTTATTTTTTTCTGGGCCTTTTGTTTTTTATATAAACTTGAGAATTTATTGTCAGTATCTCTAAAATAGCTTACTGGGGTTAGTTTGGATATATAAATCAAATTGGAAGGGACTCCCTTCTCAGTAATATTGAATCTTCCTATCTATGAAATGGACTATTTCTACATTTGTATTTTCTTTTTTTTAAATGTGAGCTTTCTGTTTTGTTTTCCATTTTATTACTCATTTTCTTTTTTTCCTGTCTTTTTGAGATAGGATCTTGCTATACAGTTCAGGCTTGTCTTAAGCTCACTTTGTAACTCAGGCTGGTCTTGAACTCGGAACAATCCTCCTGCCTTAGCTTCTTGAGTGTTAGGATTACAGGCGTGCACCACCATCTTCTTTTATTTCTTTCATTAGAAGTTGTAGTTTTTCTCAGGGGCCAGGGAGATGGCTCAGTAGAATAAGCACTTCCCTGGCAAGCGCAAGGGCCTGAGTTCAATCCCTGGTTCCACCCCCCCAAAAAAAAAGAAGTTGTAGTTTTTCTCACTGATTTTGTACATTTTTTGTTTTATGTATTTCTAAGTGCTGTGCTTTTTGAGTGCTAATAGAAGTGAAATTATATTTTATCTTTCAAAGTCCCAACTTTTTATTGCTTATACTATATATAAAAAATCAGTAGATGTTTGTACATTAACTGTGTATACTACAACCTTTCTATAATGGCTTATGAGTTGCATGAGTTTATTGTTTGAGATTTTTTTATGGACAGTTATGTCATCCCTGAATGATGGCAGTATTTTTTATTTTCTATCAACCTATACATATATGGGCTGGGGATATAGCTCAGTGACATAAGAGCCTGCCTGGCAAGTGCAAGGTCCTGAGTTCAATCCCTGGTACCACAAAAAAAAAAAAAAAAAAAAAAAAAAAATCATGGTTTTTTTTTTTTTTTTTTTTTTTTTTTTTTTTTTTTTGGTCTTACTAGCTCAGCTGGGATTTCCAATATGATGTTAAATAGTATGATGCTTTATTTCTAATCTTAGGAAGCATGTAATTTCCCATCAATAATATTCTGTTGCAGGTGCTATACGCTAGTTCTTTATCAGTCCAAGAAAGATTCCCCTTTATAGCTTAGATTTTTAATCATAAATGGTTCTTGAATTCTTTGAAATGCTTTTTCTATATATGTTGATGTGAATATGTGACTTCTTTTGTTAAAGTAATATGTTAATTGAGCTTGAAATGTTGATCAAGCCTTTGATACCTGGAATAAATACATTTGATTTGATGTATAATTATTTTCATATGTTTCTGAATCTGACTTGCTAATATTTTGAGAGTTTGTATCTTTATTCATTTAAGAGACATTGGGCTGGAACTTTTCTTTCATGTAATGTCTGTCTGGTTTGATAATGATAGTCTAAAAGAAAAAGGAAATATTTCCACTGGTTACCTTTAAGAAGACATTCTAGAGAATTTTCAATATTTTCTTTAAATGTTTGGCTGAAGTCACTAATGAGACCATCTGTGCCTAATGTTTCCTGTTTTGAGAGATTATTAATTATTGATCTAAAAATCATTAAGTTATTTGCCTCATCATTTTTTCTTCTTGAGTTTTGTGTTTTATCTTCCAAGGAGCTAGTCCATTTCATCTGTTATATTAATTTTATAATAATAGAGTTGTTTATAATGTATTTTCTTTTTAGTATGTGAACAAAAGTGATGACCTCTTTACATTTCTAGTATTAGTGATTTGTAAGCACCCCCCTCCAAACATGTTGTCAGACTTATTGGTCTTTCAGGTTCATTCTGTGCTGTACTTACCTCCTGTCTTCAATTTTATTCCTTTTTTTTGTGCTTCATTTATGCTAAAATTGTTCTTTTTTTCTTAGAGTGGAAGTTTAAGTGATTTTAAATATGTTTAGTTGTTTAATATGTATTCAGTACTATAAGTGTTCTAATGTTGATCTTATTGTATATCCCATAGAGTTTTTAAAATTTTAATTTTAATTTTGTTGAAAGTATTATAAAAACTTGAAACTTCTTTGACCTATATATTATTTGAAAGTGTGTTGTTTGTTCCAGTTACTTTAAGATTTATCTACCTTTCTGTGATTGATTCCTAATTTGATGCCATTATGATCTGAGAGTGTACTTTGTATAATCTTGTATCTTTTACATTATTTACATGCATTTTATGGTCTGTCTTTGTAAATGTTTTTGTGTGAGCTTGAGAAGAATGAATATTCTACCCTTTTTGGATGAAGTATTCTATAAACGTCAGTTACATCTAGTTCATTGATGGTGCTTTTGTTCAATTTGGTGGTATTCTGAACTTCTGCCTGCTGAATCTATTACTCAGAGAAGGAGGTTGATTTCTTCACTTATAATAATGCTTCTTACAGTTCTTTCATTTTGCCCAAGTATTTGACACTTTTTTGTTTGGTGCAGATACATTAAGGATTGTTACATCTTCTTGGAGAGCTGACATTTTTTAAAATTAATGCTCCTTTATTTCTGATGATTTTCTCTGTTCTTAAGTCTGCTCAATATAATATAGCTATTCCAGCTTTTTATTTAAAGTTTGCTGTATTTTTCTCCATTTCTTTATAGTCTTCTGTTTTTTTTTTCAAAGTTTTATTGATAAACAGATAGCAATGAGACAGTTTCAAATCAAATCGGAAGTACAGTTTCAACAAATAATACACTGCATATATTCTTCTTAGTGGTTAATTGCTGTACAAGATGCGGACTTGTGATCCTGTTTACAAACACCATTAGAACAAATCATTCTATTCATTAAGAGAATGCAACTATATATCTATCCCAACCTCTTTGAATACACAGATACAAAATGGACATTCATCGGTATACCCCATTTTTTCTAAGTTCCGTTATTGAATATTATAGGTGTGTAAACTCAGCAAAATATTCTAAAAGAGTCCAGTAGCCCATAATGGCATCGGGTCTTCTGTTTAACTGGCAATGTCAGAAATTATTGACCTGAGTCCCCCACAGCTCAACTTAACAGCATGGCTTTATTTCTTATATTTCGACTTCATACTTTTCTACTGGATGGTTAAGACCAAGGTAAAGCAAGACCTATGCAACAAGAGTTGTAGCTTTTTGGTCTGAGAAGGTCAGTGAAATGCCCTCAGGATTTATCCTGAGATCCTGTACCTCAGATTGTAGAACCTTTATTAGTGCAGCCATGTGGATGAGTCACGGCCATTGCTTGGCCACTTTATAGTCTTCTGTGTCTTTATATTTGTGATGAGTTTCTTACAGACAGCATAGTTGGACTTTGTATTTTTTAATCCACTGTGACAGTCTTTTTTTTTTTTTTTTTTTCCTGTGGAGCCGGAGATTGAACTCAGGCCCTTGTGCTTGCCAGGGAAGCATTTATTCCACTGAGCCATCTCGTTGGCCCCTGTGACAGTCTTTTAACTGGTTGCTTTAGATTATTCTCATATATAGTCAGTCATACCTTGGTATTCACCTGTTTTGAAAGTTATCAGATTTGTTATTTCACCCATGTAGATGAGAAAATTTTATCTTAGTATTTGTCTTTTTTTTTTTTTTTTGACACTCAGTACCTGCAAGAAAGTTTTAGTGTTGCTTGCTGTGGTTTCCAGCCCAAACAGTGTTTGGTACTCAGTGTGTTTAGTACTCATTGTGCCTCCTGGGACTGATTAATGAAGAGTACCTCCTTACTACTGCAAAATGATTATTGATAGATTGCTTTAGTTTTTCTGAACTTGTTCTTTTCCTTTCTCTGATTTGAAATGAGCATTCAGTGTGATTTTATTTTTTGTTTTTTAGCCTATCAGGCTTTTTTTAAGTTTGGTTTTTGGTGGTTGTCCTAGAGATTATAATGAATATTTATGATTAAGTCTTTCTTGAAATTAACAGTATATTGCTTCAAAAACAGAATACTGCTGGCATCTTATATCAGAATGTTTCTTATTCCCTTATCTTGGTCTGGTATAATAGAATACTATAGATTGAGCAATTTATAATGATCACAAATATATTGACTCACTGGTTTGGAATCTGAAAAATCCAGCTGGGGATCCAGTATCATCTTTATCATTTCATGGCAGAAAGACAAAAAGGGAACAAGAAAGGGAAGGAGGGAAGGACACACAGTAAGACTCAACTCATTCTTTCATAGGGACCTTCCTTATTCCTAATATTATGAACCGATTCCTACAGTAATGCCATTAATCTGTTCAGTATTATTTGCAGGACATTTTCTGTTACGCCATTTTTATCTACATGGTTAGTGAAGCATTTTTAGTTCATATAACTAAATTTTATGCTGAAGCTTTCGAGTCATTTAATACATATATTTTGTATGGAAGTTTGTTCTTTTGTGAGTTTTTTAAGAAGGGTTCAAGGAGGATGTGAGGGTGAACTGGCTGTGACATCTGTTACCCCATTGATTGCCAGGGTTGATTTGGCTGATCTAGCTGACTAGGTGGGTGTCCCATTCCTCTCTCAATGCTTCCTATGTGTCCATCCTGAAGCTGTGTGATTGGTCAAAGAAGACCACCCCAGAGAGAGGAGGACCATTCCTCGGTCAAAGATATACCAGTAGCTGTGCTCCCCTGCTAGAATCTCCAAACAAACTCTTAAGGGTTTAAGGAACATGTTAACTATGCCTTTAATTTGAAGGACGTTTGACTATAAAATCCTAGGCTTACACATTTTTTAGTGCCCAAATATATTAAAATTTTCTGTCTTATTGTATTTGGGTTATGAAACATAGCTATTGAAAAGTCTTTTCACATAATTTTTTTGTGAAAAAAAAAGTTTTTGCTTATAATGGCTTGATATTTTTATCTGAATGCTCAAGAAAGTTTTAAAAAAGTCAAGCAAATAGATTGTACAAGGTTATCTTCTGAGTTGAATTTCTCTAGCAAACCATTTGTCTTTGGTTCAAGTTTTAATTTAGGAAAATTAAACCATAAAATATTAAAAATTAAATCATGAAATATTAAAGCATGAAATACTTGCTTCTAAATGTTTTTACATGAACTTTTTACTGCTGTTTGCTTTTCTGTTTTATTACAATTCACTTTTTAATATGTTTTTATATTATTTGGCTTTCATTTTTAGGAAAGAGGTCTTTTTTGAGGAGAATTTTTTTTTTTGTATTTATCTTAAAAATATTTATCTTTTTTGTGAGTTTTACTAGCTCTTTCTGTCATCTAGGGATTCTCATTCAGTGTGTGTGTGTTCAATACTGGGGATTGAACTTTGGGCTTTATACTCACCTACATCACCAACCCTTATTAAATTTTGTTTTCTTATTTTGAGGTTAAGGTCTCACTAAATTACTATGTCACCTAGCTAGGCTGAACTTGATTTATGATTCCCCTTAACTCAGCTTCCCAGACTTCTGGGATTGTAGGTGCCTAGCACTATGCAGGCTCAGTCATACTATCTTATATTTATTTATTTA
>NW_004524591.1:26075667-26141109 GCF_000260255.1 Octodon degus | reverse complement strand
AGTTGTTTAGATTACCAGATATAAGCATGTAAAATGGATCAAAAAAAGCTAAGCATTAACTATTCCTTACAATAAACCAATAGAAACTAGTAATACAGTTACTTTAGCTACCGTGTGTGTGTGTGTGTGTGTGTGTGAGAGAGAGAGAGAGAGAGAGAGTGTGATATTTTTTCCCTTCTTTCTTTTTTTCCCTAACAGTTTCTTTCCCTTTCACAGTATCTATTGTATCTTTTGGATTTTATTTATTCTTTCAGATTTTTTTTTCCATTGATGTATTTGGTACAGGGTCTCACAACGCAGCTCAGACTTGTAGTGTGATCCTCCTGTTATCAGCCTCCTCAGCTTTGGGATTACAGGGGTGCAGCATGCAGGACCAGGGATCCAACCTTGGTCCCTGCTCTTGCCAAAGCAGGCACTTAGTCCACTGAGCCATCTCACCGACTCTCAGATTCTTATATTAGGGAGACAATACAATGTTCACACATGCAGGTCTGATGTGTTTCACTGATGAGTATGGTCTCTAGTTGTATCTGTTTAGCTGTAAAAGCTTCAAGTTTATCTTTTATTGCTGAGTAATGCTCCATTGGATAAAAATACCACATCTTTTTTATCCATTCATCAGTTGGGTTGTTTCTAAGATTTAGCTATGCCAAATTACATGGTTACACATACATCACTGTGGTGTGATGTCAGTTCTTCTAGGAAAATACCCAGAAGTGGAATACCTGGGTAAAATGAACTCTCCTATCCTAGTGTTTCAAGGAATCTCCACATTGATTTCCACAGTGGTTGTATACACTCCCACCAACAGTGGAGAAGGGTTCCTTTTTCCCTACAACTTCTCCAGCATTTGTTATTGGTTGATTTGTTTATTATAGTCATTCTTTCTGGAATGAGATGGAATCTCAGTGTTGTCTTAATTTGCATTTCTCCAATGACCAGTGTGCTGTGGAACATTTGTTCATGTACTTATTTGCCATTTGTATTTCTTCCTCTGAGAAGTGTGTATGCTTCTCAGATGCCCTTTTTTGGATTGGATCTTTGATTTTTGGGAATCTGATTTTTTTGGTTCTTCATATATTCTAGATAGAAGTACTTTGAGTGACATGGTTAAGATTTTTTCCCCCAATTTGTGGTTTGTCTTTTCACTCTGTTGGTGATTTCTTCTGATGTGCAGAAAGATGAAATTCCCAGTTGTTGATTCTTTGAAGTATTTCCCATGCAGTTTGGTTTTTGTTCATAAACTCTCCCTATATCTTTAAGATTTTTACCTATTTTGTATTGTAGTAGATTTAGTGTTTCTGTTTTAATATTTAGATGTTTGGTTCATTTTTACTTTAGTCTTGTGCATGGTGATAGACATGGGCCAAATTTTAGCCTTGGGCTTGTGGAAAGCCACTTTTTCCAATACCAATTTGTTAAAGGGGCTATCTTTTTCTTTCTTTTCCTTTTTTTTTTTTTTTTTTTTTTCTTTCTTTTTTTGGCGGAACTAGGGATTGAACTCAGGGCCTTGCACTTGCCAGGGAAACACCTATTCCACTGAGCCCTCTTCCCAGCCCCGAGGCTATCTTTTCTTTCAGTGAACATGTTTGGCCCCTTTGTCAAAGGTAAGGTGGTTAAGTGTATTTGTAGTTCTGTCTGCAGCTTCTAATCTGTTCTGTTAATCCTAAGGGTTGTATTTTTACCAGTAACATGCTGACTTTATTATGATTGATTGATTGATTGATTTGGTACAGGGTCTCCCTGGACAGCTTGGACTTGTAGTGATCCTTCTGTCTCAGCCTCCCCAGCACTGGATTACAGGCGTGCACTGTCACACCCAATTTCTGTGACTGGCTTGGTGCCTGGGGCTGGCATGGCATGTGTAGTATAATTTCAGGTCAGGGATTGACCTCCTGCTTTGCATTTGTGGCCCAGGATTGCTTTTGGTATTCTGGGTCTCTTTTGGTTCCAGATAAATTTTAGGAATATTTTCTCTCAATCTGTGAGGTATACTAATGTTATTGCATTGAATCTGTGTAACAGTTTTGGGAGTCTGGGCATTTTCAGTGTTACTTCCTACTATGCATGAACAAGGAATATCTTTACATTTTCTGTCATGCTGTTTTTGAACTTTTTTAAATTGCTTTTTAATGAACTATTTTCTTAATTTATTTCAGGTACTTTTTTTTTCTTGTCTCTTGTTTTCATTTATTACCCCCCCCCTTTTTTTTTGTGGAACAGGGGATCGAACTCAGACCCTTGTGCTTGCCATACCCCCCTTTTTTTAAAAACAAACATTTACGTGAAAGACAGTATGGCAGTAGTTGGTTATTTCAGGTAGTTTTGACGTATGAATTAACAGTTTTTATTCTCTTTGTAGCTACATTTCTAGTGTGTTTATTTTTTATGTATTTTAGTACAAGATCTGTGGGGTCTCACTACACAGGTAGAACTTATAGTGATCCTCCTGTTTTCAGCCTCCCAAACGCTGGGATTACAGGTGCACACCACCACTCCCAGTCTCAATTGCTGCGCGCACTCCAGGAGCATAAGCTGGGGATCAAACCCTGGGTTGCTGCTCCTGCTTTAGTCCACTGAGCTATCTGGCCAGCCCTTTGTTTAACTTTTTTTTTTTTTTTTAATGTATTTGGTACAAGGTTTTGCTTGGCAGCTCAGACTCCTAGCAATCCTCCTATTTTTAGCCTCCCCAGTGCTGGGATTACAGACATGGGCCACCATGCCAGGTCTCTGTGGCAGGTTCATCCTGCCCAGGGGCTAGGGCGGCATGGGGTGTGGTGCTAGGGATCTAACCTCAGTGCCTGCTTTTGCCTAAGCAGGCACTTACTGCTGAGCTATCTCACCTGGCCTTTCTAGTGTGTTTTTATTATCCTATAGCATGTTAATTGGACTTAAAAAAAAAAAAAAAATCCAGCAAGTTAGCTCAGGCGTCTAAAGCGTCTCCTTAGGCGAGCTTAGGCAAGTGCATAGAGACCACGGTTCAATCCCTGGCACCATGCTGCAACAGCCCCACCACCAGGGTGGGCTGAGCCAGCCACAAAAAAAAAAAAAAAAAAAAGATGGCTCAGTAGACTAAATGCTTGCCTGGCAAGCTCAAGGGCCTGAGTTCAATCCCCAGTTCCACAAAAAAAAAAAAAAAAAAAAAAATCTTATTTAGTTATGTGATACAGGGTCTCGCTTCTCAGCTCTGACTTGTAGTGATCCTTCTGTTTCAGCAATGGGATTACAGGCATGCACCACAGTGCCTGGTTTCGAGGTGATACTGGGGGATAGAACTTGGGTCTTTGCACTTGACAGGCAGGGGCTTAGACTGTCAAGCCATCTCCCCAGCCCTGGGCCTTTGTTTTAATTTCTAATACTTAAATGTTGTTTTAATTTCTAGTACTTAAACAGGGGAAGAATATCTGTAGGAAGAAGGAATGGACTATTGTAGTTCATTCCCATCATCTCTTTTGTTAAGTATTTTTAAAATTTGGACTTTGGAGAAATAGAAAAGGGTTTTTCCCTTTTTTTTTTTTTTTTTTGTTTGTTTTATAGGTATTTTGCTTTCTGAAGAGGCTGTTTAAGAAGTATTTTGCTGCTGTGATGCTTTATGAATTCTGTTCTCTGTCACCTAAAACATGTATCTTATCATTCCTTAGGTAGTTTTCTATTTCCTGCAGTTTTTCTTCTCAGTGGATTTGTCTTTCTGGTAGTAAGTAAATATTGGTAAGACAGTTATGAAATCCTGTTTGAGTCTAGAGTTAGCACCTGTTGAATGTTCTCTGGCTGCATTATGTACATCTTGGAGCCTGTAAAGGGCATTATCAAACTTTACTCAGTTCTCAGATTTCCTTGTTCAGATTATTTTCTGTTGTGAGGATTTGAATTTGTTGGTTCCTTTGTGGAGGATAGACTTTTCTCTCATTTTTACATTAATGTCTCCTTTTAAGTAATGTAAGTAGCATTTCTTTTTACCCAGAGGGCTATATATCTTAAATATTAGGCCTTATTTCAGCACACTATTGTTTCATAGCATCTGTCATAGTGTGTATTTTGTAGGCAGCTCTACTTGTTTATTTTATACTGCTAATTTGAATGCTAACATCCCAAGTGGGGACCTTGTTTGCCTGTATACCTCTGTAATATCAGCCTTCTGAGAGGCTGAGGCAGGAGGATTTCAAGTGTGGGCCAAGCCAGGGAAATTTAGCAGTTTAGTGAGATCCTGTCTCAAAGGGTTGAGGGGGTGCAGCAGGGGATGAAGCGTAGTATGAGGACCTTGGCTGCCCTAGGACCCAAAGTGGATGGAGAGAAAAAGATTGTGAAGTATTTAAAAATAAATTTAAACCTGAACAATGTATATATCATGTTTATTTTTTAAAATAGATTTTTGTTTTTAATTGGCAGTGATTGTACATATTTATGGAATACTGTTTGACATTTCAGTACATTTATACAGTGTATAGTATCTACTTGTGTCATTTGTGTTGAGAACGTTCTAAATCTTCTGTATTAGCTATTTTGAAACATTCAGTTAATTAATATGAACTGTAGTTATCATATTGTGCTATAGAACATTAATAGTTATTCCTCCTACCCAATTGCAGCCCTGTACTCATTAACTATCCTTTCTACTTTCCTTTATTCCCTATACTTGTTTACTTCTCCGTACTTTGGATCTTGGGCTCTGGTAACTTTTCTGTTCTCTATTTCTTTGAGATCTACTTTTTACCTTTGTGTTTTATATTCACTAATATAAAGGAAGATGGTTTTATGGTATACTTAAATCAGGGTAGTCTTAGAATTGAAGAATGTCTTCATGAATGGAATTTCGTGACTGCCTTGGTTAAAGCTAGGAATGTGAGATTAAGGAACTCACCTTTATCCTTCACAATGCAGATAAAAAAATTAAAGCCTTAAGAGATTATGTGGTAGATTACCTAACTAATTAGTGCCCAAGATCCAAGTTCTTATTCTTCTTAGTTGATTTCATTTAGATCTGTTTTATTACATCATTCAACAAAAGGGAACCGGTTTTATTAATGCATTTTAAAATTATTACAGGAAAAACATTCTCACACTTCATCTACAGTCTTCTTAATGCTGTGCTTAACTGACTTTTGTATCAAAATTAGTGGTGGTTTTTGAATATCTGCAACTCAATTTAAAATTGATTGAGCTTAGAATCTGAGAAACCTTTAGCAGAAATAATGTGAAATGTTCCATTTTTTTACTGCTTATATTTTAACTATTTTTAAGAGCCATGATTTGAAAGATTGTAGGGGGCTAGGGAGATGGCTCAGTGGAATAAGCGCTTCCCTGGCAAGCTCAAGAGTTCAATCCCTGGTTCTGCAAACAAAAAAAAAAAAAAAGAAAGAAAGGAAGAAAAGTTACTATGTAAGTACAGGGTTTGAGTTTAAGTTTAATAAAACTTGATTTGCTTACTTGAATTAAGCCCAAAATGTCCTATAAATTATTTCATAGTGATGAATTATAACACTTTGTATTTGACATTTAAATTGGTACTATATCTAAATATATACTTTTTAAAATATGCAAAACTAGAGGTATAACTTGGAAAAAATTAACGTTATATTCTATTTTTTAATTATCCATGTGCTTCATTACAGATTTTTACATTCTTTTTTTTTTTTTTTTTTTTGTGGCCAGCTCAGCCCACCCTGGGGACTGGGCTGGCGCAGCATGTGGTGCTGGGGAATCAAATTGCGGTCCCTGCTCTTGCCTAAGCTTGCCTAAGCAGGTACTTTGGACTGCTGAGCTATCTCTACAGTCTCAATAGAGAAATTTATTTACAAGTTTGCCTTGATTAGTCCGTGTCTAAGAGGCTTAAAATGTTTTTTTTTCTTCCTTTTTTTTTTTGTTTTTTACTTTGTTTTTATCCAGTGTTGTAAGAAGCAAAAATGTGCATTTAACTATAAATTAATTTTGTAAATATAAGAAGCCATTTTATTCACTAGCCTATTTCCATTTTCAGTTCTTGACCAGTTTTCAATTTTACTTTTTATTTTGCATTTTTAAATATGAGAGATAGTTAATCTTGATAAGTAAATGTTTACTATTTATTTACTATACTTTTGCCTCTTAATTGTCTTGAAGAACTTTTTTCCTTTATTTTTCTACATAGTAGAGCTATATAAGTCAAAATCATAGGGTGCTGACTGACAAAGGTGTTATGGTCACATATTTTGCTTGCCAGAAATAATTTCTGGCAACTGGCATTAAAGAGACCTTGATTTTTATCCCCTAGAGTGCATGACCTTTTAAGATACTTCCCTTCATTTCTGTGTCTGCTACATTCGTATGCTACTGATGGGTTGATTCTTTCTCTTGTGTCTATTAGCCTGCCTGTCACATAGGAGAAAGCCAGCCTCGATTAGCTAACTTGCAGGTAGTTCTAAAGGAAAGTTGTAGGTACAGCATTTCCATTTTAATTCTATTAAATTTCAACAAACTTGTGGGTGGAGGATGTAGCTCAGTGTCACAGTGCCTGCTTTGTAGACATACATACATACATACATACATACATACATACAATTTCAGCAAATTATTTCTGGTCTGTATTTTGTTTCTCTTTCATTTTCATTTGAATTTAGTAATATGTAACCAGTGAGAATTAATATACTGTATGCTACTGTGGTTTCAAAAAAAAAATTTTAGTGCTATTCATTTGTTCACATCATCACATATTCACTAAACACCTTCTATGTGTCAACATTTAGACATTTGAAAACAAATACTATGCTCTTTTCAGAAGCATGTTGTGTAGCTTTTCACTTCTTTCTTCTTAAAATACTTTCTTCAGTTGGCATCCACACCTTCTAGGTCTCCATCTTTACTTGCCTCTGATTGATTATTTTCATCTGGACTTTTAAAACTTAAGCAGTTCTTAAATTTCTGCTCTCTAGCTTTTTTTTTTTTTTTTTTTTTAATTTTTGGGAAGAGTCTACAGGGTGTTCAGGGCCTCATTACTAGATCAGACTGCTAGTGATCTGCCTGTTTACAGCCTCCCAAGAGCTGGGATTACAGGCGTGCACCACCACGCCCAGTCTCTGCTGCCCTCTCATGTGCCCCAGGAGTGGGGCTGGCATGGCAGGCCCAGGGATCAAATCCCTGGCCCTTGTGCCTGCTTGCAGGTGCTTTTAATCTGCTGAGCTATTCTAGCATCATTTTATTGCCAGTCTCTCTCTTTACATACACTTGCTTCCCTAAAGGTACATATTTTATTCAGCCCTGTAATTTCTCTTAAATTTCATTCTCAGATATCCAACTGCCCTATCTCCAGTGGGCTAATAGGCATTTTGCAAACCAAAACATGTTGTTAGTGTTTTCCTTAACTTTGTGTGTAGTGACCCATCAACTATTTTTTCAGGTTTGACATGGCTAATTACCTCACCCCATTCAAGTTTTTTCCTCTTTTTTTTTTTTCATAATACCATTATTCTTTGTCACTATCTTTTTTGTTTTGTTTTTGTATTTAGGACAGGCTCTACAGAGTCTCAAGACATAGATTGGACTCACAGTGATCCTCCTGTTTACAGCCTCCCAGTGCAAGGTTTACAGGCTTGCACCACCATGCCCAGTCTCAGTCACCTTCTTGGCGTGCCCCAGGGGCAGGGCCATTTATCACTATCTTGATGTCATACAGATAATTGTTGTTGTTTATTAATTTTCCAGTTGCTGGAAGATGTTACTCTCTTATGTTTTGTCAGTTTCTTTTTATATTTACTGTGGTTTTTGCTTTATTTTGTTTTGATTTGATATATTACAGTTTACAAGTTTTATTATTAATGTGCCTTGGATTCTGTTATTGTTTTGACCCAGCTATTTCTTTTTGCTTTGTGCTTTTTCTAGTTTTTATGAAATTTGTACCTGCCTTATGTATGCTTTACATGTCCTGAGACCCTTTGCTACTGTATGTGTGCCTTTGAATAGTGTTTATGTATTCACACAGTGGAAATTATTTTAATGTTACTTCAGACCATTTGTATATGTGGTTGTATTTATGCTTGGTGTTAATATTATCTTTTTTAAATTTTGTTTTTAACATGTTCAGCTTTATTACTTCTTACTTTTTCCAAAAATAAGTTTTTTCTTGTTGATTTCTTTCTCAGTAATTTAGAAGGTACATAGTATGTTTTATTCTAGTGTTATTGTTTATTTTTAAGTTTATGGGTATTTTATTTCTTTGTTTTCCCCTTAAATTCTTAATATACCTAAAAAATCATTTTTATCACTTAGTATGAAGTAGATTTGATTTATCTCACTTGTAAAAAAAAGTTGCCTTGGAATGTAACTTTTATCCTGTTTTTACCTCGTTTTCATTTTTAATTTTTTTTCTTAGTGCGGTATATGCTTTTGATACATAATGAACATATTTATCATGGGATATTGGCATATACACATACCCTTGATTTTCTAGTTCCTTTTCCATTTTTCCTCATGCTCAGATCCTTTTCCAATCTCTACAAAAACTTTAACATATTTTAGAATTACATGTATACACACACACACTTTGCCACAGTCTTAGATACTTTCTGTGCTTGTTTTCATATTCAAATTTAAACTATTATATAACTGATAAATTTAAATATGGATTATTACTTTTGTCATTTATGTTTACTTTTTAAATTTTTTGCTACAACGTCCATTTCTTAATTTCAGGAACATTTTAGTGGATAAACCAAATGACCAGTCTTCAAGATGGTCTTCAGAGAGCAACTATCCTCCCCAGGTAAGATCATATGTAGCTTCTGACCTAGGCACTTAATAGTGAGTGCATTAGAATTTTATTCAGACTTTGAGATTATGAAGTAAAATTTTCTCTAAGTTTTGGAAATGTTTTTATTTCATAGACAAATACAATGTAAGATGTGATCAGACAGTGTTACCTTTCATTTGCTGACAGACTGAAATTCTAATTCTTTTTTTCTGAGTTAGTAACAGTTCAAAACCTTTAGCTATTCTTTTGTGGCACTCAGGATTGACTCCATCTATAACTAAGTTTCTTGATCCTTATGAGGAAACTGTTAACCTAAAAGTACTAGTTAAAAGGTAGGCATTATCATTCTGACCTAAGCAAAACTTACGACCCTTTCTATTATACTCAAATCATTGTGTAAATGTTTAAGGAAATCTTAGTAATGATGATGCCTTTCATGGAAAATTAACTTAATGTAGGTTTTTATTTTATTAAAGTACTATACCGGGGCCAGGGATGTAGCTCAGTGGCATGGCACCTGCCTGGCAAGTGCAAGGTCCTAAGTTAATTTCTGGTACAAATTTTTAAAAAAATAGTATACCTAGATGGTGTTATGACCACGAGCTAATTTTTTTTTTTCTGGTAAGTGGTATCTGAATTTTAAAGACAATCATTCTTACACGTAACGTGTTTTCTATGTTAATTCCTATGTATTAGGGACACCTAATAATGTCCATATCCTTGAGGAAGTTAATGCTGTTATATGAAGGCAAAATAAATGAATAAATAAAATGTTTTTATTTTAGTGCAATTAATGGCAACTTAGTCTTTATATTTTTCTTTTTATGTTGCATACTTGGCTTGGATCACCTGGTATTTACATGTTTTATTGTCTGTTATGTGTCTAAAGGATATATATTCATATTTTATGTAAAGAATAATGAATAACTTGTTTAAATTATTCGTAGTTTTTAGAAGTGGAAAATAACCATAACCTTTTGAACCCTCCTGTGAGGTTTTGGTAATACCTGTCTTTTGTTTAATATACTGATGCTATATATAACTGTAGTTTGTTCATTTTTCCTGTTATATTCTACTGTATAAAAACTCACAAAACAAGGCTACCACGAGCTCTTCTCTTTGGCCTTCTCCTACTCTGAGAAGTGTACTCCACCTATAATATTCAAATAACGGAACTTGACAAAAAAGAGGATACAGATGAATGTTCATTTTGTATCTGTGTATTCAAAGTGGTTAGGATAGATATATAATTACATTCTCTTAATGAATAGAGGAATTTGTTCTAATGGTGTTTGTAAATAGGATATCATGTCTGAATCTTGTACAGCAATTAACCACTAGGAAGAATGTATGCAATGTATTAATTATTGAAACTGTCCTACCAATTTGATTTGAAACTGTCATTCCTATTTGTTTCTCAATAAAATTACGGAAAAAAAAGTGTACTCATCTTTGATCTTCGTTGATAAATCTGTATGTCTGCTTCTTAAAAATATATGGAAATGTGTTTATCTTATTTTACTGTTGAAGTGTTTCAATTTTTAATGGATTTTGCTCTCACAAGAGAACATGTTTCATTGTTAGAAACTTCAGTATGCATAGTACAGTAGAATTACTGCATCCTGTAGTCTGCATGTATTGAGTTAACTCCATTGCACAGTGCAAAACTATCTTGTAAAATAGCTGTATAAGTTATTCCCTTACTGAGATGATATGCAAGTTGTTGTGTCACATTCTTATCACTTGTATAACTGTTAGATTTTTCCAGTTTATCAGATCTTACTTAAAAAAAAATTACTTTAGTTTTAATTTACTTTCTCCTGTTTATATTCAAGCTTAACATATATTGATAGGATTGCATTATATTTGTAGTCATTTTTATCTTGATTCACTTTATCAGTTTAATTAGATTTACATTTTTACGTCTTTTATCTAGTTTTTGTTAATGAATTTTCTTTCTGTTATGGAAATTGTGTTTACTCCTCACTGTGAAATTATGCTTTGGACTGTTTTAAAGGTGGTAGAATTTAATATTTTTTAAAAGTACTTTATATTTAATATTTTCTTTATTTATTTGGTACAGGGTCTCACTATGCAGCTTGGTCTTGTAGTGATCCTCGTCTCAGCCTTCCCAGTGCTGGGATTACAGGCATGCGCTACCATGCCCAGTTTCAGTGGCTGGCAGGGCACAGTACTGGGGGTCCTTGTGCTTGCCAGGCAGGTGCTTAGATTGCCGAGCTATCTCCCCAGACCAAATTTAGTATTTTTATTTTCATTTTTATTTATTCGAAAATTATTTATTAAACACCCATTAAGGCAACAAACTTGATATTGGGAGTATAGGTATGCATTAAATACTGTCTTCTTGATGAACAAAGAAAGACTGAATCATTTAACATTTAATGTGTTAAGTCCTAGAGTAGAAGTAATTGAAAGTTTTTATGATTAAGGATTAGTTTATTTTAGAAACATAATATGGAATCCATTTTTCTTTATTGTAATTCAGATCTAAATATAACATGAAGCAAATCTCAGAGGTGAACATTCTTACCAGAAAAAAGTATAATAGGAAGCAATTCTAATTTTTACTTAGTTTTATGAGAAACTGCCATGTTGGATAGAATGGATGTAGTTTTTGGGGTATAAATACGTAACAAGGATGATACTTATTTCCATTCCCTCTAAAAACTCCTAAAAGGGATATTTAGATGAAATAATAGACATATACATAAAGTGTATGAAAGCCACAACTCTTAAGTGTTTTAATCTTAGGGTAAGGATAAAACAGAAGACATCCTTGTCTCTTGGGTTAAAATCAGAAAGTTGCATTGATAATAGAAGAAGGGAAAAAATGAAGAAAACTTATACTTGAAAGGTTACAGCTATGTATTGTTCGTTAATATGTAGCACTCAGATTCTTTTTTTTTTTTTAATTTTTTTTTAAATGTTTTTTTTTTAATTATTTATTTATTTATTTTAACATTTATTTAGTGTGTGTGTGTGGCCAGCTCAGCCCACCAGGGGGCGCGGCTGGCTGGCATGTGGTGCTGGGGGATCGAACCGCGGTCCCTGTGCTTTAGCCAAGCTTGTTCCAAGTAGGTGCTTTAGACCACTGAGCCATCTCTCCAGCCCCTCAGATTCTTCATATGTGGCTATTCATGAAACCTCATGGAATCATTTTAAAGTGATTGTGAATATTGCTGTTAAGGTTCTTTCTGAAGAGAAACTGTCTATGAACATGGTTATCTTCATCCTTGGGCCTCAAGTAATCTCTGGAAATCATTGTGAAGGGAAATGAATCCTACATACTGAAACATAACCAAACAACCTGGAAGCAGTACATTTAGGAACTAGTACAAATGTACAAAAATTTTAGGTAGTACAATTAAAAGTACTAAAAGATACTAGAATTAAAACGATTCCTAGTCATATTTAGAGAGAGAAGATAGCCTCAAGGAATAGGACATTATAAAATGTGATATAATAGATTTGAAAAAGAATCACACAAATTTTGATAAACAGGAAGTTTTTAAAAATACTAGTTTATGTTTGCAGTACATAATGAATGTATTCATCATAGAGGATTGGTAGGTACATATACTGCATCTTGATCCTTTTTACTTCTTCTCCTTCATATCTCCCTCCATCCCCAAATTTCTTTCCCATCTCCACAAACTCTTATCACCTGTCTTTGATCATTGTTATTTTTTTTCTTTTTTCCTTTTTTTTTTTTTTTTTTGGATACTGGGGATTGAACTCAGGACCTTGCACTTGTCAAGCAGGTGCTTATGCTGCTGACCTGTCTCCCCATCCCTTGTTCTTTTGTTTTACTCTTTAAATTACTTATACTTTGGATTTCTCATATAAGAGAAAACAAGTGCTGTTTAATGTGTGCCTGATTTATTTCACTTAGCATTATGGACTCAGGATGCCTCTAATTTCCTACAAATGACCCAACTTTATTGTTCTTTGTGGCTAAATAGTACTCCATTACATGTACATAGCACATTTTCTTTAGCTATTCATCTGTGGGTGGACAGATAGATTTAGCTTGGTATATATATGAACATCGGTATGTAAGATGGAACTCTTCCAGTAAGATACACAGAAGAGGTATAGCTAGGTCAAATGGAATTTCTGTTTCTAGATTTTGAGAACTCCATGCTATTTTCATAGTGGTATACTGGTTCACATTTCCACAACAGGGATTCCTTATTTTATTTTATTTTATTTTTTTATTTTTTTGACGGAACCGGGGATTGAACTCAGGCCTTTGCACTTGCCAGGGAAGTGCTTATTCCACTGAGCCATCTCCCTGGCCCCCAGGGATTCCTTTCCCCCTACAACCTGTGCAGTATTTATTGATTTTTGTGTTCATGATAACCATTCTTTTAGGAGCAAGATGAAATTTCATTTTTTTAATTTGTATTTCTGTAATGACCAAAGATGCTGAATATATTTTTATGTGCCCAATATCCATTTGTACTTCTTCAGAAAAATGTCTATTCAATATCTTTTTTTTTTCTTTGTGAAACATTAGGTATATTATTGGGCGTATGTCTAATTTTTAGTCCTTTATGTATTCTGGATAGTAGTTGTCTTCTGGCAAAGGTTTTTTTCTCATTCTGAGTGTTTTCTGTTGTCTGTTTCCTTTGTTGTGCAGAAGTTTTAAACTCAGTATAATCTCGTTTGTTGATTGTTGGTGTTATGTTTTGTGCAGTGGATTTCTGTTCATAAAATCATAGCTTATACCTATGTTTTCAGGAGTTTTACTTTTATCTTTCAGTAGATTCAGTGTTTTTATTCTTATATCCAGGTTTTTCATCTATTTTGATTTTCTTTTAGTACAGGTCAAAAGGTAGGGGTCTATAGTCATTCTTCTTTATACGATAAGTAGTTTTCCCAGCACCTTTTATTATGTATGATGTTTAGCCCCTTTGTTGCAAATCTAATGGCTGAAGATAGGGTTTCTACATCCCTTCTATTCTGGGCGGTTGATCAATATATCTTTTGTTGTGTCAGTACCGTGCCCTTTTTATCACTGTAGCTTTGTACTATATAACTTGAAGTCCAGGATTGTGATGCCTCTTTCTTTGCTCCTGTTGTTTAGGATTGCTTTGGCTATTCAGAGGCTTTTCAATTTTTCAATAAAAATTTTAAGATCTTTTTTGTCTGTGAAGAATGCTGCTGATAATTTGACTGAGATTTCATTAAATCTATATATAATATTTGGTAATATGCCAATATTGATTCTTTTATTATTTAAAAATATACTTTATTGAATACATATAAAGTATGATTTCAATGTAGAATTAATACAAAACTTATTAAGGAGATGTTCTACACTGTTTTTCATACTAAATCTTTTAAGTCCTGGGGTGTCTGTCACATGTAGAGCACATCTAAGTGTCTTATTGTGCCCCAATTTCAGTGTCCACGTGGGATGGTGGCGACCAAGCTGGACAGTGCAGGGGTATGCATACTTAGAGAACACTGTAACTGTGCCGTCCTGGGGAGCACCAGGAGGGAGCCATCATCCCTGACAGACCAAAAGCTTGTATCTATCCACCATGCCCTTTCTCTTTATCCAGGAAGCATCAGAAAATTAAGAAATGTGCTATGGAGATCAAATTTTTAGCAAACATACTTTAAACAACAGCTGTCATTGTAAAGAGGAAAACCAAGAGAATACGACTTTCCTTTGTAAATTGCTTTTATGTGGAAACTACTTAATATTCATATAATACTACTCATATTCAGTGTTCACATTTCTCTCAGGGCCAAGGAAAGTAATTAAAGTCTCATTTAAATTATGCAAGCAATGTCCTGAAAAGCATGTCTCAAAATAAGGGAATTAATTAGTATACTTTCAGGAAACTATACTACATTTCACCGGATAAAATCTGACTCATTTATTTTTAAAGAAATGCATTAAGTACACATATTGATTACAAAAAGCAAATTATGTATGGTTCAGATCCATTGCTGAAACTTAAGTCACACAAAAGAAATTCAGCTATCAGCATAAAATCTTACTATTACTTAGAATATAAGTATGTATGCATATATGTCACATTATAATGTCATGTACAATTTTGTGATTTTTTTTTTTTTTGCCAATATTGATTCTATGTCTAAGAACAGGGGATGTCTTTTCATTTTCTGATGTCCTCTTCAATCTCTTTTTTTCAAGAGTTCTTTAGTTTTCATTGCAGAGGTCTTTCACTTGCTTACTTAGGTTAATTCCTAGATAATGTTTTGGCTTTTTGTTTGTTTCTTTGGTTGTTTGGTTGGTTTGGTTTGTTTTTGTTTTTCACCCTATTGTAAATTGGTTTGTTTTTCTGATTTTTTTTTTTTTTTTTTTTTTTTTTTTTTGCCGAACCAGGGATTGAACTCAGGTCCTTGTGCTTGCCAGGGAAGCGCTTACTCCACTGAGCCATCTCCCTGCCCCCCTGATTTCTTTCTTGATGGATTCATTGTTAGTGTACAGGAATATTTTTTCTGTGTATTCATTTTGTATCCTTACATTTTACTGAATTTGTTTAGTAAATTCAGAAAGTCTCTTGACAGAGTTTTTGATGTTCACTGAATGGATCATTTCATCTGTAAATAAGGATAGTTTGACTTCTTCCTTTCCTGTACATATCCCTTTTATTTCTTTCTTGTGGGACTGTTGTGACGAAAGTTTCAAATAATATATTGAACAGAAATTGTAAGAGTAGATACTCTTCTCTTCTTCCTTATCTTGGAGGAAATGCTTTTCTGTTTGTCCCCATTTAATATGATACTGAGAATGGTTTTATCATAAATGGCTTTCAGCAGCTTGAAATATGGTTCTTCTCTACCTATTTTTTCATCATGCAATATTGGCATATATACCAATATGATTTTGATTTTTGCCAAAGGTTTTTTCTGCTGCATCTTTTGAGATAACCATGTAATTTTTGTTTCTATTTGTGATGAATTCTGTTTATTGATTTGTGTGTGTTCGACCATCCTTATGTCCCAGGGACAAAGCCAGGTTGGTCATGATTTACGCTTTTTTAATGATTTGTTGCATTCTGTTTTGCCAGTATTGTGTTGAGAATTTTTGCAACTATGTCCATCAAGATTGCCTGTAGGCTTGCTTTTCTTTTTTTGTAAAGACTGTCAGGTTCTATTATTATGGTAATAGTAGTTTTGGAGCATGAATTTGTCAGTGCTCCATCCCTTATTGGGATTATCTCTTCCCTGAAGTGCTAGTATAATTCTACACTGAATCCCTTAGATCCTTGCTTAGATATTGGTAGGATTTTTATTACTCTTTCCATTTCATTACCTCTTGTGGTCTGTTCACTTTTTAAAAATCTTTGTTCGATTTTGGTAATTGATATCTGTCTCTTATTTTTTTTAAGGTTCTCCAGCATATTGTCGTATAGGTTTTTTAAATCCTGTGAGTATCAGTGGTATCTTGTGATTTCACCTATTTTATTTCTAGTTGTCGTGATATACATGTTTTCTTTTTGTAGTAAGTTTGGCTAAGGGTGTATTTTGCTTATCCCTTCAAAGAATAATTCTTTGATTCATTGATATTTTATCATTTTTTGTTTCAGTTTTATTAATTTCTACTATGATCTTTATAATTTCTCTCATTCTTCTAGTTTGGGGTTTGGATTGTTCTTGTTTTTCTAGGACCCTGACATGCATCATTAGGTTTTTTGTGATCACTTTATTCTTTTAATATTCACAGTTAGAAATTTACGAATTTCTTTTAGGACTGTTTTTCTTGTGTTGCGTAGGTTTTGGCAATATTGTGCTTCCACTGTCATTTGAGTCTTAAGAATTAAAACATTTTTCCCTGCTTTCTTATAATTGATTTATTTTTTCAATCATGTTTTACTTAGATTCCGTGTGTTTGTGTAGTTTCTTTGGTGTTGATTTATTTCATTCTTCTGTGATATTATAATGTGTAGGAGGTTATTTTAATTCTTTTTTATTTACTTAAGCATTCTTTATGGCCTACAAATATGGTCAATTTTAGAAAAAGTTCTGTGTGCTGCTGGAAAAAAAATTGTATTCTATTGTCATTTGATGAAACACTATGGATCTATTAGGTCCATTTGTTCAGTGGTGTCATTTAATGTTCCTTTGTTGCTTTTGTGTCTTCATGACCTTTCTGTTTATGAGAGGAGGATGTTGAAGTCTCCTACAGTGATTGTATTAGTGTTTACTTTTTTATGTCCAACTGTTTTCTGAATTCGGCCTCTCCAATATTTAATACATATATATTTAAAATTTAAAAGCTGGGGAGATAGCTCAGCGGCTTAAGTGCCTACCTGGCAAGCACAAGGTCCTGAGTTTGATCCCCAGGACCAAAAAATACTTTAAAATAAAATTATGATTTCTTCCTGATGAAGTGGCCGTCTGTGTTTTTTCTGATCAGTTTTGACTTGAAATCTGCTGTATCTGAGAGTGAGATAGCTAATCCTTCTGTCTTTTGGGCTCTAGCTACATGGAATCTTGTTTTCCATCTTTTTGCTTTCAGTCTGGGTGCTGATTTTTTTGGGTGAGCTTTGTCTTCTATAATAACCTATGGTTAGGTTTTATTTTTTGATCCAATTGGCTACTCTGTCTTGATTCAGGGATCAAGACCATTGACATTGAGAATTATCATTGTAATTATATATTGTTCCTGTCAGTGTATTATTTTTTCAGTACTAATCCCTCCATCCCCTTTAACTATTTTCCTAATTAGTTGTATACTTTTCTTTTGGTCCTTCGTGTTGGTGGCCTCCCCTATCTCTGTCCAGGATTCCCGTCTTTTCTGCAGTGTGGTTTTAGTGCTCATGTATTTCTCTATAAAGTTTGTGATGGAAAGTCTTGAATCTTTGTCACTCTTAAAGATAGATGCCACATCCCCTGCAGCCCTTCAAGTTCCCTGGGTGAGAATGGTGAGAGGATGGAGAAAAAAGGACAAGAGTCAGAACACATAAAACTTAGACCAGATGGAGCCCTCTCTCCTGATGGGAGTAGGAGGAAGAAAGAAAGGAGTAGGAGAAGGAGGGAGGGCTCCAATGGCTGCAGCTAGTTTTTTATATACATTGGGTGGTTGGCGAAACTCTGCCTAATATGTTACCCTTGTGGCTTGCCTTTGGTGCCCAGTGTTCTTGAGACCAGAGCAGTTTATTCATGTTACTTGCCTCAGTCTGGTATTCTGTGTTTTTGAGGCTGGCTTTACTTGCCCTGCACTGTGATCTCACATGTGACCGATCTCCAGTTTCAGCTCCTCCCCACAGATAGACACCTGGGTTGACAGTTGTTTTGTTTTAGCGCTTGAAAACTTCACTCCAACTTGTCCCTAGCCTTTAAAGATTGTGCTGAGAAACCTGCTGTTATTCTGATGGGCTTTCTTTTGTAGGTTTTTTGATGTTTTTCCTTAACAACATTTAGTATTTCCTCCTTCTGTTAAATTTCTGGAATTTAAATTATGTGTCCTGGAGGGACTCTTTTCTGATTTTGGCTATTTGAGGTTCTATGTTTGTACTTGAATATTGATTCCTTTTCCTAAATTAGGGAAATTTTCTGCTGTGATTTGAATATTTTTTTGTACATCTTTTGAGTTTTCTTTGAAGTTTTCCTGTAAGCCTGCGATTATGAGGTTGCTTTTGTTTAGTCTGGCTTTGTTTTGTATAATCTAGCAGCTATTGAATCCAGCTTGCATGGTGTCTTGTCGTTTTTAGTTTGTGATCTACCTCTACTTTCTCTTGTTTCTGATACTTTTTGGTCACATTGTTCAAATCTGCTATTCATGCTTTCTGTTGAAATTTTTATATTTTGCATTCTTTCTTGCTTTCTTTTCATAATTTCTGATTCTTTTTATGTATGTGATATAGAGTCTTGCTACTCAGCTCGGACTTGTAGTGATTCTCCTGTTTCAGCCTCCCCAATGTGGGATTACAGGTGTGTGCCACTATGCCCAGTTTTGGTGGCCAGCATGGCATACCTGGTATGCGGTACCAGGGATTGAACTTGGGTCCTTGCACTTGCCAGTCAGGCGCTTAGACCATTGTGCTCTCTCCCCAGCCCCAAAGCTGCTTTTTTCTCTTTGCCAAGTTGTTTTTCTGGTGTCTTGATTCTGTGTTTCAGAGAGGGTGTGATTTGCTACTGGCCTCTACAAGGTGGTCTTGGGATACAGAAGTCAGTTTTTCTACTCTTTCCACTCAGAACATCAAGATTTCTTGTTAATTTTGAATTATGTGTTGGTAGGGAATAACATAACATGAATGAATGAAAATCCTATAAATGCCTTGAGGTAATAATTTCATTCTCATCAAATGTATTGTATAGGAGTTGGCAGTACTGCCATGGAAAATACATCTATCAAGATGACTGCTGAATATACTAGAGTTGAATAAAATGTATAGGTACTTACAGATTTGTGGCAGTTGCATTTTGGGAGATTAGATTAAGCTTCTTCCTAAGTAGTTTATGTAGAAGTGTAATACTAAGTACTCCTCTTCGTATTAGGGACCAGAGAGGGAAGCTGAAGTTAAGAAACAGCAAGCATTCTGCTTTTTTGTAACCTAAGAAGGTCAAGGAAACCTTAATGGCTATTTAATGTATGTGTATGTGAATGAGCACTGTATGTTAACTTTTGTAGTACACTCAGATTATTCCGTTTGATGAACTACAAGAATGTTACATAAGCATTAACTACTTGCAAAGTGAGGAAGAAAATATTTGCATTTCATTATCATTTATTTTGTCCAAGTTTGTAAAAGGACTATTATACAAATTATGGATTTTTCTTAATTTTATTTTTACAGTACTGTGGATTGAACCCATGTGCTAAGTAAGCACTCCACTACTTAATTACATTCCCCAGTCTGTCTGTCTGTGTGTCTGTCCATCCGTCTGTACGTCCATCCATCCATCTATCCATCCATCTATCCATCCATCCATTCGTTTATTTAAATTTTGAGAACAAGGTCTTGCTCAGTTGCCCCAGCTGACATCCAACTTGCATTTCCTCCTTCCTCTCAAGTAATTGGTATGTACACTAGATTAATACAGTTTCAATTGTTATAATTTGCATATATATAGTAAAATATATATTCTAAGTGTGTACTATATTCAATTTGAAAAATGTACACACCAATAGAATTCTTAACTCCCTAAGGATACACTATCTCCATTATTTTGGAAAGGTCCTTTCTGATCCCTTATCAAAGAATTTCTAATTCTCCCAACCTGTACCCAGGGGCAGCCATTGTTCAGGTTTCTTTGGCCATTAGTTTAAAAATTTAATATAAATGGAGTTAAGAGAGGGGAGAAAAAGGGGGAGTAGGGAAGAGAAGGGAAATGCTGAGAGACCCCCCCCTCCACTTTTTGTCCTCAGTATGTTTTTCAGTGTTCATCCCTGTTGTCAGGTACATTAATATTTTTCTTTACATGATACTATCCCTTTATATGTGTCTCCCGCAATTGTTCATCCATTCTTTTATTTAAGGACTTTGGTTATTTTATTTTGGTGATTATGCATACAGAATGCCTTTTATAGGCATTCTTTTATAAAAAACAGTATATTTTCTTTTATTTGGGATAAATACCTAAAATTAGAATTGCTGTATTGGGCAGGGGAGATAGTTCAGTAGAATAAGTGTCTGCCTGGCAAGGGAAAGGTCCTGAGTTTGATCCCCAATACAAAAAAAAAAATCAATGTCAGTCATAGTTAAAAATCTTTATTCTATATTCATAAAAATACTGCTGGTCATTATAATTGTTTATCATAAGATAGAAATATATTTTATATGAAATTGTCAAATTTGTCACTTCATAACCTCAGCAGCATTCAATATTGATTCGCATTTTATTGGTGTAAAATGGTTTTAATTTATAAATATGATGACTAATGATACTTAGTGTTTTTCCATTTGTTTATTAAATGTTCATTTAGTTTTTGATGGATTTTTTACCCATAAATGTGTGAGGTTCTTTCCTTTTTGATTAGTGTTGACTTGTGTGTAGGAGTTGTGTGTATCTATTCCTGATATGAGTCCTATTTCAGGTACCTAGTGCAGCTATTTTCTGTCAGTTTGTGCTTACTTACATCTTTTAGTTATATTTTAATAGCTATTGAGATGTAATTGACATATATATTCGGTATATAATTTAGTAAGTCTTGACATAAATATATGTCCTTGAGAATACCCACACTCATGATACTAAACATATCTGTTACCTCCAGAAGTTTCTCATATTCTATTTTAATACCTTCCACCCACCTCTGTTCCTGTATCCAGGCAACTACTGATTGGTGCTTTTTTTACTATAGATTGCATTTCCTAATGCTTACAGTTTGCATTTTCTGGGAGTTATATAAATAGAGCAATACAATATTTATTTTTGTTTGATTTATTTCACTCAATAATTGAAATTCATTTGTGGTACAGTTTATATCAGGTTTTTTTTCTTTCTTTTTTTTTGCAGAACCAGGGATTGAATTCAGGCTCTTGTGCTTGCCAGGCAAGCAGTTACTCTACTGAGCCATCTCCCCAGCCCCATGTCAGGGTTTTTTTTTAATACTGTCTAGCTTAATACTGCTATGAATTTCTCATCATTTCTTCATTGTTAAATGTGTTGATGGGCATTGGATTGTTTTCTAATTTGGGGGGTAATAAAGATCAAGATGTATTGATAATGTTTGTTTGTGGTCTTAATTTGCATTTTAAAAATTACTAACAATGATTATGTTTTCTTATGCTAGTTTGCCTTCTTAAATGTTCTTTGGTAAAAAGTTTTTTCAATGGTTTGTCAGTTTTTAAATTTCTTGCTTATTGTTGAGTTATGAGAATTTTTGTCCTTTATCAGATGTATGATTTATAATTACCTTTACTATCCTCAGAAAAGAACCCAGATTTCTTAACAAGGTCATAAATAAATTCAATTACAGTTTCTTAGCAAGGTGTTTTGGAACTGAGAGAAAACTATAGTGTGAGGAAATCCCATCTCACCTTGAGAATGAAAGCTGGCGAGGAAAAACCGAACCCCATTTAATCCCAGCCTCCTCACACCCCAGATAGTAGACCTAGTTCACTAGCCAGCCCACTAAATGAATACAGCTAGATTAGTGAGTTTCAGTACATGGAGATCCGAATGCAGGAACTGCCTAGCGAACCCACAGAATCATGAGAAATCATAAATCACTATTGTTTCTAAGGTACCAAGGTAATTTATACACAGCCTCAGACATTCATAGATAAACAGTCAATTTAACTATTTTCACTTTTATTCTTGTCTGTCTGCCAGTCCTTCTCTTCAGAGTAAATAGCCAGCTTGTTATTCAAATCAAAAACTAAATCATCATCCTTGATACCTTCTGTTCCTACATCCAATCATACATCCCACCAGTTATTTCTATAATATTGTGTCAAAGCTGCTCGACTCCAACGCCACACCATTTCTGTCCTAATCTCCTTTGTCTTATGTGTCTGAATTATTATAACAATAATGTAACTGGTCTAAAATTTACTCTAATCTATTTTCCACAAAGTAGATTGTGTGTATTTTGTGTATGGTGTCAGATTGTGGCTTTCTGTTATGCCTAACTAGATCTCAGTGCGTTTATAGTTTGAAACCCACATAATGGCACACATTAAGTGATCTGCTAGCTGCCTGCCTCTTCATTCTCAGCATATACCATTTTGTGCCTTGCTTACTAGGCTGCACTTAAGTCTGACATGTTAACAGGACTTATAACTCATTTTCATAAGCCTTTGTTACTTTTTTGCCTGTGTTAATTCTCTGTAGTGAGTTATAGTGATCCTCACCCCTCTCCCCAAAGAAATAGTGATGTATGAACCCATAAGAATGTGACCTTAATTGCTTAAAAGATATAATAAAGGTGAGAATCTCTAGTTGAGATCATCCTTTATTAGGGTAGGCCCTAAATCCAGTGAGAAGTGTCATGTCTTGTCTACTTTTCTTTTTTCTTTTTTTTTCTTAATGTATTTGGTTGTCGTAGGGTCTCACTACACAGCTTGGACTCGTGGTGATCCTCCTGCTGTCAGCCTCCCCATCACCAGGAATGTAGGTGTGCACCACTATGCCTGCTCGGTCCACCCAGGGGCTAGGGGTGGGGCTGGTGCAGCATGTGGTGCGTGGTGTCAAATTGCAGTCCCTGCACTTGCCTAAGCAGGCACCTTAGTCCACTGAGCTATCTTGATGGCTGGAGAAGTATCTTTTACACACAGAAAAGGAGAAGAAACAAGTTACAGGAAAGATGTGAAGATGGATGTGGAGATTGGAACTAGGCAGCAATGAGTCAGGAAAGAACATGAGCATCAGATCTTAGTAAAGACAAAGAAACACTCTTCTTTATATCTTTTGAAGGGTGCTGATACAACTGACACCTCAGTTTCAGCGTGGTCTAAAATCATTCTTTCTTTAAATTGAAGTAAAATTCAACATGCAATTAACTATTTTAATAATTCAGTACTATTTAGTATGTTTATAGAATTGTCCAACTATCATCTCTCTCTAGCTCCCAAATGTTTTTGTCACCCAAAAGAAAACCTTACACTCATTCTTTCCTTTTCTTTCAGTCTTATTTTATTTTATTATTTATTTATTGTGATATAAAGTCTTCTTATGTAGTTCAGCCTGGCCCTGAACTCACTATGTAGCCTAAGGGTGGCCTTGAACTTTTAGCAGTACTCCTGCCTTAGTCTCTTGAGTGCTAGGACTTCAGGTGTACACCACCACTCCTGGCTCTGCTTTTCCCTCTTTACCTACCTCTTGGCAATGGTCAATCTGCTTTTTGTGGAGGTTTTGTTTTGTTTTGTTTTTTGGTCTTTTTGAGGCAGGGTCTCACTATGCAATTGAGGCTGGCCTGAACTCACTTCTATTGCTCAGGCTGGCCTCAAATTGAAGTGATCCTCCTGCTTCAGCCTCCCCAGTGCTGGGATTATAGACATGTGCCACCGTGTCTGGCTCTTGCTTTCTGTGTTTAGTTTGTAGTTACTATATAAGTTGAATCTTATATAACTTTTTGTTTCTGACTTATTTCCCTTAGCAAGGTTTTGAGATTAGTTCATATTGTAGCACATGTCAGTAATTACTTTTTTGGCTGTATGGTGCTCTGTTGTGTAGAGGTACTGCATTTTTTTTTTAACCATTGAACATTGTGTGGGCGTTTGGATTATTTCTACCTTTGAGGTCTTTTAAATAATACTTTTCTGTGCATGCATTGCTTAAGCGTTTATTCCAATAAGTACTTTTTCCTTTTTTTGACTGTGCACTTGTGGGTTATGTAGTAATTCTGTTTAACTTTTTTGAAGATCCTTCAAACTATTTTCTGCTGTTTGTACTGTTTTACATTCCTGCCATCAATATATAAGAATTTCACTTTGTCCACATCTTTGCAAATTCTTGTTTCTTTATGTGGTGGATTGTGCATCCCCACCCCCATTCTTCCCTCCCTCCATTTGTTGTGACTTTGATTTGGACTTTCATTATGACTAATGATTTTAAGCAGATGTGCCTATTGGCTGTTTATTTTCATTGGCAAAAGAACTATTCAGATTATTTCCCATCTTTTAAAATTGTGTTGTCTTTCTGTTGTTAACATTTTAAAAGTTATTATGTATTCTGTATTCTAATCAAACGTGATTTGCAAATCTCCTGTAGGTTGTCTTTTTAACTTTTTGATGCTGTCTTTTGAAACTAGAGTTCTAATTTTTTTCAAGTACTATAAATTGAAATTAGTGCCTTTACACTGATCTACATTCCAGCCCTTTTTAAATTTTTTTATTTTGAGACAGATTCTTGCCAAATTGTCCAGGCTGGATTTCATTCTGTGATCTTCTGGCCTCAGCGTCCCAGAATGCTGGGATTCTAGGGATGTGCAGCCATACCCATCTCAGAAGCTTTCGTCTTGATGAAGTCTGCTTTTTAATGCTTCTTGTTTATACTTGCATCATATCTAAGAATTCGTTATCAAATCCAAAGTCATGAATATTTACTTCTCTGCTTTAGATTTCGCTAAAGAGTTTTAAAGTTTAGCTTTAACTTTTAGATATTTGATCATAAGTGATCAATTTTGGATCAGTTTTAATCTGTTTTTTAAAATTATTTATTTATTTGGTACAGGGTCTCACTGTGCAGCTTGTGATCCTCCTATCTCAGCCTCGCCCAGTTTTGTTGGCTCAGCACACACAAGGGCAGGCAGGAAGGCCTGTCATGCGGTATGGGCGATCAAACCCGGTCCTTGTGCTTGCCAGGCAGGCACTTAGACCACCACCATATCTCCCCAGCCCAGTTTTAATCTATTTAGAGTTAATTTTTATGTATAGTAGAGGCAGGCCTGCAACTTCATTATTTTTAATTGTTACCACCTATATTTATTACATCTAATCATGAAGTCTCTCCAGCAAAACATCTGAATTGTTTTTTTAAATATCTTTTTTCACATGTATTCAGTCAATGGTAATTTCCCTCTTTCTAGAATTGAAAAGCATATAAATGATGTTTTTCCTAGCTGATCCTATTGTATTGACCAGTAGTAATAGGTCTGGGTGTTTTAACTTGTAAAATTGACAGAGTTGGTAGCAAATCTCTAAAACTTGATACTGGGTTTAAAATTTTATCACTGATTTATCAGTTTAGCTGGTGAAATCTGTGAGAATATGTAGTTGGGAATTTTGCATTTTAATCTTATTTTAGCTGGTTATTCATAGTGTGGTTATATCTTTTAATAAGTACTATTTCCTGATTAGAAGTTATCTCACTAGTTCATTTTTTTTCTCCTCTATCTACAGTGTTAAGTATAATGTAGCTTCTACGCCCTACTAGTGTGAGAAAGTGGTGATGATCTGGTAGCCTTATAAAGCTGTTGCATATGTTCTTTAGCTTAAAAAATAAACCTGCCATGCAGATTGGACTCTATCCATTTTTCTTTTAATGTTAAAACTTTTTAATTTTAATATTGTCTATCTAAAAGAAGATAATTTCATTGTTTCTTTTATTAGTACTTGATTCTAAAGCTTGAAAGGCCTGCTATAGTTCAGAATATCACGTTTGGGAAATATGAAAAAACGCATGTCTGCAATTTGAAGAAATTTAAAGTCTTCGGTGGGATGAATGAAGAAAATATGACAGAACTATTGTCTAGGTGAGTTATGTTGTAGGGGAAGAAAGAGTTTATAAGCAAACTGTAGTTTTAGTTTCTTTATAGGTACATCTGTGTGGGTTTCTCCCAAGGGAGTGAAGAGTATTCTGTTTTTCTCTTCATTCTTTATTTTAATAATGTAGCTTGTGGTAGCTTTTCTGTCTATCTATCTACATTTATTCATTTATTTATTTATTGTGGTACCAGGGATTGAACTCAGGACCCTGTGCTTGCCAGACAAGTGCTTATTTTACTGAAGTATCTCCCCGCCCCTGTTTTTTTATCTTTAACCACCACATACTAGTAAATATTGGCTAGCAGTGAAGAAAGATTACATTTTTCCCCTCTGTTTCGGTCATAATTTTGAACTGTGATTAACTTTTGAGATACTTTCGGCTTTAATCAAGCTGTGCTATAGAGGAGGGCAGAGGTTGGAAGAAAAAAAATCCTTGCTATAAAAATAGGTATCCTTTCCAAAACATTGATATGCATAATCATAATAAGTTGAAGACCAACAAGAAGGTTCTGTAAATGAATAATGTATGTGTCTGTATCTAGCATAATGCCTGCCTCTTGGAAAAAGCTCAGTAAATTTGAGTTTTAAAACACAGGGCACCAAGAGTATTACAGTGTACTTCAGAGAATGAAAAATCAGAGTGTCAGTGGAAGGGATAAATAAGGCCATGGAGATGTAAAATATATCAGTGATATGTCCACCAATACCATACTTTATGTAAGCAAATAATACCGCTGTATTTGATTGGAATTGCAAAAGTACTTCAAAACGTTAAAGCAACCTGAAAATGAAATGATTCTTCTGTAAAATTTGTGTCAGTGCTGTTTGGTTAGAAAGGTAATATGTGTTAATTTATGTTTAGGAGAAAGTAAATGATTTGAAACCTAAAAAATAAGACTGACTGAAAAGCTTTTGAATTGTAAAGGGAATGTTAACATCTCATTGAGAATTAAGTGATTTAATTCTTTGATTAAATAAGTACTCAGCATTAAGTCATCAGATATGAGAATGAATTTTTAATTATGGGGGCCGGGGAGATGGCTCAATAGAATAAGTGATTCCCTGGCAAGAACAAGGGCCTGTGTTTAATCCCCGGTTCTGTACCCCCCCATTTTTAAAAAAAATTTTTTTCATATGACTTAGAAATTTTGTCACACTCCATAAAATGTTAAGAAATGTTAACATTAGGTTCTGTTATGCATTCCCATGTACTATAACAACATTCATAAACACTGTATTTTTTTCATTAGGTCTCATAGATACATTTGTGTTGCATTTGATTTAAATATACAAGTATTGACCTGTATTCCCATGTTCACCTACTTGTTTATACCATCTTGATCAAGTATTATGAATATTGGTTTGATTTTAAAGTCTTGAGTATGGCATTATTGTGTGTTTTAGGATGTTACTAAATTATAAAACCAAATTTGATAACCTTATTTTTTTCCTCACAGTGGTTTAAAGAATGATTATAACAAAGAAACATTTACCTTGAAGCATAAAATTGATGAACAGATGTTCCCTTGTCGATTCATTAAGATAGGTAAGGTTTTATACTCCTTTAGTATAGAAACAAATTGTTTCTGCTATTGGCCTACAAACTATATACTGCTTATGGACTGAGTCTTCTGGGCCTCCTGTATTTTTAAATAAAATTTTATAGAAGGCTGCTACACTGATCAGTGCACATATTGTCTGTTTCTGTTTTTGTGCACCAAACATAGAGGCAAATAGAAGAAAACCATATAGCCCGCAAAGCCCAAAAGGTTACTGTTTGACCTTTTACGGAAGTTCTGTGACCCTTAATTTATAACTCCAATACTAAGTTAGTGTTAGTAATTTCAAGTGGAACTTATTCCAATTGTTTTCTCATTTGAAGACTGAGAAGTTTTTATGAGATAAATTAGTTTCATTCCATGAGTTGTTTTATGAGTTTGTTATTCTAAATTATGACATTATAAAACCAAATAGAATTCTTTAAGGGAGGCTATATAGTTCATTCCTGTTTTGTTCTTTTGTATTTTATTTTTTTAGTGGTTAAACCCATTTACACTGATTTCTTGACCTACAAATATGTTGCAAAGCATTGTTTGAAAAATAGTTTTAAGGGCCAGGGAGATGGCTCAGTGGAATAAGCACTTTCTGGGCAAGTGCAAGGGCCCGAGTTCAATCCCCAGTTCCAGGAAAAAATAAATAAAAGAAAAATAGTTTTAAGAAATATATTTACTTAGTATTTTAGTTTATGAAAGTATTTGTAGTGCATCCTCAAAAATAGAAAATTTCAGGTTATTTTGATTGCCATTAGGTTAAAAGATAGAAAAGTTGAATCTTTTCATCTCTCTTGTACACTTTTGAAAATACTATATTTAAATTAGTCAGATTTCATGAATGATAATAAAATCCAGAATCCTACAATGTACTTTATAGTCATTGTGTGTCATTCTACTAAGGGTAAACCTGTTAATTTCATTGAGTCAAAAGAGGTACATGAGATTCTAATATATTACTCATAATGGAAAATATTATATCTACTCAAGTCCCAGCAAAGCATTCAGTGTATTAAATGTTGCTATCCTCTGATTATTTGGTTATGAATTTAGTTTTTCATGGAATTAAGAAAAGTGCTTTTTATATTTTTTATTCATGACTATATGTATAGTATTATATAAAAATAAAAAAACTCATTTTATTAAAATCTATAGAGCACTTGTATTCTATGTTTCTTCTGTATAACCAGTAGTCCAGCTGAAATACTGGGCAAAAAGAATATCTGAGGTGTTAGAGACTATTGAGATAAAACTACTTTTATTTATTTATTTATTTATTTATTTTTATTTTTTGCTCCGAATGCCCTCAGGGCTTGTTTGGCTGGCTGGAGAGTTGTGGGGATCGAACTAGAGCCACCTGAGGCTGACAGCTTGGTGGAAGCAGCCACTTAAAGAACTGAGCTAGGGCCAGGCCCCCTAAAACTACTTTTAGATTAATTGACTATTTAGTGCATTATTTTTCTTTTGTAACTGTTGTTTCTGTTGTAACTGATTTTAAATGAGAGCTTATGTCTCGTTCTCTTGTGATTTATGTTATTATTATTATTATTATTAATCTTTATTTATTTGGTGCAGGGTCTCACTACTTATTTCAGACTTGTAGTGATCCTCCTGTCTCAGCCCCCCACCCTGGGCTGGGATTACAGGCGTGCTTCACCATGCCCAGTTTTAGTGGTTGGCACAGCATGCCCTTCTGGGGCCTGCATGGCATGTGGTACAGGGGATCAAACCCAGGTCTTTGTGCTTGCCAGGCAGGCGCTTAGACTGCCGAGCTATCTCCCCAGTCCTACTTGTAATTTATTTTAAAGATTTTTTCAAATTAAATTTTGGTTATTCCTTCTTTTGCACTAGTAATTCCTTCATCAGTATTTAGTCTGTCCAAATTCCTGAACGCCACTGTATAGGTTTATCAATTTTGTGATCTTAAATCTTTGATTTTAAATCTATAAACAGTAGGATCCTTTCTTCTCTTATCAGCCTTTTTCCTTTTTTCCACAGTAATTGGGTATATGTATTTTTCCTTCACCTTTATTAATATGATACATAATTGTATATATTTATGATGTGCATATTTCAATATATGTGCATATTATGAAGTGATTAAGTCCAACTAACATTTATATTCATACAATATGTATATATGTGTTAAAAACTTACAAGATCTACTCAGCAATTTTCAAGTATTCAGTACATTATTATTATAGTCACCATTTTGTACATTCTAGATCACTAGAAATGATTTCTTTAACTGAATCTTTGTACTTTTTGAACACTGTTTCTTTATTCCCACTGTCAGCTTTCTTATGACAGGGACTGTCTTTCAGTTGACCCAGCTTAGTTTTATGGTATTTAGATGCAGTATTAATTGTAGTGTTAAAAAAAAATAGACATAAGCTCATTTGATACTCAGAATATTTAGTTTCATATTTCTTGCCAGTTAAAAGATATTAATACTGCTTTATAGTGTGTTTGCTTTCTAGCTTTTTCCTAACCTTTTCTCAATAAGTTTTCTTAGAAATTAAGGAAATCATAAAACTTACAAAACTTTATGTTAGTGTTTTGATTTATCACTATATCTCTTAAAAATTCATTCTGATAAGACTTGAGTGATCTGTCACTGTCTTTTGGTGAACTATATTTTATCACAGATATTTGTTTAATTGGGTAGGATAAATGATTAGAATTTATCTCAAGTTTTTGTTTACATTGATGTTCTACAATGATGCAGTTTAAAAGAACCTGATTTAAACTTATTTTTAACACAATTTATATATATAGTTAACTTTCAGTTATTCATATTAAAGGAATGGAACAGAAACAAGACTAACTCTGATACATTGTCTCTAAATTATGCAGTGAAATCTAATTAATTTTTTTTTTTTTTTTGTAGTACACGGTCTGTGGGGTACAGGATCTACAGGATCTCACTACGTAGATCAGACTTGTAGTGATTTTCAGCCTCCCAAGTGCTGGGATTATAGGCACTCACCACCATGCCCAGACTCAATTGCTGTCTCAGTGCTCCAGGGGCGTGGCCGGCCCAGCATGCTGGGGATCAAAACCCTGCTGCTGCGTCTGCCTAAGCAGTGTTTTGTTTTGTTTTTGTTTTTTAATTTAATACCTTTTTCTTTTAATTTATACTGTACTTCCATGGCGCTAGCTACTTTATGTTAAGGTTTGGCTGGGTAGTCTTGTATGTTGCTAGATACTAGCAGTAAGTTTTCAGACCTTGTGCACAACACCAGGCACAGTACAGTTCCAGATCCGAATAAAGACAGCCAGACAACTCTACTACAATCAACCTTTCCCATAAATATGGCCCACTGCAGGTGTTGGGGGCTCTTCCCTCTGCATCACCTCACTCCATCCCATGTGAGGAATATGTAGGGGCCCATATAGCTTCTGATTCATCCCTGCCTATCTTGGAGGCTTAAGTTGAGTGTGGGGGACTAGCACCATGAGTTTGGAAGACCTTTTTTTTTTTTTTTTTTCCAGAACTGGGGATTGAACTCAGGCCCTTGCCTTTGCCAGAGAAGCACTTATTCCACTGAGCCATCTCTCTGGCCCCTGTAGCACCATGAGTTTGGGAAAATGGTCTGGTCCATGCGAGTGGTTTGACTCTAGTGAAGGTTAAGGAAATATGGGGAGCCACATATTTCCATATGACATCCGAGCCCAGGAGCAACTCCCCAGACAGAGTCAGCAGTCCTGCCTGGGGCATGCGCTAACTTTTTTTTTTTTTTTGAAACTAAAGCATCATTTTTATTATAGATTAACACAAGTTGGAGGCCAAAGGTCAGCATAGACACCTAGAGAGCTTTGACTTTTCCTACTCCAGTCATGGTAACTGTGATATTACCTCTATTCTGTTCACATCCAAGGACAGAATCACCTATCTTGTGGCATGCCTGACAGCATTGGAAAAATGTATGTTCTATGCAAGTGGACAGAATCCATGGTAGAAATGAAAGCAAGAGCAAATTTTTGTCCAAACTCTGTATGAGCCTGGGTCCAATCAGAGGACAGAAACTACACAGTAACTCTTATTTTACCTAATAGTCCAAAGCATTAAAAGTAGTGATGCTAGTGATGTGGACTTGCCAAAGTGAAGATTTAAAGTATCTCTCTTAATTAAAAGGTAAACATTCAGCAAAGCATGGGGTTGTGTGCCTGTAATCCCAACATTTGGGAGGCTGAGGCAGGAGGATTGCTGAGTTCAGTCCCAGCCTGAGCTACATAAATGAATTCATTAGCTTTTTTTTTTTTGGCAGAACCGGGGATTGAACTCAGGTCCTTGCACTTGCCAGGGAAGCGCTTATTCTACTGAGCCATCTCCCCGGCCCCTACATAAATGAATTCAAAGCCAGCCAGTACTACATAGTTGAGAACCTGTCTCAAAAAAAAAAAAAAAAGTTCTTCATAATAGAAGGAAATAAAATCATATGCGATTGCTAAACTGTATGGCAACTTACTATTAATATCTCATAGTGCTTAACTTATAAACTAAACTTTATCACAAGTGTATGTATAGGAACATAGGGAGCTGGACATGGTGTTGCATGCCCCTAACCTGCACTAACGTTTTGCTTCTGCAGTATCTTCTTGTGATAGTTGTCATTTATAATGAATATATGTTATTCATTCTTATTCATATGTTTCCATAAGCTATATTAGAATAAATTTGATCACAAATTTTTGACAAGGTAAGGAATCCCAGTTTTATTGTGTGGCAGGGGGTTTCTAAATAATTTTAAGTATTTATATGTGATATTTAGAATATTAGTATTTAGATAACTTATTTTTCTGTTAAAATTGGTATTGATGGCTGCTTTCCTTCAGATAAATTTTATATTTCTTTCTAAAGTAGACTTTTGGTATGAAATGAGGCTGGTAATACCTTTTCTATGTAATGATAGGATAGTTATATTGGACTATAACTTGAAATGTTTTGATTTATGGAGTAGTTGGTAGTCTATTAAATTTTAAGATCCCATTTAGGAAGGAAATAATTTTATTTTGAATACTCTTATTCATTTTTTGTACATCTTCTATTCTAACATGCAGTAATTTAGGTTTTATAGAAAAAGAATCTGTATGAGCATAATTTGTACCACAATGTCATTTCAGCAATCATTTAGAATCTTCTATATTTATATTATTTTTGATAATTTTGACTACTTTAGCACTTAGGGTTATTTATTTATTTATTTGTACTGGGAATCAAACCCAGGACCCTTGTGCTGGGAAGACAGACACTGTGCCCCTGAGGTATGTCCCCAGCCCTGGTTTTGCTAATTTTGTAAGGGCTCTCACATGCAATACATAACAGCAGATGGAGATTTTTCTTTTTTTAGTTGAAGAAATGGCCAAAGTCGTATAAGTTAGCTAGAACTAACTATGGTCAAGACATAGAGCATATATACATACCGTTTTTTGGATTGCGTAACACTGTGCTGCTTTTAAGTAACAATAGGTACCATTTATGAAACACTCATGTTATGAAACATATCTACTCATGATGTAGGTATTATTGTACTCACTTTACAGGTTAGGAACCAAAAGGGTTTTTGTTTTCATACCAGGGATTGAACTCAGGACCTTGTGCTTGCCAGGCAGGCACTTACGCTGCTGAGCTGGCTCCTTGGCCCCGGAACCTAAAGTTTTGAGGTTGAGTATTTTGGCTAAAACCATACAAGTACAAAAATGTGATTGGATATATGCTCAAGTCTCTTTACTTCCAGAGGTCAAGTTCACTTACCATGTGACACATGTACTACTTCCTCAGGATGATTGTGACATCCTTGGAGAGATCAGGGCATAAATCAGTGGCTTTGTGTATTTGCTGAGGAAAAAGTTGCATCTTTGTTTTCTAACTGCTCACTAACATTTGACAGTTAGGAATAATGATTCCTAATAGTACTTGTAGTGCCTGTGACTTGTCAAAGATTAGAAGTTACAAGTAAGCTGCAAGTTTTTTCTATCACATTAGTGTTACAATTTTTATCACAACTTTAAAATTATCCTTAAGTATTAGACCTGCCCCGAGATCTTATTTTTTAATGTGTTAATAGAAACATTAATTTCTTTTTTTTTTTTTTTTTTGCGGAACTGGGGATTGAACTCAGACCATTGTGCTTGCCAGGGAAGCACTTATTCCACTGAGCCATCTCCCCAGCCCCTAAAAATTTATTTTATTTATTTATTTATTTATGTATTTTTTTTTTCCAGAACCGGGGATTGAACTCAGGTCCTTGCGTTTGCCAGGGAAGCACTTATTCTACTGAGCCATCTCCCCAGCCCCCAAGAAACATTAATTTCTTGTAATAATTTTTATTTTAATTGATTTACTCTGCCATTTTGTGTGTTTTACTTTATATATTTAAAACTAAAGGGGCTGGTGAGATGGCTCAGTGGTCTAAGGCACCTACTTAGAACAAGCTTAGCAAAGCACAGGGACCACGGTTCAATCCCCCAGCACCACATGCCAGCCAGCCCCGCCCCCTGGTGGGCTGAGCTGGCCACACACACACACACATTAAAAAAAAAAAAAAAAAATTTTAAAAAAAAAAAAACTAAGGGTGGTGTGTCAGGTTTTACTGAGTGACAAAAAGGGACACAAGGCAGAGAGCTCTTAATGGAGTGCTGTTTGTGTGTGCGTGTGTAATTTTTGTCTGTTTTTGAAAACAGGGTTTCACTATACAATTTTAGTCTGGCCTTGAGTTCACTTTGTAGCCCAGGCTGGTCTCAGACTTGCAACGATCCTCCTGCCTCAGCCTCCCACTTGCTGGGATTACAGGTGTGTGTCACCACGCATAGTCTGGAGTACTGTTTTTGATGAGATTTAATGTGGAAGTGGAGAGAAAGAATCTTGGCTTCAGGTGAAGCCAGAAAACTTAGTAAAGGAGGAACATTATTAATTGGGAGACTGGATTCTAGAAAGTAAGTTAAAAGTTTGGGATGGAGAACCTGAGTGGGAGATAGGATCAGAGAGAAGAAAGCTAAAGTAGTATGGGATGAGCGTATTAGTTGCCAATGACTGTAAGAATTTACATCTTCCATCATACCATGATAGCCAAATGAGGAAATTGGCAAGAAAACAGAAAAAGATACTGAGTCTTGGAAAGATTCAAGCAGGAGTCTTGTTTTTTGTCTGTTGGAAGATAGTGGACTTCTGTAAGAGTCCCTTGGAGTCCAGATTATTGGGGGCTTCAGAGAGGCTTCAGTTCAGACTGGACATGACATGTATTCTGAATCTCAGGAGTGTGGAAGTCAAGGGTGGGTCCTAACTCTGTAAAGTATTCTGGTTCTGCATGAGTATGTATGGCCTTTTATGGGAGTATAGGAGATGGTGACATTTTAAATATATATTATTAAAAGAAATCAAGAATCCTAATGATAATAAGGATAGTATTTATTGAGCACTTAGTTGTGCCAGTTACTGTGCTAAATGCTTTGTGTACTTACAAATCTATAGTAAAATTGATAATTATTCAGAGTAATCTTATTTTTTGACATTATATTTTTTTATTAATTTATTGAGAAACAAATAGCAATGAGACAGTTTCACAACCAATTAATAGGACAGTTTCAATAATTAATACATTACATATTGTTATCTTCATAGTGGTCATTCATAGTACAAGATGCAGACTTGATATCCTGTCCAAACACTATTAGTATAATTCTTTCTTCTCATTGAATTAAAAGAACGTAGCTGTGTATCTGTCCTATTTTATATACAGAATAATCTTGAATTTTTAAGATCTTCTAGAACGTAGTCTTAAAATGACAGGCATCTTGAAATAGTTGTTTTAGTCATTTGCAAAAGAGCTCCTACGTGACAGTGTTAAAGCACACTGAATATACCAGTTATGCCTCAAATGAGAGTAGCAAGAGTCGTAGTCTGCTATCTTTATGTGCTGTGTGTATCCTGTTTTATGAAAAGGATACATGGATCTTGATTGTGTCTGTGTCTGATCAGTCTTTTGGGAGGACCTGTAGTTGGACTTTAGAAAGTCCTACTCTTGAGGTGTATCTTAGGAGTTTCTTATTTTATTTAAGATGGGAGCAGAGGCATATTTTATGAGAGGACAAATAATGTGTCTGAAGAGCCCTCAATTCACATTTAGATTTCTTATAGATCATATATAGTATGTCTGATGTACACTAGTAAGGTTGATAATGCCACCAGAAATCACTGGTAAACAGAAATGAGGGAACATGATCTTAGTGATTTTGGTACAGGGTCTTGCTACGCAGCTCAGATTCCTTGTGATTCTCCTGTCTCATCCTGCCCAGCCCTAGGATTATAGGCGTGCACCACCACTTCCTGTTTTGGTGGCCAGTTTAGCTTGAGGCTGACACAGCATGTAGTACCGGGGATTAAACCCAGGTGCTTGCACTTGCCAGGCAGGTGCTTAGACCACCAAGCTATGTCCCTGGCCTGATCTTGGTCATTTTGTACAAATCCTTTAGTCTGTTAACTAATTATATGTTGTTATCTGTAATGAAACATGTCTTTTGTTAGGTGACCTCATATTTTATCTTTCTTCCTATGTTCTTTCAAATGTATTAGAAAAAATAGAACAAATTTTATTTAGAAATATTAGGGCCGGCCAAATAGTTCAGCATATTAAAGCACCTGCAAGCAGGTGCAGGGCCCCAGGGTTTGTTCCCCAGGCCTGCCATGCTGTGTTTCCCCACCCCTCAGACAGTGCACTGAGACTGGGCGTGTTGGTGCCTGCCTATAATTCCAGCTCTTGGGAAGCTGTAAACAGGCAGATCACTACAAAGTCCGATCTAGTAGTGAAACCCTCAATACCCTGTAGATCCTTCCCTAAAATACAGAAAGAAAGAAAGAAAGAAAGAAAGAAAGAAAGAAAGAAAGAAAGAAGGAAGGAAGGAAGGAAGGAAGGAAGGAAGGAAGGAAGGAAAGAAAGAGAAAGAAAGAAAGAAAGGTAGATAGATAGATAGATAGATAGATAGATAGATAGATAGATAGATAGATAGATAGATTTCTACTGGGCCACCGAGTATACAGAGTAAATCTCTTCAGAATAAAATTGTTTAACTGTTCTAACAAATGAATATTTTGCTGGGACTTAATACATATAATAGGAAAATTCCTTTCCTTAATTTTATTGAACTTGAACCTCTGATGCTGTGTATCTGGTTATATATATGTATTATATTTTTGTGGCTCTGGGTTTAGATCCTTACTGTAACTCATACTATTTGGTGGTTTTTGCTCTGTGATATAGTAGACTTTTTAAATGTCAGTGCTATACAAAGAAATAAACAAACTGGGCATCATGGTGCATATCTATAATTGCAGCGCTCTGGGAGGCTGAGGCAGGAAGATCACAAGTTTGACTACCCTGTGAAACATTGACTTAGTGACTCTCAAAAAATTCTCAAAAGTAAGCGCCTAACTGGCGAGCTCAGGGTCCTTAGTTCCATACTGGAAAATAAATAAATAATCAATCAATCAGTCACATGGCCTGGAGGATATAGCTCAGTGCAAATGCTCTGGATTCAATCCTCAGTACTTCTAAAAGAAAAAAAAGGGGGGGGGGAGGAGATGGGGAGAAGTGGAGAACAAGGGAGAGGGGAGGGACAAGGAAGAGGAAAGGAGAGTAAAATTTACAACTTGTTGATATAAAACTTTGGAAATTTTTGTTTATACGTGTAAGCTGAAAATCATATTGAACATTCTCACAGCACTTCATATATTCACATAGTTGTTTTGCTACTGCTTATAGCTGTCTTTACTTACACAGATTCCTTTAATTAACAATGTAAGAGAAGTATCCAATCCAGACAGCTTAGTTTCTTTCATAATCTCATGCAATGAAAAGAGCTATAAACTTTGAAATTATTGCACCTGACAATCAGATATTGTGGTATATCCTAAACTTGGTATCCACTTGTGATTTTATGATGTCATTTAGGAAACAGGGCCGGGGAGATAGCTCAGTAGAATAAGTGCTTGTCTGGCAAGCGCAAAGGCCTGAATTCAATCCCCAGTTCCGCCAAAAAAAAAAAAAAAAAAAAGAAAAGAAAGAAAAAAGAAAAGAAAACTGTTTACTGAGTTACACAGATCTTTCAAACATTGAAACATTTCGTTAAATACTATTTTAAAAATCACCTTCATTAATATTACCTCCAATGAGAAAAATCTTATAGAACTAACTTCTAGGCATTAATTTTCCAAAATTCTAATTTTCTGTTAAAAACTTTAATTTTCAACAGCCTATATATCTTTACTTGTCTTTCTTGAATGTCTAACAGATACCCAAATTTGAATAATTAGATTATTTCCATGCAAGAAAAGACCCCCTTATTTTTAGATCATAAATCAAAGGGTTGTACACAATTGTTTTCCTTGAGATGACCATTATGCTTTGTTGTGGAGTAAAAATCCTTTAGTGCTTTCCATTCTGTCACATAGGATACAAAAAGATGTGTATTTAATTGTAGGAATTTAAAAAGTAATTTTTATTGCACTACCAGAGACATTCTTAAATGAACTCTTTTCCTGAAGTGTGTAAGTATACTATGGCGAGGAATATAGTGCAACTTGTACTGAATTAAGAACTACTTATACTTTTTTGGTGCCACCACTTCACTACCTAGGTGTCAGTGGTTTTACTAACCATTGCATTTTCACCTTTGGTGTCAATGTTAGTATTATAATATTTTAATATTATTATTGTGGATTATTACAGAAAGTAGTTTGACCATTAAAAACTGCCAGAAAGTTTTGTGGGAATCTCCAGAAGTTCAAGGGTTATGTTTTAAAACCTTCTGCTCTGTTTTGTTGTTATTGGTATGAAGTTTTAGTTCATTCTATGTTAAATTCTTCTGAATACTTCAGATATTTTTAGATAGTTTTTCCTCTTCTACTCATTTATTTTTCTTTTCCTGGATTAGTATCAAGTTAATACGATAATTATTATATCTTTGTAGCATACTTGTATTATTATTTTTATTGTAGATGTTCTTGTGCTCTTTTTTCAGGTCAGCTTGTTGAGTTACATGTCAAGAAAAATTAATATATACTATGGGGTTTTTATAAAATTAAGATTATGTTAAATTTATACTGAAAGGAATTGACATATTTACTACACTGAGTTTTCCTATGGAAGATAGAATGTCACTTCATTTATTTAGTTTCACAGTAAACATTTTCTTATATAAATATTACTTATTTTTCCTGTATTCTGAGATCCTTTCACCCTTTTTTGCAATTGTAAAGGTGACTTTTTTATTTTCTAATTAGTTATAAGTATAGGACAGGTTGAGTTTTACGTGTTCATGTTGTATATAAAATTGAAAAAAATCTCATTTGGATCTTTTGGATTTTGAAAAAAATCTCATAAAAAATCCCTGAGTTTTTATGTAGAAAATTTCCTGTAATCTTTAAGTGACTCATTTTTAGGGGATGGTCATACCGGGGATTGAATTTGGGCACCCTACCTCTGAATAGCAGCATCCTTTAAATTTTGACAGGGTCTTGCTACATTGCCCAATTAGGACTTGAATTTACTCTCCTGCCTCTTTCTAGAAGTGCTGGGATTATAGATGTATACTGCTGTGCTTGGTGAATTTTTTTTAATCTTACTTTTTTCTAACAACACTGGCTAAGACCTTCATAGAGTGTTACTAATAGAATCTCATAAAGTAATCAGATATTCAGGCTTGATGGCATAGTACTCTGGGTGGCTCAGTTTCATTAAGTTCAAGCCTAGCCTGGACAACTTAGCAATTTAGTGAGACTCTGTCTCAAAATAAAAAATAAGGGCCAGGGAGATAACTCAGTAGAATAAGTGCTTGCCTCGTAAGCACAAGGGCCTGAGTTCAATCCCCAGTTCCACAAAAAAAAATAAATAAATAAAATAGGGCCAGAGAGATGGCTCAGTGAAATAAGTGCTTCCCTGGCAAGTGCAAGAGCCTGAGTTCAATCCCCAGTTCCACAAAAAAAAATAAATAAATAAAATAGGGCCAGAGAGATGGCTCAGTGAAATAAGTGCTTCCCTGGCAAGTGCAAGAGCCTGAGTTCAATCCCCAGTCCTGTAAAAAAAATGAATAAATAAAATTAAAAAATAAAAAGGCCTTGGGCTGTAACTCAGTGGAAAGACCGTGGGTTTAATGTCCAGTGATCCAAATAAATAAATAAATAAATAAATTTTTATTTTTGCATTTAATTAAGATGGTAAATTACATTAATATAGCTCCTATTATTGAATCATCCTTTTCATAGAATAAAGTATATTTGGTACCAAGGAAAGCCTGGTAAAATTTCTTCATTTGGATATATAATCTTAGCTGAGATTAATTTTGAATCCTTTTTTTAAAATTTTGTTAATTGGGTTATTACTTCATATCAAAATGCTCTTGATATAGGTTATTTTTTTTTTAGTATTTATTTATTTGGTATAGAGTCTCACTACACAGCTCAGACTCATAGTGATCCTCCTGTCTCAGCTTCCCTCACACTGGGATTACAGTTGTGCTGCACCACCATGCTTAGTCTCAGTGGCCACCAAAGTGCAGGGATGGCATGGCATGTGGTACCAGGGATCGAACCTGGGTCCTTGCAAACTATCAGGCAGGTGCTTACACCGCTGAATCATCTCCCCAGCCCAGAGCTAGTTTAAAATACCTTTATATGTAGGTTTTTTGAAGTTTACCTGTTAAATCACCTAGTTCTGTTTGTGTTTATTTGGGAATATGTATATAACCACTTTGAATTATCTTACTGAGTTTCCTTAACTAAGGAAATGTCATGATGGAATGGGTTATATGTTTCTTTTTACTAGCACCTAGCATAGTGCATATAGAGACACATAGAAAATGTTGACTGGAATAGTGATTTAGTTTGCTAAGATTTTCTTGCATTTTATTGTTAATTTTATTTTTATTTTTTCCCTTCTTAAAGTTCCACTCCTGTCCTGGGGTCCCAGTTTTAACTTTAGCATCTGGTATGTTGAACTTAGTGGCATTGATGATCCTGATGTAGTACAACCATGTCTCAACTGGTACAGCAAGGTAGGATTGTATTTTAAAATTATGATCTTATATTTTATGCCTATAGAAGGAGAAATCACTTCATTGTGAATAATTTAAAATGTTGAGATTAATAATAAAAGTTACAACAATTCATAAACTAACATTTTTAATAAAAATATCTGTATTTCAAGAGGGTGTTGAAGGTATTTTTACAGAGATGATGGCGTTATATCAGAATAAAGAGAAGTGGCAAAAATCATTTTAATATTAATAGAAGTGGCCCAAATGGTACATTCACCATTCATAAAGTATTCAAATATCCTGAAGGAAAACACCATGTTTTTTTTTTTTTTTTTAATTTTTTTTTTTTTTTAACATTTATTGTGTGTGTGTGTGTGTGTGTGTGTGTGTGTGTGTGTGGCCAGCTCAGCCCACCAGGGGGCGCGGCTGGCTGGCATGTGGTGCTGGAGGATTGAAGCGGTCCCTGTGCTTTGCCAAGCTTGTTCCAAGTAGGTGCTTTAGACCACTGAGCCATCTCTCCAGCCCCAAAATACCATGTTTTTAAAACACAGGTAAAATCAGGATGAAGAATGAAACATATTTCATAAAGTTTATAGAATTCTAACATTGAAGACTATTGTGTATTATCAGTACAACTTTGGAAATATTGAACATTCTTACAAATCTTCACATGGTGCATTCCCCTTCTTGTTGAATATTTTCTCTTTTTAAATTTAATTTAATTGTGAAGAGTAAAAACAGAAGCAAAAACAAATAGAAAACAAGACAGAAGCAGGATAACACCCAACAATACATACATTACAGATTTTCAAAACAGGAATAGCTAATTAACAGTGGTTCATCAACTGACATTTTTAAGCATATTAATACTGTGTGGCTTCTAATCTTGATGGCTCATTTAATTGTTACCATTCTGAGGTAGGTCCATTTATTATCTTTTTTATTTTACAGATGAGGAAATAGGACACAGAGAAGTTAAATATTTTTCCCAGAATTATATAGGTGTAAAGTTCTCTAGCCAGTATATGAACTCAGTCTGGCTCTATAGTGTGCTGTTTATCTTACACCCATTTGGTGCTAAATTTTGTTTTTAACTTATGTTGATAAAGACACTTTGAACATAGCTTTCAGTGGCTTAGCTGTTACCTAATAGAAAATTTAAGATGTAGATATAATCAAAACCCTAAAGTCAATATGATAAACAGGTGTTACTGTTTCTAATATAACTATAGTACATTGTTACATTGATAATGACAGATCTTCTTTTAGAGACCAAAAAAAGCTGTTAATGTAAATTTAGTATGAATACAGAATCATTCTTTGATTATTTTATAAAATTAAATTTTGATAATTACAGTATGTGAAGGATATTTCATAACCTTTTATTAGTCAAGAAGTCAACTGATTACAAAGAGGTTTGTGTTTCAAGTATTTTTTCTCTCTCTAAAGGGTAATGCTAATTGTTCAGGGTTTTTTTGGGGGGGCATGGGGGGTTACTGAGGATTAAACCCAGGACCTCGTGCTTGCTAGGCAGGTGTGTATGCCACTGAGTTATCTCCCTGTCCCCTAAAGCGTAATGCTTATAATCATTGTTGTTTGATTATCATATAGTGGTTTTTTTAGCTCTTATTGTATAATGATATACTTAGGAGATTTTAGGTTAATCATGTAACATTCTTGAAGTTGGTTTTTTTTTTAAAAAAAGCTCTTTTATTTTAAAAAAGTCTTTTACTGATTGATTAATTTTTATTGGTTGATTGATTAATTGATTTAATTTGGGTCTTGCTACGCAGCTCAGACTTGTAGTGACCTCCTGTCTCAGCCTCCCCAGCACTGGGATTATAGGTGTGCGCCACCATGTGTGGTTTTGGTGGCTGGCATGATGCACCATGCAGTACCAGGGATTAGACACTTGCTAGACAGACACTTAGACCACTGAGCTATCTCCTTGTTTTTGTTTTGAAGTAGTCTCAATATAGTTGGCCTTGAGATCACTATGATCTTCCTGCCTCAGCCTCCTAAATGCTAGGTTATATGCATGTGCTACCAGGTTCAGATAATGGTTCTCTTTTTTTTTTTTTTTTTTTTTGGTGGAACCAGGCATTGAACTCAGGCCCTTGCACTTGCCAGGGAAGCACTTATTCCACTGAGCCATCTCCCCAGCCCTATGGTTCTCTTTATGAGATTATTTTTGGTATTAATTTTGTTAGGGAACAAGTTTTGGATTCTAGTTAATTGAAATAGCAAGTTTATACTGCTTAATAAATTTAATTTCTTTCTTTCTTTCTTTCTTTCTTTTTTCTTTTTTTTTGCGGTTCTGGGGATTGAACTCAGGACCCTGTGCCTGCCAGGCAAACACTTATTCTGCTGAGCTATGTCCCCAGCCCTCTTCGGGATAATTTTTGTGTTATAGTACCTGTTTATAAAATTAGAATACTTCTCATTTGTGTAATAGCTTATTCTTAAGCAAGAACAAAAAGCGTGGTATAATTTATGTGTGTTAGTTGATGGTTTCTATGCTTTTGGTACTTGGATTGTAATTTGTTAAGTAAAGGTTGCAGGAGATAAAATTTTTACAATGTCAAGTGAGCTATAATACATAGTGACTTACATTATTTTTCAAAGTTTGGACTCTAGAGAATTAGGTTTGGTTTCATCTCCTTTGGACAAATTACTACAGTGGCCTAAGCTTCAGTTTTGCTATTTAAAAGATGAAAATAGTAATAATCAGATTAGTATAGTAATGAGTTTAAGATAGTTATCTTTACTGTTATTTTGTCTTATGGTACAACTAAGCAAATCTTTTTTGCTACATGCCTTTTCTTGTGTTCTAGTAGTACCGTGAACAGGAAGCCATTCGCCTTTGCCTAAAACATTTCAGACAACACAACTATACAGAGGCTTTTGAATCACTGCAAAAGAAAACTAAAATAGCTCTGGAACATCCTATGCTAACAGATCTGCACGACAAACTGGTGTTGAAGGGTGATTTTGATGCTTGCGAAGAATTGATTGAGAAAGCTGTAAATGGTATGAAACTTTGATTACTAGGACAATTTTTGTATGAACAGGAAACTTTTTCAGAAAGAAGGATGGATTTTGCCAATTGTCACTCTTCTCTAATTTTTTTCTTTTTTTAAATGTTACTCTATAAATATTGTTAGCTCCTTGAGTTACAGAATTCCTTCATGTAGGATAGATCTGTAATATAGTGATACCTTAAAAAAAGAGAAATGTAAACTCACGTGCTTACATTTTTGATCATAGGATATCTTTTACTTAACTAGCAATAAACCAATTTAGAAATAATCTTACAATGTTACCTTCAGTATCAGACGCCTGTTTCCAAGTGTTTTTGGCAGTTGGCAGTATTCGGTGTTTAGCACTATAATTTTGAAAAGAAGGTATTTGATTTCAGACAATGTTGTTAGGAGATACTTTTGACAAGCAAAGAGGTTTGTGTTTAAAACAGCCTTTGTGGAATGAGTGCTAATAATAGCTGATTTTCTTATGTGGCTTTTAAAAAAATGTGAATATTTCATAATGTCCTAATTCCTTAGAAGGTAGTTGCTTTAGAAGGCGATACTGTTTCAATAGTTAAAACCCAATATGGTTTTTTATTTAAAATAAAAAAGGACTCTTGTTCATAGATTGACATCTTTTTCATTCTTTTCTTTAAATAATCATCTGTAGACGTTTTCATAGTGACCAAAAAACAAAGTTCTCAATGTAAAACTTGTGGAACTGAATTTGGTACACTTTTTCTTAATTTTAAAATTTTATTTATTTATTTATTTATTTATTTATTTATTTATTTGTGGTACCTGGGATTGAACTCAGGACTCTGCGCTTGCAAGGCAAGCACTTATTCTACTGAGCTGTCTCCCTGGCCCTGGTGTATTTTTTTTAATACAAAGAAACAAGGAGTGACAGCTAGTGCGTTTTGCTTTCATATTTTATAGGCTTATCACTGTTATCTATGGTACTCATTTATCAGATAGTGTGTTGAAGATTTTAAGACTAAGGAAAACAGAACTCATACTGCCTTCTTTGAGTTTATAAGTTTAAAGTTAATGTAAAATGGGGCTGGGGAGATAGCTCTGTAGTGTAAGTGCCTGCCTGGCAAGCGCAAGGTTCTGAGTTCAATCCTTAGTACCGCAAAATCAATAAAGAAAAAGAAAGAAAGAAGGAAGGAAAGAGAGCAAGAAACAAAGAAAGAAGTTAACCTGAAATGAATTGTTTTCAGCTCTGTTTTGTTGCATATAATGAAAAACTTGTCTCTAAGCCTTTTATGTTGCTTATGCTTATTTGATTATGATACTTAACAAGTAAAACATTTGAAATCGCATATGCTTTTGAAGAGTGAACAAATAGAGTATGTTTCTTACCAAACCATTAAACCACGAAACAGTGAATGAATATATATATATATTCTTTTGTTAAGGTAATTTTTTTCAATAATAAAAATATTGCGGAGATATAGGTAATTTTATGGGTTTTGGTTTGTTGGTTTTGTTTCAAATGTTTCTTTTTTTGAGACAGAGTCTCCCCGTGTAGCCCAGGCTGGCCTTGAACTCACTATGTAGTCCAGTCTGGCCTTCAATTTGCAGTAATCTTCCTGTCTCGGCCTCTTCAGTGCTGGGACTGTGGGCATGTACCACCATTCTCAGCTCAGATCTTTTGTCATTAATACATTTGATTATTTTGTTAAGGGAAAATTTTAAAAAATGACCATACATAACTTTATGTGATTGTAAGTCTAATGACAATTATATTTTAAAACTCTTTAGTATTATACTTGGCTGGTTAAGAAAAGCTGTTAAGGGCTGGAGAGATGGCTCAGTGGTCTAAAGCACCTACTTGGAACAAGCTTGGCAAAGCACAGGGACCGCGGTTCAATCCTCCAGCACCACATGCCAGCCAGCCGCACCCCCGGTGGGCTGAGCTGGCCACACACACACACACACACACACACACACACAATAAATGTTAAAATAAAAAAATAAAAAAAAAGAAAAAAAAAAAAAAGAAAAGCTGTTAAAAAGCTTGTCCAACTTTGACTATAATACTAGCGTTCTAAAAGGAAACCAGATTTAGGAAACTTGATAATGTTGTATTTTTGAAACTTAGAGCCAAGTTATATTTTTGTAATGCTATGAGCTCCCCTCAACTGGCTGGGGAACATTGTTAGTTAATAAGCATTCCTTCCAGGGTTGTTCAGTTTGCTGCTGACCTCATTGTTGATGATTTATTGGACAAATAAGGAAGTAAACAGTGTGTTTTGGCCTCTGCCCTACTGAAAACATAGCAGAGAAGAACAAGAAGTTCTTGCCTACAGATAGGAAAATCTGTTCGAATCAAGTCTCTATCAAGCTTCTTACAATGGAGGAAAAAGAAATTAGTTTTAGTATAGTTAGTGTTTTAACTCATGTGATCTGTAAGAGTGATCTGTATATTTCAAATATATCAAAAGTATCAGGCTGTATTATTTTTCTTCTGCCTGCTTAGAAACATCTCTATGTTCATCATTTAATTTCATTAGAGACGATTCCTGACCCAGTAATGTTACTTCTCTGACAGTGTAGAATCTAGTAATGATGCAGAAAAGAAGTTACCTGGAAACAGGAAAGTCTTACTCAAAAAGATAAAAATTGTACTGAAAACTTCCCTGTGCAGAGCTTATTTTGTTTTGGAGATAAAATTTCCTTTTGTAGCCCTTTTTTTTTCCTATCTGTTTAAAAATTTTAGGTGACGTAGGCTGCCTATATAATGGATAGACATGTTTTTATCTTTTTAGAGTTTAATTGAGTCATAGCTCATAGGTTATAAATATTTGAAATGTACAGTTTGGTCAGTTTTGACATATATATGCACAGTGACATATGTGACTTCACTACACAGTCACAAACGTATTTACCCCCAAATTTTTCTCATGCCCTTTCATAATCCAGATTTCTCTCTTAGTGCTTACATTTTCATCTGCACATAGCCGTTCATTTGTTTCCTGTCACTGTAGATTAATTTACATTTTCTATAGTTTCTTTTAAATAGAATCATGTTCTCTATACTTTTTTGTCTCATTTCTTTCAATCTACTTATTTTGAATTCCATTGTTATTGGATGTATTAATATGCATATCTTTATACTGCTAAGTAATAATCTATAATATGATTATACCACAGTTTGTTTATACATGAATTTATCAGTAGATATATTTGGACTGTTTACTCTTTTAAGGTAGTATAGGTAAAGCTGCTGTGAACATTTGCTTATGAATCTTTGCATGGAAATAAACTTTCACTTTTTAAATAGAAACTTAGAAGTGGAGTATCTGTGTCATATGGTACGTATATGTTTAACTGTATTTAAGACAGGTTTCCCCAACCCTGGGTATACAGCAGGCAGTGAGGGACTTTTTATTTGTATTTACAGCTTTTTCCCATTGCTCAAAACACTGCCCTGAACTTCACCTCCTGTCAGATCAGTGGTAACATTATGTTCTCATAGGAGCCCGAACCCTACTGTGAACTTCCCATGCAAGGAATCTGCCTTGTGTGCTTCTTAGGAGAATCTAATGCTTCATGGTAGGTGGAGCTGAGGTGGTGATATGTACTGGGGAATATAAGCATTTATTAATAAAAAAGAAATGGGTCATATTTTTATTCAGTGATGTAGATTGATTGTTTTGCTAGCATTCTTCCTGTTTTTATGAGCAAAAAGGCTTTGCAGAAAGGAACATTATCTTATATTCTTTACAGGTATTAGTGTTATCCTAATATATAATAGGTTGAAAATTTGATCAAATTTATTGTTGTTCTCTGAGAATATGCTAGAATTTGATTTACTCCTTTATTGTATTCTTGGTAAAATTTACCAGTGAAGCAATCTGTGTTGAAAGCTGTTTAGTGGAAATTTTACCTATCAACTCAGTTTCTTGGTTTTGTGGGGATTTTTGGCACTGAGAATCACACTCAACTTAGATTCATTCATTCATTCATTCATTCATTCATTCATTCATTCATTCTGTATAGGATCTCGCTACTTACCTCAGACTTGTAGCGATCCTCCTGTTTCAGCCTCCCCAGCCCTGGGATTACAGGCTTGTGCACCACGGCTTGTTTCAGTGCCTGGCATGGTGTTTCCGGGCTGCTAAGGCCATCATGGCATGCAGTGCTGGGGATCGACCCTGGGTCCTTGTGTGTACCTGGCAGGTACTTAGACTGCTGAGCTATCTCTCCACCCCCATTGTTGTGTTGTGTTGTGTTTGTTTTTTTAACTCGTGTGATTCATAGGCATCTGTAAAAATCTTATTTTAAAATTTGTTTTTAAGGATTTTCAAAATCATAGTAGATGTTGTCATGTTTTTGTAAATGAGAATGTCACAATTGTTTCAATATAGAAATTAAGTTTGTCTACAGGGAAGTATGCCAAAACAAAAGGTTTTCAAGAGACAGGAATTCGCATTAGTAGGAATATGATGAGATTATTTGGGGTGAAAAGGTGTCAATCTTTTGTTTTCAGATCCGGAAAGATTTAGAGAAATCATTTTATTAAAACAAGATATTGAAAGTAGTGTATTTGAAAATAATTCTATACTGCTTTAATGTTCGTTTTATTGGTTGCCTCAAGAAATTTCTCCTTCTCCTCCTCCTCCTCCTCCTTCTCCTTTGTTCCTCCTCTTATTCTCCTCCTCATTATTATTGTTGTTGTTGTTGTTGTTATTATTATTATTATTATTATTATTATTATTATTGGGGGAAAGAAAGCTTCTGTCTGAGAGAGGAACAGAAGGAGGACCCAAGCAGGTTGCCCCATGCCTCTGGGAATTTCAAGCTTAGGAAATTTGTTACTAAAAATTAAGCTTTTTTATTAAAAAGTGAAGATTTTAAGCATGTTTTTATTGGTTTGAAAAGGAATTTGCTGCTTACCAAATCATTAATAAACATGATTTGTATTACTGTTTTTCTTCTGAAGGTATAAGATTCTTAAGTCTTATATTTCATTAAAAATAACTACTGTGCATAACCCACTCCAGATCTGATTTAGAGTATTTCTTAGTAACCCAATTTCCCTGGCCAGAGTCAGTAATATGGATTAATACAGTTAAGTGGAAATAACCTTTAATTTGTTGTTCTGGAAAGTGCAAATTTTAAGAAGTCAAAAATTAATAGTAAAGTTGGACAGTTGTGCAAGGGTGAGAAAACTTGAATTGGTAAGCCTCTACTAATTCTGTCTTAAGTCATAATTTTGCCAATAAATGAGATGGATTGGTTTGCCTTTTTGTTTTGTTATTGTTTTGGCACAATAGCTAACTTCTCAAATTAGCTATTACTTTCATAAAACAACTTCCAACTAACCTGATTTCTTTTAGTAAACATTCTGAAATAGTGTCAAATGAAAGTTTTGTAGAAGAAGTATAGTAATCTTCAGGCACAGTAGCCAGTAGGTGTTAAAAGAAGGATATTTATTCTTTTGGTATTAATATTTCACCTTTTTAGTTTTGTTCCTCTATTATTTTGTTTAATATTGTACTAGGATGATCTGGAGTAGTAAGTTTTGTGGGACTTCATTTTGATATGAGTTACATATATATATATGTATATATAATTTTTATTTTAAAGGAGTTTATATTTTACAGTTTATGAAAATATAATATGGATTTTGGGATTTACCTTTAAATTTCTATAAGCCTGGATTTTCTAATGTTTACCTTTATCAATAATGTTTAATACACAGTTTTATTTTAAAGGGATAAATGAGTTAATCTGTTGAGTCTCTTGTATTCAGTAGGTACTCAATAAAAGTCAACTCCTCTTTAGTGAGATTTTTTTTAAAAAATTCTTCATGGTTTGATAATGCTACATATGAGTGCTATTCTTCAAATTTTCCAGTAATTTCTGGAGGAATAAGAGGTATGAAAAAGAATTGTGTGACTTCTTGACTGGTAGAGGCAAAAGGAATAGAGAATAAGAAACAGGCAAATTAAAAAGTTTAAAAAACTTTACTGCAGACATCTGTTCAAAGTAATATAACTTCTCAGGGTGTCATCGTGTACTAGACATACGCTCTTCTGGAAGTAGAATTGTATGGGCAGTTAATTTTAATATAAAGGACTTAATAATGTTAAGATGACTCAAACAGGGTATGAACCATCTGGCTAGGAAAACTTTCTACAGATCCTTTGGCTGTTTAAAAATTCTTTTATTGAAATTTAATTTTTTTTAATTGGAAATTTTTTTCCTTTTTATGATTAGGCTCTATTAATTTTGTAAAATACTCAGTTTCAGTGAGTATAATATATTTTGCTCATATCATTTCCCCTTTACCCTTCCTTTATATTCTCTTTCCCTCCCTCTTATTCTCTTCCTCCTAATAATCCCTTATACTTTCATGTCACCTTTTTTAGAGTGTACATGTCAGGGAGCACATGCCATATGTGTCTTTTTGAGTCTGGCTTGTTTAACTTAATATGATGATCTCCAGATCCATTTGTTTTCCTATAAATATATGGCAAAATTTTACTTTTCGGAATGTGACTGACTGCACACAGACAGACAGACAGACACACACACACACACACACACACACACACACACACACTGTTCATTCGTCTGTTCATTGGTGCCTAGGCTGGTTCTATAGCATGGCTGCAGTAAATATTGGTATGTAGGTAATCCTATAGTATTCTTACTTTAATTCCTCTAGGAATATAGCAATACCTTTGTTCATGAATGCTTTAGCAAAATTTTGGTTCTATTTACAAATTCTGCATCAGGTGACAAACATGAACATGGACATCTTCCCCACTCTGACATGTGGTTGTGACTTTCTCTAATCTAGATCACGGTCACAGACAGACCTTTGTACACTTGCTGTGAAGCTTCTTCATGTGCACACACACCACTGTGCTATACAGTGGCACCTTAGCTTACAGACCCTTGTGTTTGCGAACAGGGAACTGTTTGTGAACTGAAGCATTGTATTATTCAATCTAGCATAGCTCTGAACAAAGTGCAAAGGGCAAGTATGATAGTAAAAAGGAAGTGCAGAGCAATGACAAGGTGACAAGAATGTGCAGAACAATAGTGAAGGTAAGAGGTATAGAGGAAAAATGGTAAGAAGAAGGTTTTGAAAAAAAAATAACCACTAAATTGAAGAAGACAATGATAGACAAGCGTTAGCTTTTTATTTAAGTGCCTGAACTGGTCTTGAGCTGCAAGATGACCAAGTCGGCAGTCTTGAGTCAGGGATATAGCTCAGTGGCGCAGCGCCTGCCCGGCAAGGACAAGGTCCTGAGTTTGATTCCTCGTACTGAAAAAAAAAAAAATCCACAATCTTGACTATTTTGAAGGTTAACGATGACATACCAAACTGATGTGGCAAAAGCTATAATGATGTTAACCAAGAAGAGGATGAATTCTGAAAGAGGAAAACTTTTGTTAGTGTGGTTGAAAGAGAAACAGCTGACAGGTGATAGTGAAGCTGTGGTCTGTGAAAAAGCCAGGAAATTGCATGGTGATTTATTGTTTAAAAAAAAATCCTACAAGTGCGACTAGTGATGAATTTAAAGCCAGTAGAGGGTGATAAATTCCACAATAGAAGTAGTATCCACAGTGTGATGAGATACAATGAGGGTTCCAGTTCTCACAAAGCTGCTGTAAAGAGGCCTACAAGATGAAATTCATGAAGGCAAAAGAATACATCACTCAGACCAGCCAGATAACTCAGCAGACAGCGACTGAACTAGATACTGTACTAAATACATTAAACAAAACAAAACAAAACAAAACCATATCACTTAACTACGTTGAAACAGGGCTGTTGTGGAAGAAGATGCTGAACAGAACCTGTATCACACCAGGAGGAACAGGGCTGCCAGGGGAGAGCCAATGAAGGGCAGATTAAATCTTTTGCTTTCTATGAACATAAGCACCAACCCGGGGATTAAGCCACTGCCAGTGTGCCAGTCCCGGATCCCTTCTGCATTCCAGGAACAGAATGTGAACAAGACCAGACTGCCTATCATGTGAAGGGCCAGTGCAACAGGTTGGGTCACATGGCAGTTTGTGGAATGGCTGCATGTGGTGTTCTCACCCATGATTAAAAAATATCTGACAACCAAGTGCCTGAGAGGTACCTTCTTGAGGACAATGCCCTAGTGTACACTCTCCAGCCTTGGGGAAGGTATGTATGCTGCATGTGCCATCATAAAGGTCATGCCACTCTCCCAATGTGACACCTGTTCTGCAGCTCATGGACCAGCAAGTGACCTGCAACAAGAGGCTATTCACATTGGCATTCTTCCCATGTACTTTAATGTCACTGAAGCGATGACCTTGACTCTGCAAGAATTTTATAAGAAACATTTCAGTGTCCTGTGTGGCATGAACCTCACTGACAAAACCTAGAAAGATATCATGTACTGGTCTTAAACTCATCCTGGAGAATACTATGGTTAGAATATGTCACTAAACATGACTCTGGAGGGTCTGATGCACAGGTAGTAAAGGAGATTGTATCCAAGAGCAACGGTATGGATCTGGACCTTGATGGAACAGACACAGAGGAGCTTATTGAGGAAAATAAGGAGAAGCTGATGACCAGAGAGCTTGCTGAACTCCTGAGTGAGCAGCAGAAGGCACTTGAGCATCCCAATGAGGAAGACAGGGAGCAGATTATCAGTGATGTGTTAAAATCTATTATGGAAAAATGGGAATAATGACAGGATCTCTTTGAGAAGCTTCCCTCTAACATAACTGTAACAAATAGAGTGTATTATCTGATAAATGATAATGTGGTCTTTCATTTCTGGAGTGGCCTGCAGTGCAGAAAGAACAAGTAACATTGCATAGGTTTTTTTTCATCAAAATTGATCCTGCTACTAAGAGACCAAAAAAAAGGACACCCCTAAGGAGATCTCCCATATATCCTTATATATGGGGCCTCTCCCTCAAAATAATTACCTCCTCCCCATCTACCTTTCTGTCTTGCATGCCAGAAGTCACCTCAACCAAGCTTAGTGTTCTCTCTTCATAATGTATTGTAGTTTGTTTCATATTTTTGTGGTTAAAAAGTGAATATGGTTCAGAATGTTACTTATATTGAACCTTAGAAATTTCATCCATTTAGCAGCCAATTCTGTTTGCAGCCTGTTGAGTTCTGAACCAGAGTTATGGAACAAATTAAGTTTGTGACCTGAGATGTCACTGTTTTCTAAGGAGTGGTGTAGCTGGATCAAATGGTAACTGTATTTTTAATTTTTTGAGGAGTTTCCAAACAGCGTTATGTAGTGGCTAATTTACATCCCACCAGCAAAGTATAAGGGTTCCCTTTTCCTTGAGTCCTTCCAGCTTTTATTGTTTTTTTTTTATGTTCTTGATATAGCCATTCTGATTGGAGTGAGATGAAATCTCAGTATAGTATTGTTTTCCACTTCCATAGTAGCTAAAGCTAATGAGTAGTTTTTCATAATGTCCATTTGTAATTATTTTGAGAAGTGTCTATTCACTTCCTTTTCTCATAGGTTGAACTGTTTGATTTTTCTGGTACTAGGTTTTTTAGAGTTCTTCATAATCTAAATATTACCCCTTTGTTGGAAGAGTAGTTGGCAAAATGACATTCTTCACACTAGAAAGACCAGAAAAAAGAAATCCTAAAATTCATATGAAAGCATAAAATACCATGCATAACCAAAACAATCCTGAGAGCAATGCTTAGGGCTCCTTGGTACCTGATCTCCAACTCTACTGCAAAGCCATAATAACTAAAACAGCATGGTACGGTTGTACCTTGATTTATGAACAATTTTGTTTGTGAACAGTTTGGTTCACACAAGCACAATTGTGGCCATCTTTTGAGAATTGTGAGCCAAGATACCACTATACTAGCAAAAAATAGACATATAGACCACTGGAACAGAGCAGAGGATGCAGAAACAAGCCCATGCAACTACAATCATCTGATTCTATACAAAAGAGCCAAAAATATTGGAGGAAAATATAACCTCTTTAATAAATGATGAGAAAACTGGATATCCACTTGTAGAAAATTGAAATTGGATTCTTGTCTTTACCCTGCATAAGAATCAATACAAATTAGGTCAACCTAGGTATAAGACCTAAAACTGCTAAAAGAAAACGTATGGGACACATTTGAAACCATAGGGGCAGGCCAAGCCTTCCTAAGTAGGACTCCGGCGGCACAGTTAGCAAGAATGAGCAAATGGGACTACCTCAAGTTAAAACACTTTTGCACAGCAACAGAAACAAGTGAAGTGTCAGCCTACCAAGTGGGCTTTTTAAAAATTATGAATATTTTATCTTAAACACACCTGATACTGTGCTGTTAACAAATTCAGGAGAAGCTTGGATTTATCTTACCTGAAGTAAGCACATCATAATTTCTTTCTGTTTCAAAGTTTTAGTATTTTAAACTTTGGAAATAATCTCCTGTGTCAGCCTTACTGTAAATGCCTTTGGCTATACTTGACTCTTCATTCTTGTTAAAACAAGCTAATGGCAGTGTACAAAGCACTGTACAAAGCGTTTAGCTGTGAGAGGCATTTCAGGGATAACAAAAGATAGGAAATTGGCTTAAATTCCTTAGCCACAGTTTTGCTTTTGTGGTTTCTTTCAGTTAGGTGCATTTAAATATAGTGAAGATACTAAATTGAAAATTCCATAGTTTTTAAAGAGCCAGGCATGGTGGCACAGGCTTATAATTCTAGCACTTGGGAGTTTTGAGTCAGGAGGATTGCCATGAGTTTGAGGCTGGCCTGAGTTATTTAGTGAGTTCAAAGCTAGCCTGAACTGCATAGTGTGACCCTTTCTCAAAACAAAAAAGAGGGCTGAGGAGATAGCCACCTGCCAAGTGCAAGGTCCTAAGTTTGATTCCCAGTACAAAAAAAAAAAAAAAAAAAAGACGAGAGGTGAGCATGCTACATTCATAAAACTTTTTATAGTATGTTGTTAATAATTTTATTAGTTAACAATTCTTAATATTTTTGCTCCAATTTTTAAATTAAACATCATCATATGTATTGTATGGTGGGAAACAGTACTATACATGCAGTATTTTCTGCTTTCTGTAGTTTCAGCCATCTGTTGGGATTCTTGGAATGTATCACCTTATGCATGAAGAGGGACTATAACAGTGTTCTACACAATTCTTCAGAAGTTTAGAAAATAGTTTCATTCAGTTGATTTATGGTTTTTCTTCTGATAAATATAGTCCTTAATGTAAAAATTATGGAAAATAGAAAGGTACAAAGTCTCAGAAGTCATCCTAATCCTGACAACCAAAGAAATTTAATTAATTAATTTGTATTCATTTTGAGACTGCGGATTGACCTAGGGCCTTTGCACTGAGCTGTATCTCCCACTATTCGTTTTTGATTTTGAGACAGGTTTGCTGAGCTCAGATCTGCAATTACCCCATGTTAGCCTCCAGTGTGCTGGATGAGGGATGTGCATGCATCCTCTCTCCATTTTATCTTTCTGATGTATACTATTTTCCCCCATCTCTCTGTGTATTTATAGAATTATTTTATACATATTATTTAATGTTTGAGATTTTATTTTTTGACAGCCAGTTACTGTGTGAGTATTGAACCCAGGAACTCGTAAGTGCTAAGAGCATATTCTACCACTGAGCCATGCCTGAAGCCTTCAGTTATATTTTTTGTGGAAGAGTTTTTGTTGTTGTTTTTGGGTTTTTCAAATTTAGGACAGGGTGTGTAGGGAGTACGGGGTGTCACTAGGTAGATCGGACTCCTAGTGATTCTCCTGTTTTCAGCCTCCCAAGTGCTGGGATTACAGGTGCGCGCCACCATGCCTAGTCTCATTTGCCATCTCAGCGTGTCCCAGGGGTGGGGCTGGCAGGGCATGCTAGGGATCAAGCCCTAGCTGCTGCACTCTGCTGAAGCAGGGGAACAATTGTTTTTGATGGAAGGGAAACAAATATAAATAAAGGTCTTTGTTTTTTTGGGTTTTTTTCATAGTAGAATTTTAATTTTTACTCCGATTTGAACAGTGCACGTTGCACATTTATATCCTCATCTTTTTATTTTTCAAAATAAATTGGTAAAAGTTTTTCTGTTTTTGACAACATAGAAAGTATTCTTCATATAGTGAAGACTCAAACTGCATCTTACCGTGTCCTGGAACACTTCTTTGAAAGAATATAACGTCATTTTTTGTGTCGTTGATATTATCAGAAGGACTGATTTCCCCAGCTTTCAGTGAGGGCTGGTGAATCAGAAGTTCTTAATTGGTAAATGCTTGCTCAGAAATAGTCCTCACCACATGGGATTCTCCTTGTAAGCTTTTTCAGTGTGTGGGCATTCCTCTGACTGCCCTCCCTTACAGGAAATAATTTTGTCCTCACAGAGGAGAGTATGGTTTCCATTACACATCACAGAGATGGCTATCTTTTATACATGTGTGTGTTAAATGTAGTATGAAGTATGTTATCTGCACAGTCAGAATCAGGCAAGTTTTCAAATTTCATGTGATTAAAAATTGAGGTACAAGCTTGCCAAAGTAATCTGATTCCAGGTTTTTTCCATAAAGAGAGGGAAACACATTTATACTTTACCATAATTTTCAGGTAGAAGGCATATTGCCAATAAATCTCATTTCCACAAAATAAATCATTTTCTGAGACAGAAATGGCCATCTTAATTCCTGTGTGAATAGTCTTCTGCCTAGAGAAAGTGATTTGTGAGGTGTGAGGGCTGTGCCCCATGCTATGCAGATCTACGGGTAATGGCCACTCTGTAGGCACTAGGAGAGGGCATGAGGACACCAGCCAAGGAAGCTCACCCTGAGCACCTGGCCTGCTGCCAAACATAAAGGTCTTGATGAGTGTAGTGTTTGTAAGCCTTTTAGGTTTATGTGAGAGTGAATGAAACTGTTGGTTGAAAAGCAATGAAGAGCATTTAATTTTACCTCCAGTGTTGAGAATCATATAAAGATCATGGATTAAATTCTTTAATTAGAATTGTTGCTGTATCCACTGCCTCTGGAAATTTTAAAAGATTTTCCCCAGTGAATTTCTCCGTTTTCTTTTAAGATCGGAATTACAAAATGATTAAGGAAAAAGATAGGGTAACTTTTCTAAAATGAACATAGGCGAGTGAAATCAAGCAGAACCACAGTGTTAAATATACTGGTTCTAACAGAATATCATGGTAGTTAGAAAGAACTGCAGGCCCCATCCAACTAAGAAGTTTTAGTTCTGCATATGAGGAAATTGATCACTCAAAAGTTTTATAACAGACTAGCATGTGAGACCTCAGTAATGTGGCAGTTGGTTGCTGTTAAAAAGTGAATCTTGTGTGGTGGTGTGCATCTGTAATCCCAGTGCTTGAGAGGCTAAAAAACAGGAGGATCACTGTGTGTCTGATCTGTGTAGATCCTGTGCTAAATAAACATTTTTTAAAAAATCAATCTTACTACTTTTCTTTTTTTTTTTTTTTTGGTGGAACTGGGGTTTTGAACTCAGCCCCTTGTGCTTGCCAGGCAAGCGCTTATTCTACCAAGCCATTTCCCTGGCCCACTTTTCTCATTTTTGCCTTGTATTTTTCAATCTGAAGTTTCCTTAGCTTCCATTTTTCTATATATGGTCATCATTTGCTATACTTCACATTATGTAGAGTTAGCATATAGTTTAAAAGTCTAGGTGTGAATAATTTTAATTTAGTTTTAAAAGAGCATTTAAAGGGCCAGCCAAATAGCTCAGCGGATTAAAGTGCCTGCAAGAAGGTGCAGGGGCTGAGGGTTTGATCCCTGGGCCTGCTGGACTGGCCCCGCCCCCAGGACATACTGAGATGGCTATTGAGACTGGGCCACTGGTGGTGCATGCCTGTAATCCCAGCTCTTGGGAGGCTGTAAACAGGAGAATCACTACAAGTCTGATCTAGTAGTGAGACCCTGAACACCCTGTGGACCCTGCCCTAAAAATATTAAATAAATAAATAAATAAAGTAAATAAAAATAAGAAAGCATTTAATATTTTTTGTTCTTTTTCAAAAAAAGTTGAATATTTCATTACTGTTTTATTTCTATGTAATTTTAAATTCACTATTAATATTTTTCACTATTATCATATTACTGTGAACAGGAGCCCCACATGTTACCTGCATAAATTTCCAACTGTTACAATGGAAGAAGAATTTTATTCAGAGTAGGCTTGGTAGGGCAAGAATGGATGGAAAGGCTCATCAGGAAGTAAGTGACACACTGCAAACACTCTAAAATAAGTTGTAAATATACATTTCCTTTGTACTGTAAAGTGTAAATACAATTTAGACTGCTAATTTTAAAAGGAATTTTATTTTCACAAGAATTGTAGAAATTGCACAGATAAAGAAATTTAATGATCATATAGGATGGAATTGCCTGTGAAACTAAGCTGAACCCTTGAAAGCTAAGAAGGTTTGTAGCAACTGAGCTTTATAAATTACTCAGGAAAAAAAGGATTAAGGAGATTTATCTAAATTGCATGGTACTGACAAGTATGTAAGTCATGGAGCAGTTTTACTTATAAATTCTTTAGATGAGTCTTTGTTTTCAGTCAAAGAAAGTGAAATGTTTATTTAGGTTGAAAGCAGACTCAAATGAGAATTTGTAGTAAAGGTAGCCATGAATTATGATGCATCTGAATACATGTAAAATAAAGTCCCAGTGTGGTAAGGAAAAATATAATGGTACATAACTAGAAGTACAGAGATAAGATAGATTTTATGATCGGTTGATTTTTCTGTACAGTTTTCTTTATCCTTCTCCATTCTCCCATCATTATAGTATCAATTTTATTCTCTTATCTCTATAAATTGACTTGTGCAGTTGTATGTTGCATATGAATATGAAAATGTCTGGAGGAATAAAATTAGATTATTTTTCTTACTTGTATGTCTATTTGCAAGCAGCGATATACTGCTAGAGAATTGGGTTCTATACTATTCCTAAACAGATCTTTGTTGAGGGTTCCATACTGTTCCTAAATAGATGTTTGTTGAGGTGCATGGTTTAGGGCGTAAAATACAGTTATAATGAGTAGTGTAACAACTCCTCTTAGGAAGTAGAATAAGAATATTTTGATGAAAGATTCAGAAGTAAGGATAGTAAAAACTAAGTTCCAAACCCACTACTACATCAGAGCTATGTGATTTTGGTTAAGTTTGTGAATTTTTCTAAATATGTGTTTGCATACTTGTAAACTAGAGATGGTAATGCCTTAGGGCTTAATGTTCTTAAGGATGTTTTTGAATTTTTTTTTTTTTTAATGTAAAGCAGCACAGATTCTACCATTTGGGAAGTATTCAATAAATACTATTTCTTTGCATAGCAAAGGAAACTGCTAAGAGAGTGAAGACACAACTTATAGCCTGATTAAAAAAAGTTTTAAAAATGTTGCCAACTAGTCTTCAGACAAAGGACTGATATTTAAAATATATAAAGAACCACTGAGAAATCAGATCTCACAGATTGAAAGACCTTATTTAAAGTAGGTATGAGAAATAAGAAAGAACTAACTTTTTAAGTTAGTTCATTTCAGATGAAATAGTACAAATTGCCAGTGAATATGTGAAAAAATGTTCACCATTGATGGCCATTCAAGAAATGCAAGTTAAAACAACACTGAGATTCCATTTCACTTGAGAAAAAATGGCTACCATCAAGATATAAGCCCCGCCGGGGAGATAGCTCAGTAGAATAAGTGCTTACCTGGCAAGTGCAAGGGCCTGAGTTCAATCCCCAGTTCTGAAAAAAAAAAAAAGAAAGAAAGAAAGAAAAGAAATAAGCCAGTGATAAATGCTGGCAAAGTTGTGGGGAGAAAGGAAGCCTTCTCCATTGATGATGGGCTTGTAAGCTAATATAAACAGTATGGAAATCATTTCAGAGATTCAAAAACTAAAATAGAAATTCCATTTAATCCAGCTATACCCCTTCTAAGTATCTTCCTAAAAGAATTAATGATGTCCCACAGTGATATATAGATGCCTATTTTTGTAACAGCACAGTTCATTATAACTAGATCTTGAAAATAGCCTATATATTCATCAACAAATGAATGTGGTATTTATATACAGTGCAGTACTACTTTGCCATTAAAAGGGTAAACTTGAATCATTTGTAGGAAAATGGAGGTACTTTGAGACCATAATGTTAAGTGAAGTAATTCATATACACAAGCTTAAATATTGCATGGTTTCTCTTACCTTTAAAACTCAGTATTATATAGAGCATGAAATAAAAGACAAACCACATGCTGTGCCGGGCCTCACCTCTACCCCTGGGTCCACTGAGCCAGCGATGGAGTCTGGGCATGGTGGCGCACCCCTGTAATCCCAGCACTAGGGAGGCAGAAAACAAAAGGATCACTACTAGTCTGAGCTGCATAGTGAGACCCTGCACACACACACAAAAAGAAAGAAAGAAAAGACAGATAATAGGATAAAAGGTGGAAAAGGTATTGTAATCCAGTGTGGACAATGTTATTTTACATGTTTTTTATCTTCTTTGGCCTATTAGCCTAGTTTTCAATCTGTACTTATGATAATTAACTTTATAAGGTCTTATAAATAAATGAATCTGAAGCTGGAAAAATAGAAAAAGGATGGATGGATTAAAAAAGAAGAGAATTAAAATTATTATGTATATTTACTAATCCCCTACAGTGAATGTAATCATTATGTAGTAAGTATATACTAATAAAAGTCAAGAAAGAAAGAAATATGCCATCACACTATCTCACTGCTGGTACTTCTGCTATGTAGTTTTGGACTAAAAATAAACTTATTTAATAATGGAAATAGCACCATCAAGATGTAATAATTGTATGTTCTCTTGAAGATGTATAACAAAGTGCCTAAACTAATGCTGTTAGTCTTCCATTCCTTTTCTAGGTCCATTGTACTTTGGTAACAAAAAGTGCTGACACGGACCAGTGTTGAGGGGAATGGATTGGAGTGCAATGAATCCGTTTCATTTGAGGGCATAAAGATTAAAAATATGATAGTAAAATAAAGATGAGTGAGGGAACTCACATAACAGAATTAAGTGGAACTTTCCTGATCTTAGCCATTTCTCTTCCTATTATACTTATATAAATGCCAGAAACAGTTTTTAAAGGCTGTGTGTCTTTGTTTTGGTAACTTTTAGAACATTCATGCAGGGAGTTTTTAAGTTAGTTCATTTTCTTTTTTCTTTTTGTATTTAGTACAGAGTCTCACCACACAGATTGGACTCATAGTAATCCTCCTATTTTCAGTCTCCTAAGTGCTGGAATTACTGGCTGCGCCACCATGCTCAGTCTCATTTGTCTTCTTAGTGTGTCCCGGGGGCAGAGCCAGCACTACACAAAGGAGATCAAGACAACCCCCTGTTCCCCCCTAACCCCACTTCCCTGTCCCTGCATCTGCCTAAGCAGGTGCTTTAATCTGCTGAGATATCTGGCCATCCCTAGTTGATTTTCTGTTTCTGTTTTAAAGCCTTAAGTTATCCTATACTTTTTTTCCCTTCCCAGGTGATGTCCCCCTCTTTCATGGTCTGTATATCCTCTGTTAATACCAGTAGTTATCCATATATAATACATATTATGCCATATGTAATAGGTGCAATAATGTTGGGAAACATAATACATTAATACGACCTGCCACAAATGCAATTTATTTATTTTTTTAGCAGAATCGGAGATTTTAGGCCCTTGCGCTTGCCAGGGAAAGGGCTTATTCTACTGAGCCATCTCCCCGGCTCCTCAACTGACATTTTACTATTTATATTTATGGAAGCATGAAGAGAACCTGAAGTGATGAATATTTAGTGGAAATGTGCTGTTATACTAGTGACATACTTGTAATTATTCTTAATGTAGGCCTGTATATTTTAATCTTTTTTTTTCATAATAAAAAGTCTCCTGAGGTACAATTCTTTCTCATTCATTTGTAGATGGCTTGTTCAATCAGTATATCAGTCAACAGGAATATAAACCACGATGGAGTCAAATCATTCCCAAAAGCACCAAAGGTAAGTCATGCCTTCTAGATTGGATGGTTTTTCTTTAGTGTCTCAGCCCCTTCAGTTTTCCCAAGATAGCTCAAGTGTGTGGTACTCTGTTCATATAAAGTAGGCATTTAGGGGGCTGAGGAGATGGCTTAATAGAATAAGTGCTTGCCCAGCAAGCCCAAGGGCCTGAGTTCAACACCTGGTTCTGCAAAAAAAATAAAAATAAAATAAAGTAGGCATTTAAAACAATGTGTATGTACCTTAACTATATGGCAGATACACATACACAGATGGTACACAGATGGTGGGTTTTTTTTTTCTTTCCATTGGTGTATATCAAACCTATATTCTCGTACATGCTTGGCAAATTCTCTACTACTTAACTACTTTTCCAGTCCTACTTTGGTATCTGAAAAGCTTTTACTTTATTACTACAATAGAAGGTTGGTCAGTTGTGGATTTATCCCCACAGAATACATATTATGAACTACTTTCCTAAAGAATATTAAAATTATGGCTGGGTGTGTTAGTGCACACCTGTAATCCCAGAATTTGGGAGACTGAGGCAGGAGGATTGCTGTGAGTGTGAGACCAGCCAAGGCTACACAGTGAGTTCCAGGCAGTCTGAATTATATAGCAAAAAAAAAAAAACAACACTGTGTCAGACCCCCCCCAAAAAAAAGTATTACAATTGGAAAGCTGAAGTATATGTGTTCCTGAAAAACTTTTTAAGATCTGCAGAATTGCTCTCTAATCTTAATAGAGCTTCTTAGAAAAACAAGGGGCAGACCATTATAAGAGTGTGGAACCTCTAACCAGATACTGATTAAAAACTAGTATAATCTAATAAAAATATAGTACAGTTAAATCTTGACAGGCATTTATATTGCATAACATAGTGAGTTTGGAGCCTTAAGGGTTGGGGCTTATGTTTTCTTACTTGAAATATATATCCCAGAGGACATTAGGTTTTGATAAGGACTGTTTTCATCAGTAGCTAGAATCTGTGTCAGAGTTGAGACTTTTTCATTAACCCATTATTTTTATAGAGAGGCAGTTTTTGTCTCTTCTGTATATGTACTGATTGCATTTTTTTGTACAGAGGGAAGTTTTTATCACTTTTTTTTTTCTGCATAAAGTGCTTTGCCAGAGAATTAATACAGTGAAAAGTGTAGCAATTTTTCACTGCACTACTTTCATTCAAAGAAAGAAATTCTATGGGATATTCATATGAGACATGAATATGGAGAGAAAAGTTATTCTTGAACTTCCATAATTTGTGTCAACAGGAACATCATTCACTTTACCAGTTATGTATAATTTTTTTTAAAGGCACATGTATATTTGGAAAATAATAATTTAAAATAAATATATAGGGGGCTGGGGATACAGCTCAGCGGCATAAGCACCTGCCTGGCAAGTGCAGGGTCCTGAGTTTGATCCCCAGTACTGCCAATAAATAAATAAATAAATAAATAAATAAATAAATAAATAAATAAATAAATAAAAAACAAGCACATTGTATTTATTTAATCTTTTTTCTCTTGGCAGTACTGGGGATTGAACTTGGGACCTTGTGCTTGCCAGGCAGGCGCTTATGCCACTGAGCTATCTCCGCAGCTCCTATTTTATCATTTCTTGAAAGTGACAGTACTGACTGGGAAGGGAAAAGGAAAAGGGCAAAACTTTAATGACATTCAACTGAAAAATCTAAAAAGCCACCGATTAGAAATGAAAAAGAGGCCTGGAAGATGGCTCAGTGGAATAAGTGCTTCCCTGGCAAGCGCAAGGGCCTGAGTTCAATCCCCGGTTCCGCAAAAAAGAAAGAAAGAAATGAAAAACATTTTCCAGGGAATTTGTGAGTAGCCACAAATATCCACTAAACCAAAGGCTTGTTTTTCCATCAAATTATCAGTATATAGTCATGTATTGTGTAATAGTGTTTTGGTTAACAGTGATGGTTTCATACATTTATATGGAAACTAAGAAGTCCTATCACTTGGTATGTTTGTTGAACCTCTTCTCTGTTTCGGTGTGTTTACATACACAAGTATTGAACCACTGTGTTACACTTAAAATATCTGGTATAGGAACATGCTCTACAACAGTGATGGCGAACCTTTTAGAGCATTGTCTCAGTTACTGTTCTCTTGTTGCTGGGACAAATACCCAACATTCAAAATGAAGGAAGTGGAGGTTTATTTTGCTCACAGTTAACTGGAGGTTTCAGTCCATACTCAGCTGACTTCAAGGCAGAGTGGCACACCAGCAGAGAGCAACCTTTCATGGTGGTGGCAAAGGGCAAGAGCTAAAGGAGTGGCAGCAGCTCAGGCAGCTAGCTAGCCTCTCTGCCCTCCTTACATTATAATGCAAATACCTGCCCCAGGGCAGGTGCAACATAAAAACCCACACTAATCAATCACAAACTCCAGAAGCTGCCACATGACTGCATGAGGCTTTGGGAGGACAACTAGACACAAACCATGACAAGATTTTAATGATGCAAACAACCCATGTGTGCCACAGGTTTGCCACCACTGTTCTACAGGTTTGTAGCTTAGCAGCAATAGGTTTTACCCTGTAGCTAGACATGTAGTAGGCTGTACCATTTGGTTTGTGTAAATATACTTTGTAGTGTTCACACAATGACATGTTTCTTAGAACATGTTATTTGTAAATGGCACATGAGTTTACAGATACTGATATTTCAGTTGTTTTTATAGTAGCTCTATGAGATTAATAAATTAAAGTTTTCACTTTTATGTAAGTGAAACAAGGAACCTTATTAGCCAGTTTACATCTTTCAGTCAACAAGAAAGGTATTAAGAAAACATACAAGGGTTTGAGGTATGGGCTTAGGGGCATAGCATCTGCCAGGCAAGCACAAGGTTCTAAGTTCAATTCTTGGTACCAAAGAAAGAGAGAGAGAGAGAGAGAGAGAGGTGTGTTACATTTTGAGCTATTTAAATAAAGTTATTTCTTTTATATAAGACTTAATGTAAAGTAGGATTAGGTGTAAATATACCAGTTATTTTCCACTGATTGTTTTTACCTAACTGCTAAGCTCTGAGTAAAAGTAAAAAAGTCAAAGTGAAGTAAATCATAAAGTGTTTCAGTCAGTGTTCACCATAGTTGATCAGATTATATAGGGACTGATTTCTGAAATGCTGTCACAAACTAAATATAGTAATCATTAATGTAAAACTTGAGAGCATCTTAGTTTTCTGTAGCAAGTTTTTATGAACCTTAAAACTGCTCATTGTATTAAGAAGCTATCTGAAATATAGACATGAGACCTGATTTTGAGGGGCCGGGGAGATGGCTCAGTAGAGTAAGTGCTTGCCTGGCAAGCGCAGGGGTCTGAGTTCAAATCCCTGGTTCCACCAAAAAAAAAAAAAAGAAACTTGATTTTGTTATTGTTGTGTACCTTCACTTTGATACTTGAGGGCCAGGCATATAGCTCAGCAGCTTGAGTGTCTGGCAAACACAAGATCCTGAGTTTAGTCCCTAGTACTGCAAAAACAACCAAAATGCACTTTGACATGATTGCATTAATAGCCTGAAGGCAATTGGAATGAAGATCACAATAATTACAAACATATATTTAAGTTGTACTATTTTTTTAATCAATGCTTTTACTCATTTTTAATATGTTGAAAGAGTAATTGTGGGTTATTTTTGTTGTTCAGTACAGACTTAAAAGTTACTGTAGGTTTGCAGTTGTTCTTTATTGCTTTTAAAAGCAAACTTTGTTTCTGGTTCAGGTGATGGAGAAGACAACCGGCCAGGAATGAGAGGGGGCCATCAGATGGTTATTGATGTTCAAACAGGTTTGTAATGCTTACAGTTGAAAGTAACATCTTTTGACAAATTATTAATTGCTTTTCATGATCTCAGTTCTAAAGAGTTATGGTATTATTACACATTAGTAGTAAATTCAGGTATTATTGCCATCATTAATTTGTATTTTA
>NW_004524591.1:26063747-26075122 GCF_000260255.1 Octodon degus | reverse complement strand
AAGAAAAAGGAGCATTTTGTTGTTATAAAAAAAATACATACATATGTACACATACACAAGATAAGATAGATATATAGCTATTCTCTATAAGTTCATTGAGAAGAAAAGTTTGTACTAATGTTGTTTAGGCAAAGATATCATGTCTGTATCTTGTCCTCTGAGTAATTACTATGAAGTCAACAATATGCAATTGTATTAATTATTGTAACTATCCGGCTAACCTGTTTTGAAGCTATTTCATTGCTATTTTATCTTTTTTCTCATTAAAATGCATTTTTAAAAAAGTGAAATTAAATAAAAAATAAAAGGGCCAGCCAAATAGCTCAGCAGATTAAAGCGCCTGCAGGCAGGCACAGGGGCCAGGGGTTTGATACCCAAGCCTGCTGTGCTGGCCCCACCCCCAGGGTGTGCTGAAACGCAATTGAGACTGGGTGTGGTGGTGCGCGCCTGTAATCCCAGCTCTTGGGAGGCTGTAAACAGGCGTATCAGTAGGAGTCCGATCTTGCAGTGAGACCCTGAACACCGTGTAGACCCTTCCCTTGAAAAATAATGATAAAAATTTAAAAATTAATATATTATGAGCATTATTGGACTTAAAAGTTAAGATACATCTTTTTAAAAAATTTTTTTCCATAATTTTTTTGAGAAACAAATAGCAAGGAGACAGTTTCAAACCAAATTGGTAGGACAGTTTCAATGATTAACACATTGCATACATTCTTCCTAGTGGTTAATTGCTGTACAAGATGCGGACTTGATATGATACATCTTTGATATCAAAGTAGTGAAGTGTTAAAAGATTGCTGTGATCGATATATAGATATAAATTAGAGAAATGTTTACACTCTACTGTTCAATTTAGAAAAGAAAGTGTGTTTGTTAAGTTCTTTTTAGTTACAGAATAAAACATTAGAAGATCTGATGATAGAAGGCACTGTTTTTTCAGTATGCTAGAAAAGAACTGGCTTGTTAGGACCAGAGAAAGAAAGCAAAACATCTGAAAGGGTAGAGTAGTATTAGTGGAGCCAGCAGGATGGCAAAATGCTCACTTTGTGACATGACTTTCTTTTCCTAACCATAATCTGAGATGTATTCTCTATTAAAGTTGATTTGGGAATTTTCATCTCTTTGTGTTTTTTAAAACAAGTTCTTGCTATATTATCCTGGCCTCAAACTCCTGAGTCAAAGCTGTCTTCACACCTTAGCTTACTGAGTAACTGGAAGTATATACTGCATTGGCTTGTACCATCATGCCTGGTTTGATTTGGGAGATGAATTGATTTATCAGCTGATTTTAGTACAAACTGGTTAGGCAGCTAGGTTTTGGGTCAAGATTGAAGAGGGCAGAAGTAAAATTGCTTCTAAGGACTCAAGTGTTTGTGTAGAAGTACAAAGAAATATAATAAAAGGTGCCCTGGAACTTGAATAAGTCATAGAGAAATCTTCGAACTTTCAAAAAACTCTTACAGGGTGTGCTGGTGCATGCCTATAATCCCAGCTCTCAAGAGGCTGAGGCAAGAGGATCACTGAGTTCAAGGGCAGCCTGGGCTACACAGTGAGTTCAGTTCTACCCTGAATTATATAGTGAGACCTTGACTCAAAAAGAAAAACAACCCCCTCCCCCATAATTCTGAAGTTATGATTCAGGTTAAACAGATATCTTATGAGTGTCAGTGATCCAAGAATCTGCTCTGATCTAGAGAAAACAGAAGAATCCAAACAATGCAATTGAAAAACCCAATAATTTCACACCTTGTCATTTCCATTCTTTTGCTCCAACTACCTATTACTGTCCAATTTCCTTTCTGCCATCATTCTCTTTGTTTTTAAATATTTCCATGTGTTCTTATGTGAAACTTCGTAAATGGACATTAAGAACTTCGTAAATGGACATTAAGAAGGTCTACAATAATATTAAAATAGTGCCAAATTTGTTTTTCATATTTTCTAGGGAGATTCATGACCTATATAACAGTCAGTGATACACACATGACTGTCCATTGGGTGGCTTGTACCACCAGTAATCAAGCCTTGAGGGAGTGAAACATGGATTATGGCCTTGTGTTAAATAGTTAGAAATAATGTTTGATATTCTACAATACTGCTGAACTAGGTATTCAAATTCAGCTTTAAATAAATATGTTACTTCATATTGGTATTGTTCAATCTTTTTTGTTTATTTTAGGAGTTTAATTTGTAGTTAGAATGAGATAAGAAGCTGTTGTTGGGTTACGAGAGTTGATATAAACTGAGTTGCATTTTTAAAAAATTATATGAAAAAATGAAACAAAATTCCTTAATGAAATACTACAAGAATAACTATAGTTAATGTGCCATGTTTTGTAATCTTAAAAGTAGTTACTCAGAGCACAAGACATAGAAAGACTCTTACAGGCTGGTATGGTGGTGCAAACCTGTAATTCCATTATTAGGTAAGCTGAGGCAAAAGGATATCTGTAGGTCGACCTGAATTATAAGACCCTGTTTCAGAAAAATAGCCCAAAACTGTCTTATAAAGAATGGGCTGGGAAGATGGCTCCGTAGGATAAGTGCTTGACTGGCAAACTCAGGGATCTGAGTTCAATCCCTGGTTCTGCCAAAAAAAAGAAAAAACATACAAATGAGAATTCAACACTTTCTTTTCAATGAACTAAGAAAAACTAGTATAAATGAAACAAATTAGCATGTATAGTAAAATAATTTTGAAATGTTATTTGAACTTCTCCCTGACTTCCTGTTTATGTTGTTTTGTCTTTTGTGTGTGTGTATATATACATATATATATCATATAAGAGAAACCATACAATATTTAAGCTTGTGTGTCTAATTTATTTCATTAATACTGTGTTTTAAAGTTGTATCCATTTACCTAAGAATGCTTCAGGTTCATTTTTCTTTATGGCAGAGTAATATTCCATTTTAAAAGAACAAATTGAGTCATAGGCAGAAGCAGACAGCCCTTGTAGGAAGCCATACTTGAGCAATAATAGCATTGCCTTACCTAAGAATGGCGGTAGTAATGTTGAGAATTGATCAAATTTTGGGTGTGTTTTGGAAGTATCTGCTTGACTGAGTTACTTTTCTTGTGTTGTTGAGACATAATACCTGAAACTCCAAATTAAGGAAGTTTTATTTGGCTCACAGTTTGTAGAGGTGTCAGTCCATATTCTGCTGACTCCAAGGCAGAGTGTCATATGGTAGAGGGCAGCAGTTCATGGTGACAGAGGACAGCAAAAGCAACAAGAGCAAAAAGCAGAAGGAGCAAGCCTCTTTTTTTCCCTTATACCTTATGCAGGCTTACCAGGGGGTAAATGTAGCACTTACACCCAGAATCTCAGCATTGGACAATGGATCAATCACAAACTCTAGAAGCCCACCCCACGGGACATCTAGACACAAATAGATTTGCACGGGACATCTAGACACAAACCATAAAACTGCTTAGTTGCAGTGTGTCCTCCAGTGATCATTTGTTGAGATTTAATCCTCCGGAACTGTAAGCCAAGTCACTTAGTCACCTAGTCTTGTCTCATACTTGTATTCATTCTGCCTCAACCTTGCATAGTGCCGTGATTACCACTTACTCCTCCTGTGATTTCAGAGAGTTGCTTACATAGGCATTATGTATATCACTCCTGTTTGTTGAACTCTCTGGCCCTGGTGGACTTGGACAAGAATCTCACCTAATTTTTTTTTTTTTTTTTTTTTTTTTTTTTTGGCGGAACTGGGAATTGAACTCAGGCCCTTGCGCTTGCCAGGGAAGCTTATTCCACTGAGCCATCTCCCCAGCCCCAGCCCCAACGCCTAATTTATTTTTATGGCCATTGAGCTTGGTATGAAATAGATATGCTTCAAATATTTTTTCAAATGAATAAAATATCTAAATTTCATTTCTCATCAAATAAAAAGATTTTACTTGGAAACTGTACTGACATACTGCTATAAATCTTAATAAATAGGTCATGTCTTGATGTAATTATTATACTATTTTTTCTGAGGTGAATAAATTTGTTGGTCATAGTGTAATGCATTTATATTTCCTCACAACTTGGCTTCTTCTCTTGTACTTTTTAGACCAGTGAGGACCCAGACTATAAGCCAAAATCCACTTAATTATTGCAGAGTGCCAACACTGCAATTAAATGTGAATACTGAAGTTTTAGTTTTGGAAAAGCAGCTGTTATTCAGTGCTCAGCTGCTGAGTCAACATGGTTCTCAAGGTGACAGAGAGGGCTCTGCGTGCCTACTGTGGCACAGATGCCGCAGATCCATGACCACTGCTTTAGACTATGCTTCCTAAAGCTACAATTACTATTATTTTGAGATCTGGCTAGAAAATCCAATACTATATAGAGCTCTGCATTCTTTAGAGTAATATTTGGTTAACATATCTTAATAATTTTGGCACAAGGCATAATCTGTATATTTTCCTGTTCAGCCTTAATGATAATAGCAACCATGTATAGTGGATGGTTACGTGTTGAATATATGTTAAGGTGGAGGTATGCATCCAGTGTATCTTAAATAGAATCCACTGATACTTTTGTTTTATTGTGAATGTATTATATTGTTTGAACAGAGAATAACAAGGTAAGTTGTGAAAGTTATTCTGCTGAGTATAAGTATAAAGAACTTCATGTATGTTTATATAGTTTGATAAAACTTCACAGTGGATATGTTTTTAATTAATGGAAACATTATTTTGAAAACAATTGAAGACAATTTTGAAAGGCAGTATTAAGAGGGAAAAATACTCTTGGTGGGCATGGTGGTATATGCCTATAATCCCACCATTCAGGAGACTGAGGCAGAGGATCACTGTGAGTTTTAGGCCATCCTGGGCTACATAGTAAGTTCAAGGCCAGTCTGAACTGCAAATGAGACCCTGTTTCAAAAAAAAAGAAAAATCAGTATTCTTTAGGTATGCTTGTCTCGTAGTTTAGATTCATATACACTGTCCTGATTGGTGTTTTAGAAAGAAAAGGAAGCCATAAATGTACTTCTAAGAGCTTAAAGAAAAATATTGACATACACTTAAGAATTTCACTGCTAAAGAGTCAGGTAGATTTTAGTATGAAGGATGACTTTCCGTAGAGTTCAAAGAATGTGCAAGTTCCATCTTAACAAAATTCGCCCTAGGGTAGCAATACAGGTTAAAGAAGCCCAGTTATAATTTTTAAGTACGCATTTTAAAGATTTGTAGAACAAAGGGCCTTGATTTTTTGAAGTTACATGTGACATTTTGTGTGTACGTTTTTCTGGAATGAGAATCCTTGGATTTAGATTGTGAGAAATCCAGAAAATAAAAGAGCACTATCACTAGAGTAAAACTAAAGTTTATTAATGTAGCTTGTATTTCAAAGCAGTTGTTTTATTTTCATGTACCTTGCTTTTTTAAATATTTGAAATTTAATTGTACTAGAATTTTATTTTCTTTTTTCAGTTGTGTATTTTAATTTCCCCTATATTGTTGTCAGCTCAAAGGATAGAGTGACCACTAAAGTGTATGACAGCATAAATTATACTGTTTAACTTTTTAATACTTCCATCTTCAGGGAATCACATATTTCATACCATGATAGAGAAGGAATGTAGGGTTTTGTCCTACTGTATTTGTGTATCAATTTTATTGACTGTAATTTCTGTACCTGATACTAACTTTTTTAGTTGGGTTGAGTTTCACCTCTGGATAAGATAAGTTGAACAGAGAGAGAGAGAAGAAAAAGAAATGTCAGTTAACTATTTTAGCATGGAAGTCTATTCACTTAGAAATATAAATGTCAATTGTATGAGGCTGTTCTTATATAACTTTCATAAATTTTGAGACTCTGACCTTAGTCAGAATAGGTAGTAAAGTTGAGGCAAAGCCCCAATTATCAGAAAAGAATTCAAACTTAAGAGTACAAGTTGATGTATAGCCTCATAGTCATAATTATAAGTATGAAGGATGACTTTCCCTAGAGTTCAGAGAATGTTTTAGTGAGCAGAGTAACCATATGTAAATGACTGAAGAGCAGGCCGTAGATATTCAAGAAAGGAGGCATGAGAGAATAAATATGAGTAAAATATATTACACATTGAATCCCACTCCCAGACCTGCAAACTGTGAAAATAGGGCAGAGTGATTAGGAGGAGGGGATGATTAAAGCATTTATGTACATGAGCTTACAAATCTACCAAAATATAACCCATTGATGTGTATAACCAGTTAAAAATTGTTTCAAAAAGGAAAAGAAAACCAGATAAATCTAATTGATAGTCTACTAAGTCTTGATAGTTCAAGAACTCCGGGAGACTGAGGCAGAAAAATCACAAATTTGATCCCAGCGAGGATCAGAACTGACTAACGCCAAATCCAGGAGGGGGCGGGAGAGCCAAGATGTAGCTAAGTATAAAGGCCCAGAGTTCATTCTTTAGTACTGTTTACAGAACAGGGAGGTGGTAAGATGCATATAAAACTGTTCTTAAGGGCTTACTGACTTGAACCTATAGAGGGACAATTTGAACTCTTAATCTAAAAATGTCTTTACATGATTTCTTTTATTTGGGAGACTCGTTGTCTTAGAACTTTTTCTGTTTTTTTTTTTTTTTTTTTTCTCTTCTCTTGGCCTCCTTAAGAATTAAGCTAATTTCTATCACCAATCTGTTAACTCTTGTACAATTTTTTAACACATGATTTAGCTAAGATTTAGAGCAAAGCTATGTTAGTGCCTTGTTTATGTATTCTATACGGTTTCAAAATGAAAAGACTGGTTTAATTACAAAATTATTGTGCCATCTTGTGGAAGGTTGTGTAGTTAGCACAATCTGATTTACCCCAGGGAGTAAAACTACAGATACTGTGATTAAACACTTAAAAAACCTGTTTTATTGTGCAAAGTAGTAGGCATGGATGTCTTCACAGTTCTAAACATACCTACCTTATTTTTAGTATGTATAAATTGGTAGTACTGGTAGTAACTAAAAGTAATGTTTATTTGGTACTGGTAGCATTTGGTACATATTCTATACCGAACAGAATGGTTGAATTTTAGTATTTATGGCCTGAGTTATGATTAATTGATTCATTTAGTGTGTTAGAGTGAAAATGGCTTTGACATTTCTTTGAACACAGGCTATTACTAGCAACATACCCTCCAATCCCTCAGTCCCTGGCTCTTCCGTTTCAGTCTACTTTGTATTCTGCAAGTTCAGCTCTTTCCTGTCACACGTCTCCCTCCTTCTGCTTCTTCTATAGCTTGCTTACTGTGGTCAGGTTCAAATTTTTGGTAATTTAACCTTTTTTAATGATATTTAACCTTTTAACTTTTCCTGGACAATATTCACCACATACAGTTTGACCATTTAAAAGTTAAGTATTTTTTTCTTATTATGTATTTAGTACAGGATATACAGGGTCTCACTGCATAGATCGGCCTTGTAGTGATTTGCCTGTGTTCAGCCTCCCCAAGTGCTGGGATTACAGGTATGTGTCACCATGCCCAGTCTCAATCACTGTCTCAGCACACCCTGGGAGCAGGACTGGCACAGCATGCCAACGATTGAATCCAGCCGCTGCGTCTGCCTAAGCAGGCACTTTAATGCGCAGAACTATTTGACTGGCCCTAAAATTTAAGTATTAAATACGTGTAATACTTAATTTAATTTTCACAGTAGCTCGTCAGATAGCACATCACATTTTAGAGATTAGGAAACCAGTGGTTAAGAAACCTGCTGATGGTCAGACAGCTGTAGTAATAGAGCCAGGATTGTAGCTGAGAGTTGCTTGGTGTTAATTTCTTAAAACCTTCTGAATATTTTTTTATATCTCTATTCTTGTTTTTCTTTTCATTCTGCTTGAAGAGACTTCTTCTTTGTTCCCCCTTATGCCTACCAGAACACAAAGCCAGCTTCTAATTGATAGGACAAGTACCACCAACATCATAAAGCTTCCTGAGTCCCCTCAACCAGACATACTGTCTTACACTTTTGAACTCCTACAATACTTTTTAGATTTCCTATGGCACTTAGTTTATCATGTGTTACAGTAATATATGTACCTGTTCTTTGTTCTTTACGAGATTGTAAATGCAGGACAGGGACTTCGTTATCATTATCTTTTTCTTCTTAAAAATTATTTGAAATGCTTTGCCAGCTCAGATCAATACTTATTAACAGATACTGCTCTAAGTGCCAGGGCAAGTGGACAGCCAGTGTAGCCTGTGCTCCATTAAGAAAAACTACAGGGAAGGAGTTGCTCCTCTGTGACTGTATGCCCCAGGATGTACATGAACTGTTATTTCCTGTGTGCAGAAGGACGAATTTTTTAGTAAGCCAGTCTGTTCTCCTCCTCCAAAGCTTAACGCTTTTCCTTTGCTTTTTTCTCCTTCCTTTTCTCTGTAGTTCTCCCCAGTTTTTACCCTAAGTTTTAAAGGTCCGTGATATCTGTATATCTTTTATGCATTAAATAGTACTTTTGCTGGTCTTTGTTTCTAGATAATTTACTTTTTGATGAAATGTTCTGATGATTTCACTAAATTTTTGTTACACCTTTTCATTCAGGTATGTCAGAAGGTCCAGCTTTCATTCAATTCACTTAATTTCACTATTAAGCTTCAACTTGGACCACAAAGCATTCATGGACAAGAATGACATCTTGGCTTAATTCCATTAGGATGCTTACTCTGCCAGATTTTATTTTGCTCAGCTATCAATGAGGCTGTTGTAGAAATGTGGGTTTTCTTTGCTGTGAGAATTTATGCATACAAAGAGACCTGCTTTTCAGAAAGAACATTGGGAACCCAGAGTCCAAGAGAAAAGGTTATTAAAGTTAATGAACCAGAGTAACCTTATTTGGAAGGTGCCCAGAAATGCTATAAAACAAAAGGTCAAATGCTATAGCTGTTTTAGTTATATACTCCCTCCTTCTCCAAGCTTCAGAATTTAATAGGGTTAATTGCCTTCATAGTGAGGCCTTGGCAAATAATTTTTAAATCAGATGAAACTTCTGAATTTTTTCCTCATAAAATTATGAGTATCTGGGCATCACTGTGTGTCATTTGTGAAACAGAATGTTACTAATTTAATATTAATGGACTGTTATAGTTTTGAAATTTGACAGCTTTTTAGTGGTTTAAAATAATTGCCATTATTTTACATTTATACAGTGCAAAAAGTGCTTTAGGGACTGACATATACCCAGAATCAGATAAAATAATGCCATTTTTATTATATCTGTAGTACTTAGAAACTACAATTTATTTTGTTCATCCTTGACAGGCTTCAGAATGTTCCCATGTAACTCAGAGCTAAAGAACTTAACACCCAGAGTTTTGTAAATGAAAATATAAGACCCTAGGAGGTTAAGTATTCTGTACTTGATCACACAGTTAGTGCTAGAACTCCATCTTGCTTCAATAGTGCTGTTCTTATCCAGAGAGCAGACAGCATTGCTTGGATTTCTCCAAGTTAATTGGGAATAGATTGGGCATTTCACTGAGGAAATTTACTGAACAGTTTGAAATTATGAAAATATGACAACATTTCTTAGAAAACTGCCCAATTCTATGAATGGCCAAAAATTTTTTCAGTGTTACAGTATTTCCACATGCATTGTGAATTATAACTGCCCATGGCAGGACACAGCACAGCCTTAGGGTATGTCAGTTGGATGCTCAGTGACTTTCCTATTTTCCTGGAGTGTTTTACTTAACTTGAAAAAAAAAAGTTGGTGGGCTTATGTAACCAGCAAACATAAGATGCTTATAAAATATGGAATATTTACAGAAAGGCAAAGAACAATTACTATATAAGAAAGGACTTATGATATAGTTTTACATATAAAAACTTACTATTTACTAAGCAAGAAATCATTTTGACCCAGTGATAAAGTTTATACATGTAGTAGGCATATTAGAATAAAAGAAACCAAATTCTCAAGATATAATACCTACAATGACCTAATGGTTATTTTCTGAAGAGTTAAAATTACCACAATATATTTGAAAAAAAAAATTTTCCTGGGAATACCAAAAATATGAGTTAATTATTAAGAGATATAACTTAACAACCTGCAACAAGTTTTAACCATTGTTTTTGTTATAGCATTAGAGAAGCCACTTTTAATATGACTCTTAGAAGTAGCCTGGTGTCCTTACATTTTAATACTTTATATTCCTCTAGGGTTTCTAATTATAGTCTAACAAATTCCATAGACCTCTAGTAGATGAAAAGTGACTGTGTTTTTTAAGAAGCTGTTAAATGTACACTTTTTATGGCCTGACCCATGGGGAAACTTGTAAATTGTACATCAGATTCATACTTTCAGAATTCAGTTATCTCTTTACCCACAGAGCAGCAGTGGAATCAGAATTTTGGGGAACATGACTTAGTGATTGTGTTTTTAAGTAAATCTCTCAAAATAATGATCTGTAGCACCCTTTCCATCTATTCATGTTTAGGGAATAGTAGGCTGACATACATTTTGAAAGTTAAAATGTAAAAATCCCATTTTAAAATTTCTCTTGGCAGCTGCCTTCCTCATGGCGGCCAGCACGTTGCTCAGCTCCTCACACTACCTCTTGGCACAGATGTATGTCCCCACCCTTTTCTTGATGAACTTGAGGGCACGCTTGTCCTTGGAGACCTTGAGCAGCTCCATGGCACGCCTCTTGTAGGGGGCAAAGCCACACACCTCCCGGATCATGTCCCACATGAACTTGGTGTGTTTGGTGAGATGTCCGCGATGGCAGCTGTGCCTGGGTTTGCTCACATTCTTAGTCACCTTGTGGCCCCTGTTGGGGCCCATGGCTGTGGGGTAGCAGAGGGCCATGGCTACTCTTCTTCGATGGTTGCTCTGGTGGAAGGGCATTTTAAAATTTCTTATGGTGTACCTTTTAAAATAATCTCTGAAACAACTGGGTAAGACTGTCAGGGTTTGGTTTGGTATGGTGTTTGTTTTTTTTTTTTTTTTTCCTTTACACACTTATTTTTCTGATTTTCACAGAGACTGTTTATTTGTTTGGTGGCTGGGATGGAACACAAGATCTTGCTGACTTCTGGGCATACAGTGTGAAGGAGAACCAATGGACATGTATCTCTAGAGACACTGAAAAAGAGGCAAGTTCCTAGACTTTTCATATACTTACATTATATTGGAGACATAGGTGTTATATTTTTTATGCACGATTACTTTCTTTTTTCAACTGTGATAAAAAAATTGCGTGTACAAGGTTAGTTTAAGTACTCCTTGATGTCAGCTTCTATGCCTGATTTGTGAACTACTTGATGTACAAACAAGTCTATTTTGGGGCTGGTGAGATGGCTCAGTGGTCTAAAGCACCTACTTAGAACAAGCTTAGCAAAGCACAGGGACCGCGGTTCAATCCCCCAGCACC
>NW_004524591.1:26060956-26062762 GCF_000260255.1 Octodon degus | reverse complement strand
AACATAAAAAAAATAAAAATAAATAAAAATAAAAATAAATAAAAAAATAAAAAATTATTTATGGTGTTCATAATGCTTTCAGGCTTAGCACTCTGTGTGGGCAGTTAGTCCCAGCACTTGAGAGACTTAGGTAGGATTGCTGCAAGTTCAAGGCTAGCCTGGGCTACATAGTGTGTCCAGGCCAGCCAAAACTGCATAGCGAGGGCCGGGGAGATAGCTTGGTGGTCTAAGCGCATGGCTGGCAAGGACCTGGTTCGTTCTCTGGTGTGCCAGCCCTGCGCTGAGCTGGCCACTGAAATTGAGCATGGTGTGGCACACACCTGTAATCCTAGCTCTGCGGAGGCTAAGATAGGAGGATCACTGACTCTGAGCTGTGTAGCAAGACCCTGTACCAAATAAATAATAAATAAGTATATAGATGATTGATTGATTAAAAGTACATAGCAAGGCACTGTCTTGAAATAAAAGAAAAATAAATATCTAAAAATTACAAAAAATTGATAGTAAAATAGCAATCTCTGTAATTTGATTAAAAAGTAGAATAGGTGTTTTGTCTAAATTAGTAAATTAATAAGCTAAAATTATGAGAGAATATGTAAAACTCAGAAAAGAGGTCTTGAAGTTCCAGTATCTACCTCATTGGAGTTTCAAAATAGAGGTTAAAAAATACTCAAGGGAGAAAAAATGAAAAAAATTTCTGGAGCTGAAAAATAACACAATTTTCACTGAAAGACATTACCAACTACAGATCAGAATGAAAGAAGGGCAAAAAGAAAAACTTCCTATAAGCATGCCATGGGCAAAACCATGCATTTGTATGCACAAGATGGTTAAGGCAGTGATCCTGAGAATCTTCTGCAGGTTTTTGAAACTAGCAGTTAATTAGTAGGATTCTCATCCTGACTAACTATATATGCTGATACCTGTGAACTGAGCACCTGCACTGAAAATAGCAATGTGTAATACTAGGGTCGTGCTTGGAATGGCTGTCATTCTGGTCTTCTAAATACATACTGTTTGTCATGTCATATCAATTACTGCTATACTGTCTCTCAATTAAGTGTTTATTTTTTTTAAAAAGGGTAATAAATGACAACAAGGGACAAAAAACAAGTCATAGAACTATCCTGCTACAATACTATATAGTAGATTTCTAACCTAGATACTATAGGTTAGATTTCTAAATTTCTGTGTAAAAATAATGTAATTGTTTATTCCTATTGAAAAATTTTTTTTCTTATTTTTCTTCATATTCTGTAGGGATTTAAAGTTTTAACATATCAACGCTTGATGGAAAATGCGTGTTCCGTGTTATGTCTCAGATGTTTGATATTCAGACAGATAAGGAGGTTAAGCTCAACTGCCTATGTTATAGGGTAGTAATATCATTAAGCTTCTCTTCTGGAGGGTTACCAATAGTTAGAGAAAAAGAAATTCTGCAAGGACAGCTAACATTTTGGCCCTAGCCTTTCAAAGTCAGTGAGGACTCAGGACATAGGAGAACCTGTACTGTAAGATCCTGTAACTCAGTGGTGTCCCAGATTTTCTGATCAAGGAGATTATGGGGCCACAGAGGAAAGTGATTGATGATGTAGTAGAGTGTGCCTAAGGAGAGTCACATGGAGAGAAAACATTCTCTCAGGCTTTCACAGAGAGCAAATTGGTCAAGCAATGGCTGTGACTCATCCAGATGGCTGACACTGACACTGATCTACAAACTGGTACAGGGTTTCAGGGTACATCCTGAGGGGATTGGACTGACCTTATCAGATACAAAAGTTACATTTCTTGTTATATAGGTCTTGC
>NW_004524591.1:26051587-26060856 GCF_000260255.1 Octodon degus | reverse complement strand
AATAAATAAACAAATAAATAAATTTTAAAAAAAGTCTATTTTATAAAGAAATGAGTATTTTGATGTCATTTAATGTTTTAAACTACTGTAGCCCAGAAGTGTAACTGGGTAACTGTCTGTTCTCTTATGTCCCTGTCACTTCTGCTCTTGCTTCCATCATTCATTTTATTTTTATTTCTTCTGGAGAAACATGCTTTTGATTTCTAACCCCTTACTATCTCACTGTTCTGACTCCTCACTGGGTCACTATATATACATGTATATATAACTGTATTTCAGCTAAATGTAGGTCACATACATGATCGTGATCCCTGTACGATTACACTGTCTGGTGCTTTTATAGCCATAAATATATTCAGTGATATTCGTACAGTGATGACATTGCATAATAATGTATTTTTTGTATTTTATATTTAAATTAAAATTATATATACATATATGTATACATTTGTATGTATACAAATGCAGAATCTGCCAAAAATGAATACATACTTCAGCAATTTGCCATACTAATAAATGTCTAGAAACCAATGGCTGATACTTTGAGCACCTCTTATAATTGTAGACACCGTAAGTAACTTACATTAATCTCATAATATCTCAATAAATTTAGTATTAAATTATTTATACTAATTTTTCTTCTGATGTAAAAAAATTTTGGTGGATTATATATATGTAAAAACAAGCATTTTCATACTGCTTAAGGTGGCTAGGATTTATGGCTTTGAATAAATAAGTGAATGGTTATATACTAGGTTAAAGCAAATACTAATTTTTTCCCCAGAAATTATATAGAACTTTAAATTGCATTCTCTATCTGAAGTATTTCCAATTACGAATTAAAACATAACCTGTTCAAAAAAAATCTAAAAGCAAAGAGGGAAGGACCTAATTTAAACCCTTTTGATTTTTCTTTGGGAAAGTCATTTCAAAATATCTAGTCCTATGTCTTTAGTTCTAAGAAATTGGGTTCTCCCTTATTCATTGTGATCTAAGGATTAATCATTAATCATGATTTTTATTTTTTTGAAAAGACCTTGAAATTTTTATTTCTTTTTCTTTTCTTTCATTTCTATTTCTTTTGCTTTACTTTGGTAAAAATGGCATTCATTCATTTGTTAAAATTAATGTACTAGGGCTCGGGAGATAGATAACTTGGTAGAATAAGCACTTGCCTGGCAAATGCAAGGTCCTGAGTTCAATCTCCAGTACCACAAAAAAAAAAAAAAAATTGTTGTATCATTTTCTGAAGTGATTATTTCTGACCTCAACATCAAGACCTATCTTAAATAGCATTTCTTTTCAACTGTATTAAATCTGTTTGGTCACTTCTGTAATTATTTTGACAGTAAGCCTAGAAGCCTAGGATTTGTCTTCAAAATTTTCTCTCAGTGGCACAGGCCTGTCATGTGAGCACCCTGAGGAGGCAGAGGCAGGTGGCTTACAAATTCTAGCCCAGCCTAAGCAATGTAGCAGTTTAGTGAAACCCAGTCTTAAAATTAAAAGTGGGCTGGAGGTACCACCCAGTACATACTGTCTATCACAGATAGTGTATCTGAATTATGTGAAAGTTCCACCAGAATGCAGTATTACACTTCACACAATCTTTCCTCTCTATTCCGTTTTGCACTGGTTTAGTCTTTATGGTTTCTTAAACTTTTGGTCACTGTTATTGATTTCAATATCAGTTTTCCATTTGTGAACAAAGTTTTTTAAAGACAAATTTGGCCATGTAGCACCTTGACTCAAACCCTGTGATTATCTTGCTTTGGTTTCCGTTACCTATTACATTTTATCTTTGCATGACAGTTGTCCACAGAACAATAGTGGCAAACATTAATAAGCATTTACAATTCCTGACTCTGCAAGTTGACTGGGTTATTCTTATGGTGTAGGCTGGGGGGTTCACTCACTTGTCTGGGAGCCATGTTTGTCAGCTAGTTTAGGATGACTTCAGCTGGACGACTTGGGTGTTCTGTATAGTCACCTTTTGTAGGCTAGCTGGATCCTGTTCTCAGGGTTGGGAGGAGAGTGAAGTATACATGAATAATCCATCAGATTTGTTTTATCTGAGCAAAAGACTATTGTAAGCAAATCAGTGTCAGCATGCTGGGAGGTACTGTTGAAGGGCATAGACTCAGGGAGGTGTGGCTAAAAGCAGTAACAGCAGTTTACCTCCCTTACTTCCTATTAGAGTAAACCTCTAAATTTTTCATCAAAAGTTAGGTGTTCTCCTGCTTTACCAGCCTTATATCCTGACTTACTGTCACTTGGCAGTGTTTTCACGATTGGGATCAACAGAGGATCTTTCTCCTAGCTTTTACCTAGAAATACCTTATTAACTATTTGAAACTCATTTCTAATGAGAATCATATTTTCCCTAAGCAGAATTTAAAAATTCCTGTGCTGTGCCCACTTAACCCTTTTTATTCTTGATTAGGACATAATGTTAGGTTATATTCCTGCTTCCCTACCTACCCTCTAAATAAAGGCATGAATTATATTCTTTAGAATTTATGTATTTTAAGGATGTATGCTTACTCCTAGGAGCAAATAGGTAGTAAATAAATAGGGCATGCTATATAAACAGTGCTAGAGAAGAGCAAGGAACTGATAAATACTACAAAATTTAGGAGAGTGGCTGCTTTGGGGTAGAGTTTACAGGGAATTTCAAAAGTACTACCGTTGTTCTAAGATGGAACAGTTACAGGTAGGTAACTATTCATGCCAGTACTTATTAATACATGTTATAAGTAATATTCATAATATACTTAATAGTTACTTTAAAATCAGTTCTAAAACATAACTGTATTTATTTTGATAGGAAAATTTGGCTATTTTAAAGTTAATAAAAATAAGTAAAATGGTGAGACACCACCTCAGTGTTTTTATAATTTATTACTCTTTTTTTCACATAGAAACCTAAAAACCTTTGTTGATCATCTGTGAATTGAATTGCAGTCTATGGCTATAGCTTAAATGTTCATTTTTTATAAAATTCAGTTACTCATATATAATTTTTTTGAAAGTTTTGATCTACTTTCTCATTTTTTAATTAAGTTTATTTGTACACTTTAGGTATACATGATCATATTCATCATAGGGAATTCGTACCTGTACATCACATATGAGTCTTTTTTCCCCATTCATTTACTCTTCCTTCAGCCCCTTTCCTCTCTTTTACAAAAATTTTGTTTCCATTTTTTTCTTTTTTCACATTTTTTTCTTTCCTAATTTTTATACCAATGAGTACAAGTTATTGTTTGATGCTACTGTAGGGCATTGTATTTTAAAAGCAAAACACAATTAAAAAGAAAAATTAATCACTTTGATTTACTTAAATATGTATCTAATAGAACATTTAGGAGACTGAAAAATAATAGTTCAGTTCTTAATGAGAATATTATTTGAATGTTTATGTAGATATAAAGGAAATTTTTTTAAATGTTTTATTTATTTATTATTATTTTTTATTTATTATTTGTGTGTGTGTGTGTGGCCAGCTCAGCCCAGCAGGGGGCGGGGCTGGCTGGCATGTGGTGCTGGGGATTAAACCGTGGTCCCTGTGCTTTGCTAAACTTGTTCCAAGTAGGTGCTTTAGACCACTGAGCCATCTCACCAGCCCCAAGGAAATTTTTATAGATTGTAAACAAATGTATTGTTCTTCAAAGTGGTTAATACTTATTTTTATTAGCTCCAATCCAGTTTTTCCAGTTTTTTTTAAAGCTAACTATAAAAATTTAGTATTTTGTAATGTGGCTGTAAGTTATGATTTTTTTTCTTTTTTCTTTTTTTTTGGTACCAGGGATCCAACTCAGGACCTTGCACTTGCCACGCAGGTGCTTAAGCCGCTGAGCTATCTTGCCAGCCCATGATTGTTAATAAAAATGAAATTTATAGTTAAGTGTGGTAATGCATGTCTGTAATCCCAGTACTTGGGAGGCTGAGGCAAGAGGGCATTACCAGGAGTTTGAGGCCAGCCAAGGCTATACAAAGTGAGTTCAAGGCCCTGAACTCCATAGCAAGACCTTGTCTTAAAAAAAGGGGCGGGGGAGATAGCTCAGTAGAATAAGCATTTGCCTGGCAAATGCAAGGGCCTGAGTTCAATCCCCAGTTCTGCCAAAAAATAAAATAAAAAATAAAAAGCCTTGGGGCTAGGGATATGGCTCGGTGGAATAAGCACTTCTACAGCAAGCGCAAGAGCGTAAGTTTAATCCCTGGTTCCGCAAAAAAAAAAAAAAAAAAAAAAAAAAAATTAATAGTAAGAGACATCTTGGAAAGGCAGGATTATAGCTTTTTGTTAAAAGTAAGTAGGGTAATGAACTTTATGTTTTGTAAAATCATAGCTGTTTCAAAGATTTCTGACTTCATGAATTATGGATTAGAAAAGAATTAGATACAGCTCTTCTTACTAGGCTTTAGTTATACTAGTGCTTTTCTAACTTTATAGTTTCAGAATCCCTTTATGCTTTTAGGCAAAACTTCATTGGTATGCTCAAGTTTATTTGGGTTTTATCTATTGAACACTTGCTGTATTAAGAAATGAAAACTTTAAAAATTTCTTCATCAGTTAATTTAAAATTATAGTTATAAACTTATGCTGACACATTTTTGTTAAAAATAGCTGCTTAGGGTTAAAGTTCTGTTTTCCCTCTTACACTGTTAATGTAATAAATTGCCCTGATAGATTATTCAGTGTAAAAGCAACTTTGCATTCCTAAGATTAAGCCCCTTTTGTTGTGAGATACTTTCTCATACATGATATTGTTACATTCCATTTGACAATGTATTGGTAAAGGTTAATTTTTATCTATGTCCATAAGAGATACTTGTCACCTGTAAATTTTTTTTTTATTTCCTTCCCCTTCTCCTCCTACTCTGCCTCTTCTTCCTTCTTTAATAATGTTATTTGATTGTTATGTTTCCCTCACAAAATTAAGTTGTGTGTAGATTACAGTGCAGATTTTTTTAAAAATAGGTCTTCTTACTCTGTTTCTGAAACATTTTGTCTAAAACTGATAAAATTTCTTCTTTAATATTTGATGAAATTTGCCAGTGTTTGGTATCTAGGCCTACAGATATATTTATGGAAAGACTTTAAATTATGAATTCAATTTTTCAGTAGATGCAAAGACATTACATTTTTCTTTTTCCATCAAGTCATCTTGCTGTTAGATTTTTTTCAGGGAACATGTATATTTTATCTGCATTGCCCACTTCTACCTGATTTTCATAATAAGACTTCCTTTTCTTTTTTTTCTAAAGTCTGTAGTCCTGTTTGTCTTTCATTTCTTTTATTATTATTATTATTTTTTTTTTTTTTTTTCAAAACTGGGGATTGAACGCAGGCCCTTGCACTTGCCAGGGAAGTGCTTATTCCACTAAGCCGGCTGGTGTGGCACGTGGTGACAGGGATTGTACTGTGGTGCACTTTAGACCACTGAGCTATCTTGCTGGTCCCTGTATTACTTATATATAATTTGCTCATCATTTTAATTGTACTTGTGGGGTCAAAGAGATGGCTCAGTAGAAAAGTCCTTCCCTGGCAAGTGCAAGGGCCTGAGTTCAATCCCTGGTTCTGCCAAAAAAAAAATAATAATAAAATAAATTAAAAAATAATAATAATTGTACTTGTGCTAATTTAGCTAAAGCATAGATACAGTAATACTCTTTGCGCTGTTACTGTCCTAGTAGGATTTCAGATTTTACATCTAAAATATAGGTTTATTGCATATTACTCCATCTTTGTGGATTTTTTAAAGTGCTAGGGATTGAAACCAAGATCCTCTTGTGCATATGAGGCAAGTCTTCTACCGCTGAGCTACATTCCCAGCCCTCCCCCTTTATTTTTGAATTTTTTTGTTTTTTTTTTTTTTGAAATTTTTAATCATGGAAAAGATTCTTTAAGTAAAATTTTCACCTTATCTGCTGAAATCTTGACAAAAATATATAGAAATAAGTTTTAAAAGTTAACTTATGTGAGTACTAAAATAGATAATCTTTGATTATTTTAGTACTGGATTAAACACTAATTATCAAACTGTTGTTCCTGTCTAATATTCCTTAGTTTAATCAGTACTATTACATTGTTTTTGTACTATTGCTTTTTTGTTATAGCTCACTGTAAGAACCTGTGATAGTTTTTTATTGTTCCTATAATAATTTTTTTATTGCCTACAGATTATATCCAGTCTCTGGTGGTTATTCACCAGTCTTCCTATTTCTACTTTATATTTCATTTTTGTTCTTCAATAGGAACTCTTTGTTATAGTTATAACCACATGCACTGTGCTAACAAGTTTATTTTTGGTTTTGTTTTTCTTCTAGAAAAAATAGCTAAAATAGAACTGAAGAGTGTTGGGCTCTGGTTACACTAGGGCTTATGTCTCCTATCTTAGCTTTTATGACTGTGAACAAATTATGTAAATGCTGAAGTAGTGATAATGTTTCCATATAGTACTATTAAATATAATACATATATATGTACACAATAATAGTATAAACAAATTTAGGAAATATTAATATCAGTTCATTGGTTTTATTTTCATTCTACCTTTCATCTCTCTCAATCTTGCTCAATTGAAGCTACTCCCCATAAACTCTTTAAGCTGTAGTACAGGTTTGTTTTTTGTTTTAACCTTTTGTTGAGTGCTATTATACAAGTGTTCTCAACTCTGTTTCTCTCTTTTTGGTAACATAATGTTCTTAATATTCCTAGTTACTTAATGTAGTGTTATTCAGTCAAAAGAGTCTACTTTGTGTAATGTACCTGATGGCTTTTCTGGGCTTATATTTCCTTGTCATTAAAAAGGAAGAGTTAAACTAGAAATTTCATTAAAATTTCTTCCAATTTTGAAATTGATTCTAAATATTCTTGAAGTACTTGTTTTATTTTATATTCTGGTGAGAAATATAAAAATAATTTTAAAGGCCAAATATAGATTGTCAAGTAATTAAGACTAGAACTGTATTTACAGGTAACCAAAGTACAATGCAGTGTATGATAGAAACAATAAAGGTGTTACAGACAAGTGCCAAGGGATATAGAATAGTTCATCTCATCTTTCCTTGTTGATGTTAAGCACTGAAGAATAAGATTTGGATCCTACTGCTTCTTTTCCTTTCTTTCAGAGATTCAAATATAGTGTTAGATCCACAATGGTTGACTTCTTATGTTTCTGAACAAAAAGTTTAATATTACTTTGTTCTTTTGCTGCTGCCCCATTTTTCTCTTTACAGAATGGCCCAAGTGCCAGATCATGTCATAAAATGTGCATTGATATTCAAAGGAGGCAAATCTACACATTGGGACGTTATTTGGATTCCTCTGTGAGGAACAGCAAATCTCTGAAAAGTGATTTCTACCGTTACGACATTGACACAAATACATGGATGTTACTAAGTGAAGATACTGCTGCTGATGGAGGACCGAAATTGGTGTTTGATCATCAGGTTTGATGCACAGTTAAATATATGATGCAATTAGTGTCGAGTAATTCTTGCTTGGACAGTTTATGGATAGTCTGTACAAGTCACTAACTACACTGGAAGTACCTAAGGCAGATCATTAAAGAAATTGTTGTTTCACTAGATATAGTTATTCTTTAAATTGTTTCTCTTGTTTGATGCAGGTGTCAGAACATAAGCTCTAAGATTTCGGAATAGAATTGTTAATTTATTACTATAGAGAGTAGATGTCATAATATTAGGAAAAACAAAAGTTAGTTTTATGGTAAATATCTATAAATTATAACAATAGCAATTTGCCCTTTTAACATTTTGAAAACATTTTTCCTTTGTGGAAGAATTTTAAATTCATTTTATGATGAGTATGAGAATTTGAAATCTCAAGGGTTTTTTCCCAATTAATGTAAAATACATTTTATTTACAATCAGAAACTTGTTATGAACCTGGATTAGGTAATTTAAATCCAGCCTCAAAAATTCATGATGGTGTTTGTAGACAAGGAGACTGCATTTTAGTACTGATATGCACATAGCTCTCACCATCATCATCACTGTCAGTATTATTGTCGTGGTTATCTGTCTTTGAATACATCCTACAAGTTCAAGGTCAGTCAAATGAAATAATCAGTTTGAGTTTTATAGGCTGAGTTTTATTTGGCTCACCCATTTCTAACATTTGTGGAGTACAAGGGAGAAGAAAAGATTTTTAAAAAGATCTCTAATGTTGTACTGATGATAGCATTATCCTGTACCTGAGAAATGGGAGGTAGAATAGAATTACGACAAAAGTCCAGTTTGAGTTTAAAGTCATATGTAGAAGTTTAAAGCCCAAGTCATTATGTGTCTTTACAGATTTTTAAAATCAATTCTTTACTTTAAAACTATCCTATGACCATGTTTATATTAATATGTAATTGTTACAAGAGAAAGGTAAGAAAAAGAGACATGACTTACTCCTGTCAAGTAAGTGGTAGGTAGAGAATCAAAAATGTTAGTCTTCAGAGTATACTCCAAATTGAATTTGAAATTTCTGCTGGTTCAGTTATATAACTGAGCTCTGCTATGGTATACATATCCTTGCCACCATCCTCAGTATTCATGTAGGAAACAAGACTCCAAGAATTCAAGCTGGTCCTGATCTTTTAAAAACATCAGCAGAAGTGCTCTATGGTAATCTGAGGCTGAGGCAAAGAAGATCATCACAAGTTTGAGGCCATCTTGGGACTATGTAGTGAGTTCAAGGCCTAAACTCCATAATGAGATCTCTTCTTAAAAAAGCAAAACGAACAAAACAAAAGAACACCAGCAGATAACATTATTAGGGAACATGATACCAAATTGTTACATATTTCTTTCACAAAAAATGCTGATATCTTTGTTTACTGGTTGAAAAGCTTTCTTAAGGATAGTTAGACTATATAGCACATACAGAGTTCTTGTGCATGGCTTTTGTCTCTCTTAACTCTGATAAAATAGGATGTTCCTTGGAAGCTGAGTGGTGTTAAATAATGCTTGGTTTTCACTTGATTAGTTGGTACTGTATAACAGTTGGAGCAGAGATACCAGGATTTTAGCACAGCTTCAGAAAATAACTAGCTCTGTGTTACTGAGCAAGTTGTATAGTCTTTATAAGCCTTTCTTTCTCATTTTATTTAAATAAAATCAAGTTACAGCTTACTAAGTTGTGACACTAAAGGAAATCTAAAAAATTATTGAGTCCCAGTCCTAGCCCAGGTGAGTCCCAGTCCTAGCCCAGGTCCGGTGAGTGTGTGGAGAGCTTCCTGCTACCCTGCGCCGGCGGG
>NW_004524591.1:25949280-26046377 GCF_000260255.1 Octodon degus | reverse complement strand
CTACAAACTGGTACAGGGTTTCAGGGTACATCCTGAGGGGATTGGACTGACCTTATCAGATACAAAAGTTACATTTCTTGTTATATAGGTCTTGCTTTAACTTGGTCTTAACCATCCAGCAGAAAAGTATAGAAACAAGGTATAGAGAGTAAAGCCATATTAATATGCTGAGATGTAAAAGGCTCAAGTCAACAACTTCTGACATTGCCAGTCCTACGGATAACCTACTACTATTATGGACTACTGGAGTATATTGGATTATTTTGCTGAATTCACGCCCCTACAAGATATGAATGGCAGTGGAATACCCATATCTGACAAAACTAAGCAAAAAATGGGAATACAAATGAAGGACCATTTTGTATTCATATATAGTTAGGATAGATATACAGCTACTTTCTCGTAATTCAGTGAGAAGAAAGATTAATACTAATATTGTTTGGACAGGATATCATGTCTGCATCTTGTACTAGGAATAACCATTACAAAGACAACAATGCACAATGTATTAATTATTGAAACTGTCCTACTAATTAGTTTTGAAACTGTCTCATTGCTATTTGTTTCTCAATAAATTTTTTTTTAAAAGAAAGAAAGAAAAACTTCCTATCTAGGTAGTTCCTTAATGAAATATCAGAATCAAGGTATTTCAGAACCTTAAGAGAAAAATCCTAAAAACAACCACAGAGAGAAAACTGGTTCTCTACTGGTAAGCAAGAATCAGTTTGACGAGATATTTTTGGAAATTGGGACTGGAAAGGTAATAGATTGGACTATGCTGGATACTTAGAAGGTTTTTGAGCAAAATCTAAAATTTTATAAGGAGAAAATTATTTTGAACCCACTTAGACTTTGCCAATCTTATATTCCTATGATAGGGTAAAATAAAGTCACTTTTAGATTTTTTTAAAAATTATTTTTCAAAAAAAACAAGTTGGTATTTGCTTTTCACTGAGTTTTTAGATGTTTAACTTGTAAGTTGACAAGTCTTCCAACTTGTGGCTCAAAAGACTTTCTTAAAATCTTTGATGGAAAGGATCATGCAGAGTTGGTCATTAAATTTCTGGAACATTTTTCAGAGATCAAAACTTCAAAACAAATTTAAAAACCAAATAGAAGTAAAAAAGTAAAAATAAAAAATGAGAGTAAACTGTGCTAATGAATAGCATGTTTCCTAGAGTGATCAAAATTTATTGTCATTGATAATTGACTATCTTGGAACTTTATATCTTCATTGAGAAAATAACAAAGCTTGGGAGTAAGTAGTTGACTACAATTATTTCTATTTTATTTCCTATTTGTCAAGATAGGGAAATTACCATGTTAATACAGTGTTACTATGTTACTCCTTGAAATGTTTTAGACTGGTATGCTGGCAAAAGCTACTATGATAAAAAGATGTTTATATGACAAATGAGAATAAGCAGTTAAGCTTAAATATCCCTAAGATGAGAAAAGATACTTCCTGTGTAGCCATGTGAAGTAAAACTGTAGGGCAATAGATATTGGCCATTAGTATGAACTGTGAATTTGTGAAAATGGAAATAGACTCACTTAATACGGACCTCTCAGGATTTTCTGCATGCTCCCCGGGTATTTGGAAAGATTTGAGCCATAAGTACTTTCCACAGGATAGTGTAACCCAGTTTGGAGTTGAGTGGAGCCATGTGGAGTCATCTTTGCAATGTATAAGTTGGTTTTAATGATTAAGATTGAAGACTGGGAACACCCAATCTGTGCAATGCTTGGAACATGATAACTTTCTCTTTTTGTTTTGAGGGGGGTTTCTTGTTTGTTTATTTTTGGTGCCAGGCATTGAACTTGGGACCTTGCACTTCCCAGCCAGGTGCGTAAGGCTGCTGAGCTATCTCCCCAGTGAAAACTTTAATGTCTTGTTTTTTTAGCCATCTTCACCAAGATTTCACCATGGGGGAAGTAGTAGTACATTTTCATCTTAATTTATGGAAGTGTTTTTAAAACCTTAAAAATAGTAAAGGAGGTACAGACTGTTTTGGTGTTAAACAGTAGGAGATGCTAGAATCTTTCATAATACTTTATTAATGAATTAATAGAAATTAGTAATAAATTCAAGAAGATAACTAATAGAATTGAAGAAAATGGTATTTTAAAATAGTTATGAAAAAATAGTTCTGATGAATATTCCATTTTCTTTTTCATCTATGAAAAAGATAAAAATTATAAAAGTTGAATAGTAAAACTATTAAATAGTAAAATCTCAGTAAATTGATTAAAAAGCAAAATGGGCTTTTGTCTAAATTAGTAAATTAATGAGCTAAAATTATGAGAGAAAACTTAAGACTCAGATAAGAGGTCTTGATGGGCTGGGGAAATAGCTCAGCACAATAAGAGCTTGCCTGGCAAGCTCAAGGTCCTCAGTTCAATCCCCAGTGCCACAAAAAACAAAAGAGGTCTTGAAGTTTCAATATCTACCTCACTGGAGTTCCAAAAATAAGTAAAATATTGTGATACATATTGTAGTAAATTTTCATCTTAATTTACAGAAATATTAAAAACCTGGGAAATGGCAAAGGAAATATAGATTATCTTGGTGGTAAAATTAGGAGATGCTATAATCTCTTGTACTTTTTAAAAATCATTAAAAACAACTTTTTATTAAAAATGTAATAGACACATGGTGAAAGTAATTTCATGGGAGGAGACATTTGAATATACACAGCCAATACTTATATTTTTGCTGAAGAATGGATTAATAAATGTATTCTGTGCACAGTTTATTCTTTAAATATAAATGTTATTTGTGTTTAACATCTGATTTCAAAGAAAAGTAAGTATATAGGGTTGGGTTAAAGGAGACCAGGATTTTCACACTATAAAAGTCAGTCTGAAAACTATTGTTAATGTTTGTTTTGCTATTTTACAAAATAATAATTTGAAGAGGATTGTAAAACCCAAAAGTGAATTTAATTGTGTCACTTTATTTGCATACCAGCTTTCATATTAAGTAGAAAATTAATAGAATACTTGTTTAGAGCAGTAAAAAGGGTGCTCTTATAAGGAGGATGAAAAGAAGCTTATGATTACTATACAGGATCAGTATTAAGTCTTAGATACATTTCAATGCATGTGTAACATTGGTTGATTTTGGTAAAAATTAGTTTAAAGAAAGCAGAAAGTTCTTTAACTCAACGTATTTTATTCTGACTGTGATAAAAGGAAATCTGAAAAGGTGTTTAGAAATCAAATCTGTGCCTGGGAATAAGCTGTATTATAATGAGTTTAATAGGGGATTGGTATTTAGTATTGTAAATGACAAAGTTGAGTTTTTGAGATAAGTTTCATTTGTCACATTTGGCAGAAGCAAACTAAAGGTATTCAATTTGTTGCTTTCTCTGATAGATGTGTATGGATTCAGAAAAACATATGATCTACACCTTTGGCGGTAGAATTTTGACATGTAATGGCAGTGTAGATGACAGCAGAGCCAGTGAACCACAATTCAGTGGATTGTTTGCTTTCAACTGTCAGTGTCAAACCTGGAAACTTCTTCGAGAGGACTCCTGTAATGCTGGACCTGAAGACATCCAATCTCGGATAGGACACTGCATGTTATTCCACTCAGTAAGACTATTCTGTGCATTGCATTATGTTATTTTGTCATGTATTATGACTACAGGAAAAGAAATGCTAAAATTGAAATCTTGGCTAGGGATATAGCTGAGTGGCATGGTGGCCTGCCTGGGACCCATTCCTAGTATTACCCCCACACACACTAAAAAAGAAAAAGAAAAGAAAATCTTCAACAACAGATCAAAACTTTTCATTAGAAATAAGTGATTAGGCCAGGGAGATGGCTCAGTAGAATAAGTGCTTCCCTGACAAGTGCAAGGGCCTGAGTTCAATCCCTGGTTCCACCAAAAAGAAAAAAAAGAAATAAGTGATTAGTGTAGCAATGACAGAAAAAAAGAAACCTCCTTAACCAATGAACTGTTTGCTCAGTTTGAGGCTTTTCCCGTCAGCCTAAAAACTTCTGAACAGTTATCACTTGAATTCTAAATTAGACAGTTTATGATTAAGGGGAGGTTTAATTTTTTGTTTTTGGTACCGAGGACCGAGCCCAACCCTTCCAGCTTGCTAGGCAAGCATTCTACCGCTGAGCCAAATCCCCAGCAGTTTTATGATTAAGTTTACTGCCTTTCTAGGTAGCATAGCTATTTCCCCTTCTTACCACTTACAGTTAGGACAGTTTTTTTACCTCTCCATGAAGTACAAAGAGTAATTGATTTCATAGAATTAAGAATTAAAATTTATCAGTATATATACTTTTTCTTTCTTGAGAAACTTTGATTTATTTTTTTAAATTTAAAGAAAATAGGAAAAAGTTTTTTAAAAACAATAGAAATGATATGAAGGAAGGGCTACAAGGACAGCCAACATTTTGACCCTAGCCTTTCAAGGTCAGTGAGGACTCGGGACATAAGAGAACCTGTACTGTAATATCCTGTAACTCAGTAGTGTCCCAGGTTTTCTGATCAAGGAGATTATGGGGCCACAGAGGAAAGTGATCGATGATGTAGAGTGTGCCTAAGGAGAGTCACATGGAGAGAAAACATTCTCTCAGGCTTTCACAGAGAGCAAATTGGTCAAGCAATGGCTGTGACTCATCCAGATGGCTGACACTGACACTGATCTACAAACTGGTACAGGGTTTCAGGGTACATCCTGAGGGGATTGGACTGACCTTATCAGATACAAAAGTTACATTTCTTGTTATATAGGTCTTGCATTAGCTTGGTCTTAACCATCCAGCAGAAAAGTATAGAAATGAGGTATAGAAAGTAAATCCATATTAATACGTTGAACTGTAAAAGGCTCAAGTCAGCAACTTCTGACATTGCCAGTCATGTGAATAACCCACTGTTATTACAGACTACTGGAGTATATTGGATTATTTTGCTGAATTCAAGCCCCTACAATATATGAATAGCAATGGAATACCTATCTTTGACAAAAGTAAACAAGAAAGGGGAATATAAATGAAGGACCATTTTGTAGTGAAAAAATATATATATCTGTATATATAAAATAGCATAGATAGGGGCCAGGGAGATGGCTCATTGGAGTAAGTGCTTCCCTGGCAAGGGCCTGAGTTCAATCCCTGGTTCCGCAAAAAAAAAAAAAAAAAAAAAATCATAGGTATACAGCTACTTTCTCTTAGATCAATGAGAAGAAAATTTTGAACCAGTAAGTGTTTAGACAGGATATCATGTCTGCATCTTGTACTATGAATCACTATTACAAAGACAGCATGCAATGTATTAATTATTGTAACTGTCCTACTAACGTGTTTTGAAACTGTCTCATTGCTACTTCTTAATAAAATTAATATAAAAATATAAAGGAATAAATAAATATTCAGCTGTATTAAAAAAAGATACAGAATTTCACTAAACGAATTAAACAGTGGTTGTTATATTGTATATTGTCTTTAAATTAGTTGTTCAGATTACTAGCTATAAGCATGTAGCAGTGGTAAAAAGAAAAATAAAATTTATTCCTTTCAGTAGACCAGTAGAAATCAGCAGTATAATTATCCAGGCTGTCCTGGGTATATCCATATAGATATTTTCCCCTCCCTTCTTTTCTCGGTTCCCTTATCTCAGTTGTTCCTTCCCTTTGAACAGTTTTCTTTCTCTTTCACAGTATCTCTTGTACCTTTTGAATTGTAATTACTCTTTCAGGTTCTTACACTAGGGAGATAATATGATGTTTACACATGTGGGTCTGATTTATTTCACTTATAAGTATGGTCTCTAATTGAATCCATTTAAAAGATTCAAATTTATCTTTTATAGCTGAGTAATGCTTCATTGTATAAAGATACCGCATCTTTGTTTTAATCCATTCCTCAATTGATGAGCATTTGGCTTGTTCCCAAGATTTAGCTATGACAAATTATGCTGCTGTAACCATGTGTACATGGGGCTGGGGAGATAGCTCAGTAGAATAAGCACTTGCCTGGCAAGCACTAGGGCCTGAGTTCAATCCCGGATTCCACCCAAAAAAAAAAAAAAAAAAAAAAAAGTGTACACATATGTTGCTGTTGTATGTTTTCATTTTTTCTGGAAAAATACCCAATGGCTCTTTAGTTCTCTTTAGTCCATAATATTGCCTCCCACACACATACTACTCATTTGTTTTAAAGTCATTTTTGCTCTAGAATCTCAGTGTTATCAGATAGATTGCTTTTATCTCCATAGTGTGGTTTAATATGGTCTGTTCTTAATATTTTGTGGGGCCTGGGAGATGGCTCAGTAGAATAAGCACTTACCTTGCAAGCACAAGGGCCTGAGTTCAACCCCCGGTTCTGCCAAAAACAAACAAAATACTTCGTAAAACCTAGAAGTTATATCCAGAAGCTTTATTTTGGCTTTAATCTCCATTTGAGAGAAAGCCAAGAAGGGAATACTTCCTGTATACTCAGACTGACATATAGAGGCATGTAATGTCTAGTTGTCACACTTTTGATGATGTTAAAGAGTTCAAGTGCTATTAGTCTGATTCGTTGTGAAGTTTCTTCTATCTAATAGTTTTAATGTTTATTAATTTCATATTCATCATCTGGATTTTTAATAGTGATTTTTTCTAGTGATGTCATTTCTTCTGCATTCATTAACTGTGATTCTACACTATTACCTCTCCTCAAATAAAACCACAGGGGCCGGGGAGATGGCTCAGTGGAATAAACACTTCCCTGTCAAGCGCAAGGGCCTGAGTTCAATCCCCGGTTCTGAAAAAAAAAAAAAAAAAAAAAAAAAAAACCCAAACAAAATCACAATGAAAAAAAATCACGTATTTGGTTACTCTGGAATGTAAACCATACAGAATAGCAATGTAAGTGTCTGACTTCGTTTTTCTTGATTATCCTATTAGTTGAGTTAAGACTCTTAAAAATTAACCATTGAGGTATGTTTTTTAAAAGTATAAGTATGAACCAATGGATTTTTCTGTGTTTGATAGTTTTGAATCCCTTGCTATCATTCTTTTCTGTGCTCATTTTTTTTCTTTGCTTTTGGCCAGTAGGAGCCCAGCTCTCATGCATACATGTTTTTAAGTAAGAGAAAAACTCAGTCTTGATAAATCTAATTCAAATTACAGATTTTTTTACTTATGACTTTGATTTTGTATTTGTCGACCTTTTTTTTATTTTAATGGATTTTGGTTGTTGCAAGGTCTCATTATGCAGCTCAGGCTCGTGGTGATCCTCCTGCTTTCAGCCTCCCTAGCACCAGGATTACAGATGTGCGCCACCATGCTCAGACTCTGGCTAGCTCGAAGTGCCCATGGTCAGGGCCAGTGTGGCATATGGTGCTGGGGAATGAACCATGGTCCCTGTGCTTGCCTAAGCAGGCACGTTAGTCCACCGAGCTATCCTGCTGGCTCTTTGTTGACCTTTTAGGTTAAAATCCTAATCTCTTTCTAGACAGGAATAGAAAGGAGCTTTGTTCCTTCCCCTTATGTTTTATTAGATTTTGATTTATCCTTTCTTCAGTTTTTTAAAAAGAAGGGAATATACTCAACTAACTCATACACGGAGGATAGTATTTTTGGTCTTTTCTCACACAGTGCAGCAACTTTTATATATTAATCTGCACCTCTGGTGATACCTGTTAGCAGTGTATACTTTCCTCTTTATTCTAGCATAGTACTCCATTGCTTACAGTCTGTTGAAAAACTACTTCTGTAAAGGTTTAAGTTTTTAAAAGATCACTGTAAATTATTCATGGAAGTTATAGTTTTCTCTCTTTGTCCTTTTATTCTCTTTCAGAAAAATCGTTGTTTATATGTTTTTGGTGGACAGAGATCAAAAACCTATCTCAATGATTTCTTTAGTTACGATGTGGACTCTGATCATGTAGACATAATATCAGATGGCACCAAGAAAGACTCTGGAATGGGTAAGAGGATATAATAATGTCTTCTTTCGTGCCTTATTTTGGATAGAAAACTAAAGCCCATTTTGTTTTTTTCCTAACCATTTACCTTTTCTGTTTCTTTAATTGAAAGAATTCTAGCAGAACGAAAGCTCTCCAGTTACATATATCTATTTAAAAATACTTGAATTACTATTATTTCTTGAAAGACAATGTGTGACTGCAGCAGTTGTTTGTGTGCTTATTATGGGAGACAATATATTGCAAATTAGCTTTTTCTCTGTTATTTATTTTTATCTTATGTTTCACCATAGTGCCCTCTGAATTAGGCACCATCATAGTAGAATATGTCTCTTTTTGTTGCTACGGAAGGCATTATGTGATAGGTAATGCCTTATAAGTTTACAGGTTTACTTTCTTCTAAAGTCAGAATTAAGCTAAGAATGTCCATTATCTCTGTTCCTCTTCAAAATAACATAGCCCTCAAAACATTAGCTAGAGCAATTGAGCAAGAGAAAGAAAAGGAAAATATATATAAAAAAGGATGAAGTCAAAGTATTGTTTGTAGATGACATGATCCTTTACTTATAAGACCTCCCCCCCAAAAAAAAAAATTCCACTACAACACTGTTAGAATTAATTCAGCAATGTAAAAAGATACAAAATAAGCACAAACATCAATAAAATTTCTAAAACTAATAACAAACATTGAGAAAGGAATTAGGAAATCAGTACCATTAACAATAGTTAAGAAAAATTGAATACCTAGAAATTAACCAAAGAAGTGGAAGACTTCTGCAGTGAAAATTACATCACAGGGGTGGTGAGATAGCTCAGCAGTCTAAAACACCTGCTTAGGCAAGCTTAGGCAAAGCTAGGGACCACGGTTTGATCCCCAGCACCACATGCTGCACCAGCCCCGCCCTGAGGGTGGGCTGAGCTGGCTACACACAAAAAAAAAAAAGAAAGAAAGAAAAAGAAAATTACATCACTTTGAAACAGGAAATCAAGGAAGATTTCAGAAAATAGAAAGCTCCCCTTTGTTCCTAGATAGGTAAAACTAATGTAATGAAAATGGCTGTACTTTGAAAAGTGGTACACAAATTTAATTCAGTCTTAAAACACCAATAGCATTTCTCACAGATCTAGGGAAAACATTCCTAAAATCATATGAAACCAGAAAAGAATGAGAGTACTAAAAATAGTCCTGGGTAACAGAATCAAAGCAGAAGGCCTTACATCCCAAGATTTAAAGTTATACCAGAAAGCTACTGTCATTAAAACAGCATGGTTCTAGCACAGAAATAGGTGTGTGGATCTATGGAACAGAATAGAGCAAGCAGAAACAATCCCAGGCATATTTAGCTATTTGATCTTTGACAAAGGGCGAAAGACATATATTGAAAGTATGATAGCCTGTTTAATAAATGGTGCTGGAAATATGGATATCCACATACAGAGGATTGAGTTTAGACTCTTATTTCTCACCATGTACTACACCAAAATGGGTCAGATATCTAAATGTTAAAGCAAAAACAATCAACTGGAAGACTGGATAAGTAAAATTCTTGAAGACATAGGAATAGGAAAGGACTTTCTGAACAGAAAGAACCCCAGTGGCTTAAGAAATAATACCAAGAATCAGCAGATGGGATTTTTAGGACTCCATCTTAAAAATACCAAAAAGGAAGGAAAGATAATGACCAATCAACACATGAAATAATGTTCAACATTGCTGACCATTAGGAAAATCTAAATAAAAAGTAAATTGAGATAGCATCTTATACCAGAAAGAATGTCCATCAAAAATAAAAATTTGGGACTGATGAGATGGCTCAGTGATCTAAAGCACCTACTTAGAACAAGCTTAGCAAAGCACAGGGACCGCGGTTTAATCCCCCAGCACCACATGCCTGCCAGCCCCACCCCCTGGTGGGCTGAGCTGGCCACACACACACACACACACACACACACACACACAAATAAATAAATAAAATTTTAAAGCCTTTTTAAAAAATAAATAAAAATTTAAAAAATATGTATGTACTTGGGCACTACTATGCCATAAACAGAGATAAACTTGAAGCACTCATAGGCAGGTGGGTGTAATTTGAGAACATAATGTTAAGTGAAATATGTCAGATGTACAGGTTTAATATCACATGATTTATCTTATGTGATAAACTAAAAAAATACAAATAAAGAGCAAAATAAAAGATACATAAATAGGAAATAGGGACAAGTTCAGATAATTCCCTAAATTATTTGTTCCATTCTCTTAAAAATATTTTTGTTTCATTCATACTGCTGGTTTCTTTTGTTCATGCAGAAGACAGTTTTATCCTCTTACTTGTTTCTTATTTGTAGAGGAGACTCTTACGATCTGTCTTCTGAGTAACATTTTGACTGTTCTTTTAAGATCATGATACACAGTGTATCAACCATTTATTTTCTAAATTATGTTTTGACATTTAAAACATTTCATAGAAGAAGAGTGCTTTTTATATTTTCTTTATATCTACTTCTGTCAGCTAGGTGTGGTGGTATACATCTGTAATCTTAGCACTCAGAAGGCTAAAGCAGGAAAATCATTGCAAGTTCGAGACCAGCCTGGGCTACAAAGTGAGCTAAAGGCCAACCTAAACTGCATAGCAATACCCTGTCTCAAAAAGACTCCCTCAAAAAAAAAAATTTACTTCTGTAACATTTAAAATATTTAGAGGCCCAGCCAAATAGCTCAGCGGATTAAAGCACCTGCTTAGGGCCGGGGATTTGGCTGGAGTTTCGATCCCAGGCCTGCTATGCCAGCCCCACTCCCAGGGCACGCTAAGACGGCAATTGAGACTGGGTGTGGTGGTGCATATCTGTAATCCTAGCTCTTGGGAGGCTGTAAACAGGATCACTACGAGTCTGATCTAGTAGTGAGACCCTGAACACCCTGTAGACCCTTCCCTAAAAATACAAAAAATTAAAAGTTTAAATAGTAGGTTTAATATCTAAGAAGTTATTGTCCCAGAAATAGGGTGACTACTTTGATTGATATATATATATATTTTTTTATATTATCTAGCCTAATTACTGATAGTGCCTCATTCATTCTTAAAAGTCTTATTTTGATAATTTACTGATATCCTACCTAGTAGTTGCTTTGCCTGTGATTTTTTTTTTTTTTTTTTTTCCTTTGCAGTACCAGGGATCCATCTCAGGACCTTACACTTGCCAGGAAGGCACTTACACCACTGAACTATCTCCCCTACCCTTGCCTATGATTATTATGTGCAGTACAGCATCTTTAATTAAGACCTGTTCATTTAAAATGCCTAATTTGGGCAGTAGGGTTATAAATCAGCTTACTCTGCCTTTTTAGCTATAAAATAATTTTATTTTTGACTATTTTGTAAAATGAGACTGTTGATGCAGATTTCTTCTAAAATAATCAATTAAAAGATTTTTTATTGGAATTGTTCATATTTAATAAGAAAAACTTTTCCCTTTAAATAAAAGCACCAAACTAAAAAAATATGTACATGTTAAGTAGTTCATATTAATCCTTCCTGCTAGATAGAAGGCTGAGAGAGTGGGCCTCTCACCACAGCCACCAAAATAAAATGGCTGATCTTACTCCCTAGTCCCTAGTACAGTACCCAAGTTTTCAGCGCAGTACCTCTTATTCTATTGCCTACTGTGCATGCACAGATTAAGTTTCTTATTTCTTTACTTTTAGAGTACCGTGAGTTAAATGTCTTCTGTGTTTGGCCTTGATCATGAAGGAGACAACACTAAACAAATCTAAAATAATGTACCAAACACAAATTAAATAAAGTAATAATCATGATCATCTTTATTAAAGATACTGCATTCATTAAATGATAGGTTAAAGCTTAAAAAGTAGAGGTGAAATAGATTTTAGGAAATAAATTCTTTTTAAAAAAATAAAGCATTGTATTGTCAACAACAACAAAAAAATCTTCCAGAAAGTAGACAGAGATAGCTGTAGAAATTTGGGGAAATAAAGACCTTTAAGAGTTGGCCAAATAGCTCAGCAGATTAAAGGGCTGGGAGTTGAATTCCCAGGCCTGCCATGCTTTCCCCGCCCCCAGGGCACACTGACAGGTAATTGAGACTGGTGGTGGTGGTGCATGCCTGTAATCCAGCGCTTGGGAGGCTCTAAACAGGAGGATCACTATGAGTCCAGTGTACGCAGTGAGACCCTGTACACCTGTCCTAAATACAAAAAAGAAAGAAAGAGCGAGCTATAAAGAACTATAAAGTGAATACAAGAAAGAGAAAATAAAGACCTTTAAAAATAAATAGCTTTGGGCCAGTAAGATAGCTCAGCGGACTAAGCACCTGCTTAGGCAAGCAAAGGGACCAGGATTTGTCTCTAGTCCCACATGCTGTGCCAGCCCTGCCCCTTTGGCACACTGAGCTGACAACCAAGTCCAGGAATGGTGGCACACACCTGTGATCCCATTGCTGTGGAGGCTGATCACTACGAGTCTGAGCTGTGCAGTGAGACCCTGTACCAAATCCATAAAGTGAAAAAAAAAAAAAAATAAATAAGTAGCTTGGTGGTCTGTGTGCCTGACTGGCAAGTGCAAGGTCCTGAGTTCAATCCCCGGTACCACAAAAAAAAAAAAGCCAAGTTCAATCCCCAGTGGAGTTTCATTCCTGGTGCACCATGCCCTGCTGGCCCCTAAACTGGGCCTGGTAGTGCACACCTGTAATCCTAGCACTGGGGAGGCTGAGGCAGGAGAGTCACTACGAGTCTGAACTACCCTGTATCATCAACAACAAAAATACCTAAGAATAAAAAAGTCAATGCAGGAAGTTCACTGTTGAACTATAAGAGATTCTCCAACAACAGAGAACAAATAATACAGTGGAGGTAGAACTGTAAAGTGAATACAAGAAAAATTCCTTAAATTGTATTATCTCCAGATTATAAATATTATAAGTAATTCCCCTACAAAAATGAGATTGAATTTTTATTTTATTTTATTTATTTATTTATTTTTGTAGTACCGGGGATTGAATTCAGGACCCTGCGCTTGCAACACTTATTCTACTGAGCTCTCTCTCCAGCCCCCCAAAACAGTGGCTTTATTTATTTATATTTATATTTGTGGCAGAACTGGAGATTGAACTCAGGCCCTTGGTGCTTGCCAGGCAAGTGCTTATTTAACTGAGCTGTCTTCCCAGTACCAAGATTGAATTTTGAAAGACTGCAATCCTTCTACCCTGAAAGCACATCATTGTATATTGTACAGTTTCACATATTCAGTATAAAAGATCCCCTAGAAATTTATAGAGTAGAACAAGATGATGTTTAAGGTAATAGGACTTGGAAAGATCCTCAGCAGTATTAGAAGGCATAACAAGGAAATACGTGTAAGGATCCGTGGGTCTCAGTGGGATCCCTTCTACGCTGGGAGAAAGGGCAGCAGGAATGAGGAAAAAGACCAGAAGACAAAAGCTTGGTTAGGTGGTGACTCATCTGCCTGGTTGGTGAGATAACCCCTAAATGACCCCAAGCAACAATATGGACGTTTATTTATACATTTGCAAAGTTAGTAACACATGACACAAGCTTGCCTAGTGACTAATAGCCCACATTGACAAATCAAGATGCTTATCTTAGAACTGAGGTAGCTTGTTTGCTTTAGGCACTGAGCAAGCACCTGCCTACACACATTTGACCAATTTTCCAGCTTCTTTGTCTCCCAACAAATACTGTCTTTAAAATTCTGAGGAAAATTATTATCAATTATTATCAGTAATTATTAATTATTACTGTCTTCCTACCCAAATAAGAGGGAAGATATGCAACATTAATCAATAAAATATATTTACTTGCTTGTAATAGAAAAACTCATTAAATAATAGCTTAAACAATTATAGCTTCTCTCACAGAGGTAGATCACTTGAGACTGGTGTAATGAATCAACAATAGCACCAAGGTTTCTAATTAGTTCCTCTCCACCCCTTTTTCTTCATATTGTCTTTAATATGAGGTTATATGATGATGGTGACAGACTATCTGAAGCACTTCAGTACATCTTTGTTCCAGGTATGGGGGAAGAAAAGGAAAAGCAGAATTTGGCTGTGGAGATACCTCCATGGTCTAAGTGCCTGCCTGGCAAGCACAAGGACCTAGGTTCAATCTCTGGTACCACATGCTGTGCCAGCCCCAGACTGGGCACATTGTGCCGGCATTGAAACCAGGCATAGTGGTACACATCTATAATCCCAGCACTGGGGAGGCTGAGACAGGAAGATCACTATGAATCTAAGTTACGTAGTGAGACCCTGTACCAAATAAATAAAAGATTAAAGAAAAAGCAGAATTTGCCCATAGAGATTTCATGGGAATAGTGTGGAGATTTTATTGACCAGAACTATGAAACCTAGATTTAGTACAGTCTAGGAAAGCTGATGTTTAGCCTTTTTTCAGCCTTCTTGTTATACACAGGAGAATGGGTTTGAAAATGGTTATTGTGCAGTTTTCAGTGTCTGCTGCAGAAGATTATAAAAGTGGTAGGCTTTTTATGCATTTTTTTCTTAGTAAATTACTAGAGCTGGGGAGATAGCTCAGTGGAATAAGTGCTTGCCTGGCAAACACAAAGTCCTGAGTTTGATCGCTGGTACCACCCAAGAGAAAAAAAAAAAGTCCCTTACTAAGTTACTGTACCATGTGAAATAATAAGTAAAAATAGCAAAAAGGGAAACATTTCCCTAGAATCTAGGGAAGATATCCAACTGTGATAAGCAATAAAGGATTGATATTAGATGAACTCTACACGGTTGACCTAATGAGCATCCATTTGAAATTAGAGCAGAAAGACATAGGAAAGTAGACCTTTATTCCTCACCAAAAATGAGCTTTTCAGAAAAAATAGATTCAAAAGATATGTTTGAGCATTTGGAATAAAAGCTAAGGAAGCATCAGCATAGTACATTTCTTGTCTCCACAAATGAGCAGTGTTTGTCTAATAATATGCCAAAAGTACAATAAACCAAAAATTGAGGTAAACTTTAAGGTAGTATACCACAGTATGTATTTATCTACTAAAATGGGAAGTTAATGTGATATCTAAGATAAAAACAGGATGTAATTTAGAAATATGGATCTAATGGATAATAGTATTACCCTTCCATCTAAAATTGCCTCATTGTTTACTCATTTATTCTGTTACCATAGGATAAAGTGGAAGTGTAGTGTATGATTTAACCTTTGACATATTAAAAAAAAGTTACTCTTGTCATGCCTGACCTGAGAGACAACCTCTCAGCAAATGTGTAGCCCTCTGGAAACAACAGGAAACCACTAACGGGCCATTCTGCCCTCAGCAAACAGAACAGATGGCAATAAAGAAAATTTAGGACAAGGCATACAATCTCCCTGGTGCTGGGAAGTCCAGTATTATCTACACACCTGTGCTAACTGTCCTGGGAACTCTGACCCCAATCATTCCATCCATATTCTATATTGGGGTAATGTAAAACCCCATCCCCAGGCCCTAAATATAAAACATAACTTTTCTTGTGGAAGCTGCTGCTTCAGAAGAATTGTTATCAGCTGATATCATAGTTATCAGCCTGTCTGCACCCAGACAATAAATCTAGCCTTTTGTTCACATAAAAGCTGTGTCCGAGTTCTCTTGTGCCATTGATAGCAATTCTGACTTTTCTTTAAAATAACTAGAAGGAGGGGCTGGAGAGATGGCTCAGTGGTCTAAAGCACCTACTTGAAACAAGCTTGGCAAAGCACAAGGACCACGGTTCAATCCTCCAGCACCACATGCCAGCCAGCCCCGCCCCCTGGTGGGCTGAGCTGGCCACACACACACACACACAATAAATAAATGTAATAAATAAAAATAAATAAATATTAAAAAAAATAACTAGAAGGAAATAGGTAAGCTCTCTCCTACAATCCTAATAAGGCTGTCCCTGAAAAATATAGTGGACATGATAGTTGATAGGGCACATGTGGTAAAATGTATAATATGCTAATTTTGTATTAAACAGGATAAACAAGAAGATCATAGATTCACTGAAAGTGTTTATCATCTAGCAAATAGGTAACATTCTGTTCAGGAATAATAGCTACTCTTTAGACCCTATCCTACGTGAGAATATCTTAATTGGTGGTATTATCCTCATTGACAAGGCAGAAGAAATTGAGTCTGTAAGGTTAAGTAATATATTCAGTATTACACAATTAGATAATGATAAAACTAAGGTTTGGATGTTTGAGTGTAGCACAAAGTATTTTTTCCATTATGCTGAAAAGAAAAGCAGCAAAGAATAACGGTGTCAGAGAACTAGTTTAAAAAATTCATTGTTAAAAAATGTTTTAATTTTTTTTTAAATGAGTTATGTAGTAATTTGCAGAATTGATCATTGTAAGCCTTTAGGCTACCAGGTGCAATAATTGTTTTTTTGGTTTTTTTGTTGTGATTATTAAAGTAATGATTATTCATTATAGGGAATGTCAAATCATTCATAGAATCTACAGTATTAACATTTTTATGTGTTTCTTTTTGGTCATAAAATTTGGCACACCTTTTATTTTTGACTAATGTAAAATTTATATTAAATTGTAATTATTTTCATTATTATCGTTTTATTGAACCACAGGTAGTAATAGAAAAAAGAGGTTGGTTCATTCCCTCATTACTGCTATAATCAATTTTTCTAAAATTAGAATCAGCATTTTTGCTGTTCAGTGTTCAATTTTTGTTTTTTGATGCATTATTCTACAATGAAGTTCATTTAATTATCTTTGATAATTTTTTTTTCTTTGATAATTTTCTAGTAGCATCTATGCTTGTCTCTCTTTTTCCCTCCTTCTCCACAAAAGTCATTGTCTCCTACTTACCAACTATTATTCCACGCACTTGGCTTTCATCTGTGGCCCTGAGGAATATGATGCTGTTGTTCAGAGGGCTCACAATCTTGGGGACAGAAACCAGCAGTTGTAATACACAGTGTGATGAAAATAAATTGGATGCTGCAGTGAGTGCTTTTGTAGATAACAGCTAGAGTACACTGAGAAACTGCAGATTATCTTTCAAAGTTAAAATAAATAGAAAATTAAGACTCATATGAAGGATATGAAGTGATGGTTTTCTCAAAATCAGAAAAACCTTGTATGTTCCAGAAACTGATAGGACTGGTGCAAACAGGAAGAAGAAAGTTCATATGAAATGAAGTTAGAGAGGAATAGGAGTCTGATTATTAAAGGCCTTGTCCACATGTAGGAAGTTCTATCTTTCCTAAGTAGAAAATTTTGAAAGGTTCCCTATCAAGTGTCTTGATCTGATTTGTTTTAAAAATACCATGCTTTTTTCTAGAAATATACTTTGCAAGTGGTTAATTTTGACAGTTTTCCTGAGTTGCTTTGTCTTTGTATGTATAGTGGACATTGTGTTGAGGATTTCTCTTTAATGGCAGTTAAGCATTTGGTTAGAACTACTTGACCAAGACAGGAGAATCACAGATTTTGTCCTGCTTAGGCAACTTAGCAAGACCTCAAAATTTTAAAATTTTGAAAAAGGGCTGAAGTGTAGCTCACAGCAAAGGCCCTGGGTTTAATCTTTAGTAAACATATGCACCCCTGCATATATACACCCACCTACCCCTACTTGGACTAACTGTTGCAGTTACACTTGGAATTGAGGAGCCTCTGTGGTTCTGTTGATGTATCAAAGTGAAATAGACATTGTTTTCTTTTCACTTTTCTGTTTTCTCCCCATCTTTATTCTACTCCTCTTTTCTTTTCCCCATTCCCTTTCTTCTTTTTTCCTTGAGAGGATTTTAAAATGTGGTTGGGACTGAGAAACACTATTCTAACTCTCCAGTACCTGGTTGTTCAGTAATCTTGAGTAGGTTACCTAGTATCTCAGTGTTTGTTTCAGCGTTCATACATGAACAGAATGAAATTTTAGGAGAAATGGTTTGCCTGCTTCTGGCTTTTTTTTTTTTTTTTTCTAGTTCAGATGGATTGTAGTTTGGGCTGGTGTTATTGTTGGTACCTTAATTTTCTCAAAAGAATGTTAACTCTTTTATATAGAAGGTTGTAATTTTTTGAATTTTTTCACGGAACTCATGTAAGTTAGCATAGAAAAATTCAAAGGATAAGAATTTAAAGAGAAAAAAATTACTGTTTTCCATTGTTATAAGTATTCAAAAAATGGAACACTAAGCATTGAAAGGTTAATATTACCCTTAGGTAGTACTGATCTAATATCTCTCAAATCATGCTGATTTTGCTCCATCTTTTCTCATTTGAATTATTGCTTCAATGTGTTAGTGTGGGCTATCAGGACCTATTTGGCCTCAGTCTCTAGTTTTCTCTCCCTGTGTACTCCATGTCTTCCCCTACCCATTCTCCACACTGCAGGCAAAGTGTAAGTATTTTAAAAAACTAACCAAGTATAGTTCACATTTAATTTTAAATATACAGTGTGATATGTTTTGACATGTCTATACCAAGGGAACCATCATCACAATCACAGTGCCATTGTTTTCTGGATTTCCTTTACTCTTTACCACGCTTCCTCAACACTTCCATCAGCTGTGTTTTGGTGTTAAATCTGTGTCTCCTTTTTTTTTTTTTTTTTTTGCTCTGAATGCCCTCAGGGGTGGTTTGGCTGGCTGGAGTGTTGTGGGGATCGAACTACAGCAACCTGAGGCTGACAGCTTTGTGGAAGCAGCCACTTAAACAACTGAGCTAAGGCCAGGCCCCCCAAAGGGGCAGCACTCTTTTTTTTTTTTTTTTTTGTGGAATGGGGGATTGAACTTGGACTGTTGTGCTTGCCAGGGAAGTGCTTATTCCACTGAGCCATCTCCCCAGCCTTTGTCTCCTTTTTGTCACTACAGATTAATTTATGTTTTCTTGAATTTCATATAAATAGAATTGTATGATATGTGTCTTTTGTTATTTTATACAGCTTAATTATTTTGTTGTGAGTTATCAATAACAAATCATTTTTATTGCTAGCTAGTTTTTCTTTCAGGAATGTAGCATAGTCTTTATCTACTTAGTTGTTGAGAACTTTGGGCTCTTCCTAGTTAGGAGTTATTTAAGATAGATTTGCTGTAAACGTTTTAAAAAGTATTCTGTAATGCTTGTTCAGAACAGATCCATATGCCTTCACATTTGTTCAACCGGTAGCTTTTGGTTACCTACTAAATGCCAAACAATGAGCTAATAAGCACTAGGAACACAGCTGTAAATAAGGGCTGGCTGTATCTTTCTGGAGATTTTAGTTTTGCATTGAAAGGAAAAATAGAAAATTGACTCCACTTTTTGATTAATGCTAAAAGAAACTCTCTCTAAAAAACAATAATCCCAGTGGTTTTTGTTTACTTCAGTTCACTTCTGCTTTAAGTCTAAATGTGCCTTAGGGTCTTTGTGGTAGGTCTTAGCCTAGTTCACCACCATTCTTGATGTCAGCATCCTCTTGCTTCCCTCTTTTTCTTTTGTAACCTGAGTATTTAATCTTGATAGATTGTTTTGTTGATTTGGGGCTTTTCCTATACTGTCCCCCCTTCCCTATCACCTCCAAAATCTAATTTGTATTTATCTCTCACATCCTGTTTTGTAAGTCATTGTCTCAAATTCTTTAATAACCCTTGAAACTCCAGTTTAGAATTAAGGTATATGGTTTTGTAATCTCAACTCTGCTATAGTTCTGCTCTGCTTTTCAAGACTCTGGTGATGTACCTCAGTTGTAGTGTGCCTTTGCATGAGTATTCAATCCCCTCTAGTATTAAAAACTAAACAACACAACTGGGGAAATATACATACTTTATTCAGGATTTTAAAAAGACCATCCAGTCTTTCAGTACTCCAGATCTCCTAAAAATTTTACTAGATTAAGTTAGACTATCCAAAAAAATGCCATATCAGAACCATGGTATATTGTATTCTCCCATAGAACTGCTTTTACCTCATTTTAAAAATTACATTTACAGAGGCTGGGGAGATGGCTCAGTGGAATAAGCGCTTCCCTGGCAAGCGCAAGGGCCTGAGTTTAATCCCCAGTTCTAAAAAAAAAAAAAAAAAAAAATTACATTTACAGGCTGAGGAGATAGCTCAGCAGCGTAAGTGCCTGACTATCAAGCACGAGGTCCTGAGTTTGATCCCTGGTACCAAAAAAAAAGAATTCCCACAATGAAAAAAATCACATTTATATTTTATTTTATCTTGCTAGATTACCACTTACTTTGTAAGGCAAAGAAAATTCTTTGAAGAATGAGTCATGATACTATTTAAATTCTGACCTTATTAAATATTCCTGGAAAACATCAATTTTACTCATTATGTAGATGTTCTCTAATTTATTTAACCATTCTATTGTTTATTAACTGTTCTTCTAAAGCTTTTTTACTACAGTTAATTACTGTAATTTGAGAAGGATTTAACATATAATTACGCTTTATGATTCACTAATGTGAGTTATTTGATTAAAAGTGCATTTACAATGTTAGTTTCAACTTGTATTATTGGAAGTCATAGAACAATTTGTTTGAACTGTTGAGATTACCAATTAGAGATATCTCTAATAGTAAAATTGGTGCTTATTATAATCTTGTATTTGTCAGATACTGTAAAATCTTAAATCCTTGCTTTTTATAATTATATGAATGTATTACTTTAGATTTAACATCTCAAGATCTGAAGAAACTTCTAATCTTTTATTTTTTAACTAGAGTACAACAATTTAATGCTATCCTCAGAAGAAAATTATAGTTTAAATCAATAAACTGGCAGCTGCTTGGAAAGAAGGGATTTATTAGCATTGTGTCTAACACATAATTACATTAAAATTGAGCATATCTAAAATTCGGGTTTATTTCTGAGTAACTTTCGGCAATAAGTCTTTGAATAGAAAGGTTTTAGAAGACTACATATGTCAGCTCTGTGTTTAACACTAATTGAAAATTATGTTTAGAAGATCTATCACACTACCAAGAGCTTTATGCTTATCTGTCTTAGTTTTCTTTTACTGAGACAGAATACCCAATGTCTAAAGTTAAGAAAGGAATTTATTTAGCTTGCAGTTTGTAGAGATTTCAGTCCATGATTGGCTGGCTCCAAGCTAAGGTGGCCTGGCAGAGAACAGTCCTAGCTGGCAGAAAATATCCAAAGCAATAAGCAGGGAAGACAGGATTCTTTTTGGCCCTTAAATGTTGTATCTAGACAGCTGGGATTAGAGTGGTGGCAAACCAATCAGTGGACTGATTTAGTAGTCACACACTCAGTCCCAGCATCACACACTGTAGGTTCAGCCTCCTCCAAAAAACCCTAAGATTGCACAAGGCTTTGGGGGGATATCTAGACACAAACAATAACAGATGTAAAAGCTCAGTCTCTTAAAATGGGAAGACTTTTTCATGTCTGTTCATTCGAGGGAAGAAATATAGAAATATATATGGAGTATTCACCATGTGCCAGATGCCAAGTCAAGCATTGGATTATTTGTTTTCAAAGTTACTAAAAGAAAAGTTTTCAATGCCTCAAATCAACCTCATTGGCTATGATACTGCCTTTGCAGAAAACTAAAAGATGCTAAAAAAAGAAAGAGAAAAGGTGAAAGATTGTAATTTCCTTGAGAAACTAAAAATAAGATTGGCATCAGTCGTTGTATATTTCTTACTGTTTTCTCAGACAGTGTCCTTAAAAATTGTTCATGATTAACAGATGACCTCATTTATTGATCTGCTTCATTAATTTTTCTTTGGGAGTCAGTTTATGAAGACTTAAGATTTTTGGCCTTCAGTCAAGCTTTTTGGCAACTGAATCCTAAAGCTTTCAAAATTGTATGTGTTGAAGATTGTCCTAAGATGGCCTTGTTTTTTTCTTGGGAAGAAATTAATGTTTAAGACTATATTAATAATTATGGCATGTTAAAAATGACAGCGTCTTTATTCAGTTGAACCTTTATAGATTTTTTTTGTTTTTGATAATGCCATTTTATTCAACCAGTTTTTGTTTTAATTATATAATCATTAAAGTAATATGCACATAATTAATAAAAGCAAGTTCAAACAATATAGAAGGTTATAAAATTTAAAAGTACTGTTCTTCACCAAAGTAGCACACTAACACAGAGCACCAATTCCTTTACCCCAAATCAACCCTGGAGGAATAAAAATGAGGCAGTTGGATTCCAGGAACTCATTTCAAAGGAGTCTGAAGGCTCTTGTCCCCAAGTTACCTTCAGGTAATTCTACCCTTTCACTGTAGAAACAAGTAACAGTAACGCATTCTACTGGCATCAAATCCAAAGAGAAGTACCACCGTGCAGAAATCCTGTTGGAGCCAGAATGGATGAAGAAGATGTGAGCTGATGTCTGTCTCAGTAGTTCATTCTTCCCTTTTTCCCCCTTCACTCTGCAGAAGCTGCTGTCTGTATCCCTCAGAGGATTAAAGTAGAAAAATCTCTGCAAAGGGTATGATACTACACTGAAGGGATACTGGCTCTCTGTGCCTTCACTTCACTACCTGTGGCTCTTCAACTCCTTAAAGTTACTGGTATTGACGTCAGTTCAATCTTGGTCTCAGCCTTTCCCAGTATGTCTTTTTACAAATAGTAACTGACTTCCTGAAAAACATTAATTCACACACCAGCATAACCTGAAAGTTGAGGACTACAGCTATTTCAAAAGAAATCAGTAAATTTACAACTTACATGATCTAAAACAGAGTTATTAAAGTGGCTGGATGAAGAATTTAAAATAAATATGATAAGCATCTGACCAGAGTCTCTGTCTTTCAATAATTCATTGAAATAATGAATATAAGGGAAAGTGGAGGGGCACTCATGTAGGTTTTCTTTTTTTGCTCCGAATGCCTTCAGGGCAGGTTTGGCTGGCTTGAGTTGTGGGGATTGAACCACAGCAACCTGAGCCTGACTGCTTTGTTAAAGCAGCCACTTAAAGAACTGAGCTAAGGGGCAGGCCCCCTCATCTAGGTTTTTTAAGGGCTTTTAGAAAATGTAGAGCTGTTCCCATGGTCACATAGGAGGAAAATGATACTGTCTACATCAAGAAAATACATACTGTTCAGAAAGGAATAGCACAGGAATGTTACTATGGCAAAAGCAGAAGAATATAATGTTGGTTAGTACTATTGGGTTGACATTTTAATAAACACAGGCAAGATTCCTGCCAAGAAAATTAATGTCTGTGTTGAACATTCCCAGTATTTTTTAGAGCCAAAATAGCTTTCTGAAATGCATGGAGGAAACAAACAAACAAACAAAAAAAAAAAAAAAAAAAAAAAATTAAAAAAAGGGCCAGGGAGATGGCTCAGTGGAATAAGCGCTTCCCTGGCAAGCACAAGGGTCTGAGTTCAATCCCCGGTTCCGCAAAAACAAACAAACAAACAAACAAAAAAATTGAAATGCATGGAGGAAAATGATTAGAAGACAGAAGCCAGAGGGAAAGGTACCTGAGTTTAGCTGAAGCTCACACTTGCTTCGCCCAGAGAAGTACACCTTGTGAAGAGCAGGAGTAAGGAGGCGGAGCTATTGGAGCCTGCCCTCTATAAATTCATGGTGTGATACTCAAGTACAAAAACAAAGCCCCCTGTACTAAAAAATCGTAAGACCAGAATCAAGTGGAAATACTAGATACAACGAATTTAATTGAAATGAAGAATAAAATAATATAAATAGGGTGGTCAGAGTGACTCAATCAATTGAAAGATTTGAATAAACTATCTCCCAGAAAGAAATAGGAAAAATAATAAGGTAAAGAGAAAAATAGAAAAAACTGAGGGATATGGAGAACAGTTGTGCAAATGCCAACATCCTGGAGTTCCCGTAAGAGATAAATATAAAAATTAAGGTGAAATAAATGAGATAAATATACCAGAATTCAAAATGAGTTGAAAGAGCTCATGGCATACCCATTTAGACAAAGAAGATTGTGTACTGTGGGTATATATAATTAAAAACATTAAGGCTGAGCATGGTGGTGCATGCCTATAGTCCCAGCACTGGAGAGGCTGAGACAGGATTGCTGTGAGTTCAAGGCCAGCCTGAATTACAGAGCAAACCCCTGTCTCATAAATTAACTAATTTTGAAATTCTGGAAGGTTTCAGAAAAAGATATTTATTAAACAGTTCAACAACAATACCGAATAGGAAAAAGAAAGTAAAGTAAAAAACAAAAAACTATCCAAGGAAAGCAACTTTGAGTCAAATAATTTAAACTCTCCTCTCAGCTGTGAGTGAAATAAAATATTCTCAGACATATTTGCCTCAGAAAGTTCACCGTATAAAGACCACATTAGAAATCCATTTGGAAGCAGGAGGCAGGATTCAGTAAAAAAATATAAGAGATGTCGGGGCTGGTGAGATGGCTCAGTGGTCTGAAGTATCTACTTAGAACAAGCTTGGCAAAGCACAGGGACCGGGGTTCAATCCCCAGCACCACATGCCAGCCAGCCCTGCCCCCTGGTGGGCTGAGCTGGCCACACACACACAAATAAATAAACAAAAATTAAAAAAAAAAAAAAAAAAAAAAAAAAAAAAAAAAAAAAAAGATGTCACAAGTCTTTGATGAATCCTGATCAGTGTTTGCTGAAGAACACTTGCCGACGAACCCATGATGGGGTAAGGAGTCTTTATAGGCATCCTGGTTGTCTTCTCTGTGTATGGTATCTAATGCATGGAAAATCTTTTATCTCTGGTGCATCGGGCTTTTTCTTGACGGTAGTTTCTCATCTTATGAGCCTATCTACTATCTTTCAAAGTAGTTCAAAATTTGCTTCCCGATGATACACTGTCTAGTACCATTTTTTTCCTTCTGCTATAAATATCTTTTGTACTAAATTGGTAAGTTGAAGAAAGCAATACCATAGTTTCTGTTGAGTTTGCTACTTAAAACCAAAAGGTCCAACGACTGTACTGTATTTCATAAGCAGCTTCTATTAGTAAAACTTTAGGTTTAAGATGACTACTAATGCTAGACATAATTATATGTGTGTATGAAATGGATATGATTTTTCTACACTGATTTTCTTTAATATGAATGCATAAAATCTCCACTTAAAAGTGAAATCTGATGTTCTATATTCAAAGATTTCTTCCCCCGTTATGCATTATTCAAGAAAGGTATCAAATTAGATTTATAATATTACTGTAATGGATATTTAGTGTTTACTTAGAGAAATCCAGATTGCCTTTGTTGTTTAAATTTTTTGTTACTACTTCATGTTTGCAGTACCTAATGATCACTTCAGCTGTGTTAAGTCTGTAAATGTGCATAACACATCTTAATTCTTTCTAATTCCTTCCTCCCCCCCTTCGTTTCTTCCTCCCTCTATCTTTTCGTTAGGTTGTCTTTGAAGATAATATAGAATCTTTGTTTTTGGTTTGTTTGAAATGTCATCTGAATCATTACTGTAGAATGGATAAAAGCAGGAATTAAGCACACGAACAATTGCATTCAGTATAGGTTTAATACCTCCCCCCACTTTTAGGAACTTACTAGATACTTTTTGTTTTCAGTTTTTAATTTTATTTTGTATTTTAGGGAAGGCTCTACAGGGTGTTCAGGGTCTTTACTACTAGATCAGACTCATAGCAATCCGTCTGTTTACAGCCTCCCAAGAGCTGGGATTATAGGTGCGCACCATCATGCCCAGTCTCAAATGCTTTCTCAGTGTGCCCCCAGGAGTGGGACCAGCACAGCAGGCCCAGGCATCGAACCCCAGCCCCTTATCTGACCTCACAGATCAGACTCATAGTGATCCTCCTGTTTTCAGCCTCCCAAGCGCTGGGATTAGAGGCTTGCGCTGCCTTACCCAGTCTCATTCTCAGTCTCAGCATGCCCCAGGGGTGAGGCCTGCACCTGCTTAAGCAGGCACTTCAGTCTGCTGAGCTATCTGGCCAGCACTTGCATTCTAAATATTAATGTAGAATTTAAATTCATGTCAGATTTTATAAGAAATTTGTATTTTGGCTTGGCTTTTTTTTTTTTTTTTAATAAAAGCACTATATATTGGGGGATTATTATAAAATAGAAACTAAAAGTACTGAAAGACTATTTCCTCCTTCCCCAGTAGTTGTTTGTAGGTTGACATATTTTTGTACGTTATTCATATGCAAATATATGTGGGTTTTTTGGTTTTGGTTTTTTTTTTTTTTTTTTTTTTTTTTTTGTGGAACCAGGGATTGAACTCAGGCCCTTGTGCTTGCCAGGTAAGCACTTATTCACAAATACATGTTTTACATACAAAAAGTTTTCCTATATTTGAAACGGACTGTAAATTTAAGAGTTAGTAGAAATTTTGTATTTTAAGAGATTTTATTTTCTCTTTTTAGATCTTTCAGTTATTTATTTGGTACAGGATCTCACTACATGGCTCAGACTCCCCAGTGCAGAGATTACAGGCTTGCGCTGCTATGCCCAGTTTCCATGGCCAGCAAGGTGCGGGACCTGCACAGCACGCAGCATAGGGATGGAACTTGGGTTCTTGCGCTTGTCAGGAAGGTGCTTAGACACTGAGCCCTCTCCCTGGCCCTTTAAGAGATTTTGCCAATGAATATTCTTTTTTTTTTTTTTTTTTTTTAATGTATTTGGCTATTGTAGGATGTCACTATGCAGCTCGGACTCATGATCCTTCTGCTTTCAGCCTCCCCAGCGCTGGGATTACAGGTGTGCGCCTCCAAAATGTTTTGATACCTCCAAAATTTTGGTGAAATGTCTTTATTCTTGGCTTCCCATTTTCTTGGTCCTATTAGTGCCAGTCCAGAGATTTTTCATACTTAAGGCATTACATCTCTTCATCTCTTTCCTTTACTTTTTAATCTGTTCTCTCCCCCCACATTCAGACAGAGTCTTGCTGTGTAGTCCAGGCAGGGCTTGAACACCTATTCTTGCTGATTATGTCTAGTTGGTGGATTATTTATTGATTTTTTTCTTTACTGCCTACTTCCATTCCACTCTTATTTCAATCATAACAGCTTCCTCCTTGAGCTCTGTCTTTAACAGTCACGTTCTTGGTCTTTTCGTGCTTACTGTACTAAGAGCTTTCATCCTCTCTTCTAAGTCTTTCAATAGGAATTTCCAGTTTCAAGAGATTCTCTAAATTACCTAAAAGTAGTTTACACTTTTAGATGTAAAACTGGACCCAAAAAATTATTCTTGTGTGAAATCATAATTGAGAAATTTAGACCAAAACAACATTTTCTACTTTTGTTCCTTTTTTTTTAGTATTTAAGTTATGAAGCTGGCCTTCAAAACCTGTTGAACACACAGATCTGTTTCTGTATTGTAAGCATAGTAACTCTAAACTGGTATTTCTAATTTGGGAGTTATGTATACCTCAGGAATAGGATATTGTTAGAAAACTATTTTTAAAATTTTGATATTATTTAAAAGAACATCCTGAACAAACCATTTCTTCTACATCCTAAATAATGTTTTTCAATGTGTAAGCATTAAAGATTAATTAACTTGAGATAATCTGAGATAGTGATGCCAATATGAATGTGGTGGTGAACACACTGCACAGGTCTTATCTCAGGGTAGCTCCATTCTGGTAGTTGAAATTCATTCTTTCAATAAGTAGCTGAATGATTACTGTATGCTAGATACTATTCTAGGCACTGGGATAAAAATGGTGACAAAGCAGCTTCTGCTCTTGTGGAGCTTACCTTCTTTGTAAAAATGTTTTATTAGTGTCTTCTAATTTTACAAAATACTGAATTTCAATGTAGTATTTTTGTTCATGCACATAACATATTTTGGTCATGCCCATCTCCCTTATTCCCTTATACCTCTCACCATTTAATTTTTTCTTTCTTATAATAGACCTTAGAAAATAAACACTTGTCTTTTTAATAAAACAAGTTACATTTTTATTTGGAAAATAAGTATTATAGACAAAAAGAACAGGAAGTAATCTTTTAAAGAGTTAGTACTAATCTGCTATCTAACGTGAATGTTGTCATTTTATTTTTCCCTCCGATTTACAGTTCCAATGACAGGATTCACACAGAGAGCAACCATTGATCCAGAACTAAATGAAATACATGTCTTATCTGGACTCAGCAAAGACAAGGAAAAGAGAGAAGAGAATGTCAGAAATTCATTCTGGATTTACGACATTGTGAGGAATAGTTGGTAAGGAACTCTTGTCATATTTATTTGAGCTTATTTATTTATGACTTGAGAAATGGAAGGCTTATATTATTTGTTACATTATACCTTTAAAAGTCAGTATTGAAAAAAATCAGTCATTGCCAGTCAAGCGGAAGTCCCAGTACTATTATGGGCTACTGGACTCTTTTAGAATATTTTGCTGAGTTTACACACCTATAATATTCAAATAATGGAACTTAACAAAAAAAAAGGGTATACAGATGTATGTCCATTTTGTATCTGTGTATTCAAAGTGGTTAGGATAGATATATAGTTACATTCTCTTAATGAATAGGGTGATTTGTTCTAATGGTGTTTGTAAATAGGATATCATGTCCGCATCTTGTACAGCAATTAACCTAGTGAGGAAGAATGTATGCAATGTGTTAATTATTGAAACTGTCCTACCAGTTTGATTTGAAACTGTCTCATTGCTATTTGTTTCTCAATAAAATTATGGGGAAAATTTTTTTTAAAAAATAAAGAAAAAAATCAGTATTCTTAAAAAGTAAATCATGGGGCTGGGGAGATGGCTCAGTGGAATAAGTGCTTCCCTGGCAAGCTCAAGGGCCTGAGTTCAATCTCCGGTTCTGCCAAAAAAAAAAGTAAATCATAGGCAAAATTGAAAGTGATGTTAACTAAATAGAATCTTACCTCTAGTTAGTTCTCAGGGAGTCAAGAGATTTTTCTTGCTACCAACTAGATAAATGACAAGAGAATAATGCTTTTCTGTGTTAATTTTTTATGAAGTTGAAGTGTATCTCTAGGGCAGACTGTGACATAATTGGACCCAACTAGGACCCTTTCTCACAGAGTACTTCACAGAACTATTACTGCATGATTCACTTCAGTAAACACTGGCCTAGTACAAGATCCAGCTCTCACATTCTGTGATTGTTGCATAAGTGAATATTTCTACAGAACAGAAGCACTTCAAAGAATGTATGCCATTCAGTAGTGGGTAGTAGTGTTCAGCAATTAAGGAATTTATTGTTTCCTAAATATGACATTCACTTTCATTCAAAACACTGTACTGTGTATTACTTTATTGTGAATAAACAGCATAGCATCTCTTTAACTTTCAATTTGAGTCTGCGTGTGTCTTGTTTTAAGTTTCACAAGTTTTTTTAAAGGAAACTTTGGTAGCTATAAAAAAAGTCTAAAAACTCAGGTCTAACACATTCACATTATTTTATGTTATCAGGATTTTAATCTTTGATGTGAACCAATGTATAATCTTTTCTTTTGGTTATTGGACATTGGCAATTAAAAGTACTGTCTTCTAGGTCTTGTGTCTATAAGAATGATCAAGCTGCAAAGGATAATCCAAGTAAAAGTCTACAGGAGGAGGAACCTTGTCCAAGATTTGCCCATCAGCTTGTTTATGATGAGTTACATAAGGTATGTCATGCTATAAACTTTCTGGGTCCTATAGTGTGCAAGACTCTCCAAATACATGTTTCTGAGTGTTTTTAAGTGGATTTGAATACAAAGTTATAATGCATAGCAAACGTTTACTAAACTGTATAACAGACATTCAGTGTTACTTCTCCCTAAAATTCCTTAAAAGAATAAATGTTTTTAAGAAATGGACAGTTAGGGCTGGTGAGATGGCTCAGTGGTCTAAAGCACCTACTTAGAACAAGCTCAGCAAAGCACAGGGACCGCTGTTCAATTCCCCAGCACCACATGCCAGCCAGCCCCGCCCCCTGGTGGGCTGAGCTGGTCACACACACACATACACACACACACACACACACACACACACACACACACCAAAAAATAAATAAATAAATAAATAAATAAAAAGAAAGAAAGAAATGGAGAGTTAGAAAAACAACCAGACGACAGAAATTAGTATATATAGTTCTGTAAAAAAAAACATTTAACAAAGGTGGACTTAATTTTTCAAGTAAAAAACACAGACTGGGGGCCAGGGAGATGGCTCAGTAGAATAAGTGCTTCCCTGGCAAGCACAAGGGCCTGAGTTCAGTCCACGGTTCCACCAAAAAAAACACAAAAAGACATAGACTGGCAAGTTGGATCATCAAAATTTGTATCTAAGAAACACAGTTCATCTGCAAAGACATAACATGGATTGAAAGTGAAAGGATGGAAAGTGAGTAACAGTCAAAGCAGTTAGAGTCTGAAAACAAGTAGTAGAAACATCCTACAAAGACTTCCAAACTAAACCTAGTAAGAAGAATAGATTTAGTGCAATCCCAATCAAAATATTAACAGCATTCCTCACAGAGTTGGAAAAAAAAATATCCTAAAATTTACATGAAGACCTGAGTGTGGTGGTGCATGCTTGTAATCTTAGCACTTGGAAAACTCAGGCAGGAGGATCACTGTGAGTTCCAGGCCGACCTGGGCTACAAAGTGAGTTTAAGGCCAGTTTGATCTATGTAGTGAAATCCTGTCTCAAAAACATCCCCCAAAAATTTTTACATGGAACCAAAAGAGAAGAGATAAATGATAGCAGAATCATTCCTAATCAATATAGCCTGCATTGGTGGTATAGTGGTGAGCATAGTTGCCTTCCTGGTCAGTATAAACAAAGCAAGAAGCATTACAATCCCAAATTTTAAGCTATACTACAAAAGTACAGTGATAAAAGAAACATGGTACTGGCATAAAACATGTTTGGATCAGTAAAACAGAACAGAAGATGAAGAAACAACCCAGGCACATTAAATCATCTGATCTTTAACAAAGGAGGCAAAAGCATATGCTGGGAGAGAACATACGCTCTTTAATAAATCGTGCTGGGGGATATAGTTACAAAAATGCAGATTGAATCTGCATTGAAGATTGAATCTAAACCCCTATCACCAATACACCAAAAGAAAGTCAAAATGGATCAAAAGTGTAAATATTAAAATAAAAACATTTAATCTGTTGAAAATAAAATATGTAAATCTCTTAAAGACATAAGGGTGAGAAAGAAGTTTCCAAACAATCCTAGTTGCACAAGAAATAAAATAAGAGGGTCAGGGAGATGGCTCAGTGGAATAAGTGCTTCTCTGGCAAGCGCAAGGGCATGAGTTCAATCCCTGGTTCCGCCAAAAAATCGGAAGAGCAAAACAGGGCTGGGGATATAGCTCAGTGGCATAAGTCATGAGTTGGGTTCCTGATAGCACCAAAAAAAAAAAAAAAAAAAAGAGGGGAAAAAAAAGAAATAAAATAAAAAATCAGCAAATGTAATTATATAAAATTAAAAAGCTCCTGTACCAGCAAAGGAAACAATATGAAGAGACAACCTACAGAATGGGAAGTTTTTTGCTAGTTACTTCTCTGACAGATGACTAATATTTAGAATTCACAAAGAATTCAGAAAAGTCAGATATCTGCCAGATAAAAGACCCAGACAAAAAATGGGCACCTGGAATGAATAAACACTTCTCCGAAGTACAAAAAGAATACATGAAAAATGTTCAGCACCTCTGGTCCTCAGAGAATTGCAAATTAAGTCAACCCTGAGATTCCATCTTACTCCAGAAAGAATGTTCATCATTGAAAAATCAGACAGTAAGAAATGGTCCATGGTTGCTGGGCAAAATCCACTCTTCCTCAATGTTGGTAGAAGTATAAACTAGTACAACTCTGAAAGTCTGTGAGATAGTCCTCACAAAACTAAAAATAGAAATTCCAGTTGACCCAGCTATTCCATTTCTAAATACTGTCCCGAAAGATTGAAAGACATCATGCCACAGTGATAGGTGTACACCTATGATTATAGCAGCACAACTCACAATAGCTAATTCTTGGAAGCAGCCTGTGTATTCATCAACAGATGAATGGATTTTAAAGATGCGTCTTTTATAAATAATGATGTAGTACTCTGTCATAAAGAAGAATAGTATGCAATGTGTTAATTATTGAAACTGTCATACCAAGTTTGTGAACTGAGGTGCCATTGTAATAAACAGCAGAGTAGAAGTTAGTTAAATAGAACCTGCCCTGCTGGCCCTGCTGGCCCTGCCCCCTGGCACCCCCCCCCCCCCCCCCCCCCCCCCCCCCCCCCCCCCCCCCCCCCCCCCCCCCCCCCGTGCTGAGACAGCAACTGAGACTGGGAGTGGTGGCAGGTGCCTGTAGTCCCAGCACTTGAGAGGCTGTAAACAGGAGAATCACTATGAGTCCGATCTGATAGTGAGACCCAAACACACTGTAGACCCTTCCCTAAATAGAAAGAAAAAAAAGTTAAATAAGACAATAAAGGACAGTACAAAAGAGAAGTGAATTGAAAGTTCTTTGAAAAAATAAACAAGATTGATAAACTCTTAGCCAAACCTACTGAAAGAAAAGACTCAAATTAATAAACTAGAGATGAAAATGGTGAGATTTTAAGGCAGCGCTGAAATCTAAAATATTATTAGAAACTTTTAAAAACTTACAATTAGTAAGTTAGAAAATATAGAGGAAATAAAACATTTCTAAACAACATATGACCTTTCAAAATAAACCAAGAAGGGGCTGGAGAGATGGCTCAGTGGTCTAAAGCACCTACTTGAAACAAGCTTGGCAAAACACAGGGACCGCGGTTCGATCCCCAGCACCACATGCCAGCCAGACCCACCCCCTGGTGGGCTGAGCTGGCCACACACACACACAATAAATAAATGTAATAAATAAAAATAAATAAATATTAAAAAAAAATAATAAAAAAAAATAAACCAAGAAGATACAAAATAAATCTAAACTGATCAATGACGAGCAGTGAGATTGAAATAATAAAAAGTCTCCCAAATAAGAAAAGCCCATGGTAGCACACTCCCATAATCCCAGCACTCAGGAAATTGAGGCAGTAGGATCACTGTAAATTCAAGGTCAGCCTGGGCTACATAAGTGAGTTAAAGGCAGGCTGCACTATGTAGTGAGACCTTGTCTCAAAAAAAAAAAAAAGTAAGGAGGGTTGGGGAGATAACTCAGTGGTCTAAACACCTGCCTGGCAAATATAAAGACCTGAGTTCGATCCCTGGTACCACATGCTGTGCCATCCTCAGAACCCTGGACATCCTGTGCCAGCCCCTGAAACTGGGAGTGGTGGTGTATGCCTATAATCCCGGCACTGAGGAAGTTGAGACAGGTGGATCACTAGGAGTCTGAGTGTCTTAGTTACTGTTCTCTCATTGCTGGGACAAATACCCAACACTCAAAATGAAGGAAGGAAAGGTTTATTTAGCTCACAGTTGCTGGAGGTTTCAGTCCATACTCAGCTGGCTCCAAGGCAAAGCAGCACATAGCAGAGGGCAACAGAGTAGCAGCAGGCTTCTTGTCCCACCTTACATTGTAATGCAAATTACCTGCCCCAGGGCAGGGGTAGCATCCACACCCACAGTAATCAGTCACAAACTCCAGAAGCCACCCCAAGACTGCATGAGACTTTGGGGGACACCTAGACACAGACCATAACACTGAGCTATGTAACAAGACCCCCTACCTAAATAAATAAATAAAAGATTAAAAAAAAACAAAAAACAGTATGCAATAGACTTACTGAATTTTACCAGATTTTTAAGCATGTCTTTTTATTTTTTTATTTTTTTTAAATTATTTATTTATTACATTTTATTTATTGTGTGTGTGTGTGGCCAGCTCAGCCCACCAGGGGGCGGGGCTGGCTGGCATGTGGTGCTGGGGGATCGAACCGCAGTCCCTGTGCTTTGACAAGCTTGTTTCAAGTAGGTGCTTTAGACCACTGAGCCATCTCTCCAGCCCCTTTACCAGATTTTTAGAAAATATCTAACATCAGTGCTCCTCAAACTTTTCTATGAAATAGAAAGGGATGAAATGCTTCTACCTTCTCTTTACAAAGCCAGCATTAACCTGATACCAAAGTCAGGTAAGGACTCAACTTTACTCAAAAAGTAAAGTACAGAAACACTATCCTTGATGAACAAAGATACAAAACTCAGTAGAATTCCTGCAAACAAAATTCAGCCACACATTAAAATTATACCCTGTGACCAAATTGATTTCACCCCAGGGATGCATGCATGATTCAAACATATAAGTCCATAAATCTGGTGTATCACATAAACAAAACCACATGATCAGGCCAGGGAGATAGCTTAGCAGCATAAGTGCCAGCCTGGCAAGTGAAAGGTTGTGAGTTCAATCTGGTACCAAAAAAAAAGTTCATCTCAACAGATGCAGAAAAAGCCCCTGATAAAATTTAAGTTCCTTTGTGATTAAAAAACTCAGGAAAAAAAAAAAAAATACAGGAAGATCTTTCCTCAAAGTGATAAAAGCTGTATATTACAAACCTCCAGCTAATATTCTACTGGATGAAAATCAAAGCGTTTCCTCTAAAAATCAGGAATGAGGGGCTGGGGAGATAGCTGGGTGCCTACACTCACAACTCCTGCTTAACATAGTACATGGAACATTAGCCAGAGTAATTTTGCAAGAGAAAGAAATAAAAGGATACAAATAGGGAAGGAAAATGTTAAATTGTCTATTTGCCCATCTAATTTATAAAAACTAAGCTATGGGGCTGGGGAGGTGGCTCAGTAGAATAAGTGCTTGCCTGGCAAGCACAAGGGCCTGAGTTCAATCCCCGGTTGAGCCAAAAAAATAAAAATAAATAAATAAAACTAAAAGGTATGACTAAAAAATTTGGTGCTGGGGAGATGGCTCAATGGAATAAGTGCTTCCCTGGCAAGCGCTAGGGCCTGAGTTCAATCCCCGGTTCCACAAAAAAATCAAACAACAACAACAAAAAAAACTAAGCTATGGAAGCACCCTAGATGTCCAACAGCAGATGAGTGGATAAAGAATACATACACACACACACACACACACACACACACACACACGTATAATTCAGCCACAGAGAACAAAATCATGTCAGTAGCAGGAAAGTAGAGCTGAGTGTGGCACTGTATACCTATAATCACAGCACTGAGTAGGCTGAAGCAACAAGATCACTGTAATTTCAAGGCCAGACTGGGCTACATAATGCCTTCAAGATGCATTTGATCTACTTAGCAAGTCCCTATTGAGAAAAAATAATAGGAGAAAAGTGGGTAGAACTGGAAGCAATCATGTTGGGTGACATAAGTTATTCTCAGAAAGTTAAACATTTCATATTTTCTCCTATATAAGCAATTTAAAAATAAGTTTTTAAATAAAAGGATGAGTGATTAGAGGAAACTAAAAAGTAGACTTCTTAGAGATGGGGAAAAGTTAGGGGAGAGGTAAGTAAAGGGAGGGGAACTAATGGGAATGAAGTTAATTAAAGTGCTACCTGAATGTACCCAAATGAATCTATTTTGTATCAGTAATGTACACTAATAAAAAATATTTTTGCATAGTATATTTAATTCTTGATATTTTTCCTCTTTTCAGAATAGTCACAGTCTCTTTCTCAGTGGTAGTGTTTGACTAACATATATGAGGCCCAATACCACCATCAAAACAAACCAAAAAATGCAGTTTTTAACATTTAAAAACTTTGACCTTTGATATGAAAAAGGAACAAGTAACTTCCTGGTATATAATTTCTCTGTTGTATAAAAAGTCATCCTATCTGTATTTTCCTTCATATGAGTGACTTCTCTTTGATCATCCTTGTGAAACTGGTATTGCATTTGAAGGTTTTTGTTATCACCGAGCATTCAGAGTGGTTTCTTTTGCTGTTTCTTCCTTACATTTATCATGTGGTTTATTGCTTGGATTCAAATTACATAGAAATTTACTGACATATCCTGATTCTGTTTAGGCTGTATAGATGATTTATAGTGTGTGCTGTACAGCTTAGGAGCACCAGGTAAAAGAACCATTGGAATGAAAAAAACCCTTTCTCCCAATTTAAGGCTTTAAATGAATTTTAATATATAGGACAGAAATAATCTCTGTACAGTGCCATTGGATGTAACATTTTCAGAATTTCAGGAGATGCTTGAAAGTTTGGTGTACATGTGGAATAACATTGAAAGTCTAATGTAGTGAAATTATTTTATTTTTGTTTTTGGTAATGGAATGATGGAATATTTTCAAAGCTATTTCTCAAATTATATGTGCCATTTAATATTTGACATTTAGGCTAAAGCAAAATACGATGGTAAAGTTTTTTTAAAAATTAGTATACTCTTGTCCTTCAGTTATTCTGTTCAACATGTCAAAGTTATGTACGCTTTGTGTGTGTGTGTGTGTGTGTGTGTGTGTGTGTGTTTTCATTTTCCTGCTTCTTTCCCCTGCCATTCCTTCCCCTCTGTTCTCCTTCCCTCACCCCCTTTTTTTATATTTTAAAACCCCTCCCCTTTTTATTTTCCGACGGGTCTCTGTAAATTGCCCATGCTGATCTCACTTTTGTGATCCTCATACATTACCTTCCTACCTTTCTGAGTAGCTGGGATTATAGGCATGTGTTGTCACCACACCTGGCTAAGTGTCAAGAGTGCTTTTAAAAGATGCCATGTACTATTCTGGTCAACAGTTGATTAAATTTGTTATTTGTTATCCTTAGGAAACTGTATGTTGGATTAGCTTCTTCTTGTCATTGCAATTATGATTGTACAAGTCATTTTCATATAAGATGTAGTTTAGGAAAGTAGCTACAGTGCTTTAAAACAAAATGGAAACAAATATGTATAATAAAACTTTTGACAAAAATGTACTAATTTTTTATTCTTTTGTATGCATAAGGCCATGGAAGTTAGCTGCTATGCACTACTACCAGAACTAATTTTACTGTGGCTTCTGTATTTTCTTGAGAATGTGTGAGTTTTTAAAAGTCTGGTGTGTTGTGTTTATTAAAGGTGCATTACTTATTTGGTGGGAACCCAGGAAAATCTTGTTCTCCAAAGATGAGACTTGATGACTTCTGGTCACTGAAGCTGTGTCGACCTTCAAAAGATTACTTGCTGAGACACTGCAAGTACCTCATAAGAAAACACAGGTATCAAAATAATTCATTAAAAACTTTTAATTAACATTTTCAGCTGTTGTTGATGTTACCTGACTTCGGAGATAAAACTTTTTCTTTTCAACTTTAATTAAAAGGTAATTGTATGGGCTGGTGAGATGGCTCAGTGGTCTAAAGCACCTACTTAGAACAAGCTTAGCAAAGCACAGGGACCGCGGTTCAATCTCCCAGCACCACATGCCAGCCCGCCCCGCCCCCCCTGGTGGGCTGAGCTGGCCACACACATACACACACACACAAATAAATAAATTTTTTAAAAAAAGACTTTATTTTAATTTTTAAAAAAAGGTAATTGTAAATATTGTGAAAATCATGTATTTTGTAGATACTTTGTTATTTATTTATTTGCTTTTCTCTTTCAAAGAATGATACAAAGTAAAGGGATTTGAGTTAAAATGTTTAAATACAGAACAAGTAAAATTTTGTACCTGTTAAAATAGTACGAAAGCTTTGCTGTGGAGGAACTCAATTCCTAAAATTACAAATTAGGTCATGTTAGCCAGGCTTGGTGACACAGACCTGGAATCCTAACACTCAGCAGTCTGAGGCAGGAGGGTCACAATGAGTTTGAGGCCAGCCTAGGCTACAAAGGGAGACAGTCTCCAAAAAAAAAAAAAAAAAAAATTACATCAGCTCTAGATTATTGACATACTATATTCTTGGTCTGTTCATTAGTCTTATAATGATAAATGTGTCATCGGCTAAATAATTTTTTGTTCTGTTACGTTTTTGAGATAGAATTTTGCTGTATAGCCCAAGTGCTGGGATTACAAACATGTGCCACCTTGCCTGGCTTGGCTAAATAATATTTTGATAATTTGATGTATTACAATCAGAAGCTTTTTAATTTTATATGGTCCCATCTGTTGATTTTTCATACTCTTTTCTGTGCAACCAGGGTTCTCTTTACAAAGTCCTTGCCTGTGCCTGTGATTTCAAGAGCTTTACCTGTTTTATCTTACAGCAGATTGTTTCCATTTTTGCATTTAGATCTTTGGTCCATTTTGATTTTGTGTGTGTGTGTGTGTGTGTGTGTGTGGTACTGGGGATCAAACTCAGGACCTTGCACTTGCCAGGAAGGCCCTTATGCTGCTGAGATATCTCCCTGGGCCCCTAGATTAGTACATGATGAGAATTACGGATCTAGGTTCAGTAGTCTGCATGTGGATAAGTTTTCTTTGCACCATTTTTAAGAGAGGTTCTTTTTCCAGTGTATGTTTTTGGCCACTTTGTCAAAGATAAAGCTGAATGTGCTTGATGTTGTTTCTGCATCCTCTGTAGTGTTCCATTGACCCACATGTCTGTTGTGCCAGTAGCATGCTGTTGTTTGGTCTAGTTTCGTTTGGCTTGGTTTTGTCCCTTAGCTTTATAGCCTAAGACCAGGATTGTGATGCCTCCCATTTGTTATTGTTATCCAGTATTATTTTCCCTATTCTGGATTTGTGCTGGTTTCATGTGTGTTCTAGAACTGCTTTCTCCACTTTTGTGAAGAATGCTGTTGGTATTTTGATCGGGATTATATTAAATCTGTATATCAGTTTTGGAAATATAAACTGTTTGTTTCTGAATGTCCAGGAACAGAAGTTATTTGTCCATTTTCTGCTATCTTCTAAAGTTTCTTTTTTCACAGTGTTGTAGTTTTTATTGTAGACATCTTTTACTTCCTTGGTTAGGTTACTTCCTAAGTATTTAATTTTTCTTGTGGCTGTTGTGAATTCTCAAGTGAGTTCATTATTGGTTTATGGGAACACTATTGATTTTGTGTATTAGTTGTGAAACCTGCTACATTGTTGAATTTGATTATTAATTTTAGGAATCTCTTGGTGGAATAATTTGGGTGTTCTCCATGTCATCTGCAAATAATCATAATTTGACTTCTTTTTTCCTATCTATATCTTCTATTTCTTTTTCTTGTTACTGCTTCTGATAATTTTGAGTACTGTACTGAACTGGAGTGGGGATCATGGTCATCTTTGTCTTGTTCCTGATTTTAGAGAGAAGACTTTCTTTTTTTCCCTATATTAGTATGACATTGCCATTAGGTTTGTTGTAAGTGACTTTTATCTGATTGATATTCTTCTTATATTCCTTCAGTGTTTTTATTATGAAAGGATGGTGAATTTTGTCAAAGGCCTTTTCTGTGTCTTTTATGGGGCTGATTTGATTTTTGTCTTTGCTTCTGTTTATGTGATATATTAAATATATTGATTTGCATGTGTTGAGCCCTCCCTGAATTCCTGGAATGAAGACTATTTGCTATGTGGACCTTTTGGTAATTGGTTACATTGTTTGCCAGGATCTTACTGGTTTTTGCATCTATATTCATTAAAGAAATTGGCCTCTCAGGTTAATGGTAGCTTCCAGGAATGACTTTTAGAGTATTACCTCCTTTTCAGTTTCCCTAAACATCTTGAGGAGTGTGGGTGTTAGATCTTCCCTGAAGTTCTTGTGAATTCAGTGGTCAGTCCATTCACACCCGTGCATTTTTTAATTGGTAGGTTATTACTGTTTTAATTTTTTTGCCTGTTCCTGGGGTTATTTAGGGTTTTTATATCTTCTTGGTTCAGTTTTGGCAATTCATATGTATCTAGGAATCTGTTCTGAATTCTCCAGTTTATTGGCATGCACATTTGCAAAGTAGTTGCTAGTAGTCTTCCAGAATTGGCTATGTCCATTATAATTTCACCTTTTTTGGAGGGGGATGGGGATTGGCTAACAGTGTGTCTATTGTTTTGAAGAACCAGCTGTTTGATTCATTGATTCTTTTGTTTTGTTTTAATTTTACTTATCCCTGCTTTGGTCTTTATAATTTCTTTCCTCATACTGACTTTGGTTTTGAATTGTTATTGATTTTCTAGGACCCTGAGGTGCATTATTAGGTTATTTATTTGTACTTGCTTTGTGTTTGTGAGGTAGGCATTCAAAGCTAACAGTCTTAGAACTGTTATTGTTATGTCCCATAAATTCTAGTATGCCTAGAAACTGTCTTATTTTTTTCCTTGATTTCTTCTGTGACACATGATTGTTTAAGAACGTATTGTTCAATTTCCATGTATTTGCACAATTTATGTTTCTTTAATTTCTAGTTTTATTGTACCATAATCTGATAATACACATGCTATAACTTCAATTATTTTGCATTTACTTAAGCATGCTTCATTGGCTAGTATGTGGTCTATTTTGGCAAAAGTTCCATGTGCTACAAAGAAAATATGTATTCTGCTGTTACTGGGTAAAAAACACTGTAGATATCTATTAAGCCCATTTGTTTGAAGGTTTTCTTCAGTACTGATATTTGTTGATTTTTTTTTTTGTCTTGATCTATTTGTGGGCGTGGAATATTGAGATTCCCCACTATAATTGTATTGGTGTTTGTCTGATCTTTTATGTCTAATAGTAGTTGTTTATGAAGGTGAATATGCTATTCAGTACATATATGCTAATAATTATCACTGCTATTGAATTGTTCCCTTAGCCAATTTATAATGACCTTTGTTTTTTATCACTTTTGGCTTGTTATCTACTTTGAAAATAGTGGATTTTCAGTATGAAAATAGAATAGCTGTTTCTACTTTCTTTTGTGGTTCTTTTGCATGGAATATTATTTTCCATCCTTTTGAATTTTAGTCTATGAATTTCTTTTTGGATTAAATGTGTTTCATATATACAGCATACCATTGGATTTTGTTTCTTGATCCATTCTGCCAGTTGAAGAATTGAGACCATTCACATTCAGTTATTACCTAAAGGTATTGACTTATCCTGTCATTGTATTATTTTCCTGTTGCTGATTCCCTTTCTTTTCCTTCTGCTTAACTGCTCACCCTATCTGTTATATTCATTCTGGTAGGCTTTTTGTGCCGCTGTTAGATTCATTGACTTTTTTTTTTTTTTTAAATATTTATTTTTATTTATTACATTTTATTTATTGTGTGTGTGTGTTTGTGTGTGGCCAGCTCAGCCCACCAGGGGGCGGGGCTGACTGGCATGTGGTGCTGGGGGATCGAACCGAGGTCCCTGTGCTTTGCCAAGCTTGTTTCAAGTAGGTGCTTTAGACCACTGAGCCATCTCTCCAGCCCCAGATTCATTGACTTTTTATAGGATATCCTTGAGACTGTTTTGGAGTACAGATTCAAAGGCAGGATTTTATCCCAGTTATTCTAACACTACACCTCGCATTTAACCACCATGTCTGGGGGGAGCATAGGGAAGTGGTTTGGTGTCTGCATATTTTTATATGTTTAGCATGTTACATATTTTATATAGGATGTGAACACCTGAAAATTTCTGTGTATGTATAAATCAGCTTTGTGTTTCTTTATCATATGTGTGTGTGTGTGTGTGTGTGTGTGTGTGTTTAGTACAGGGTCTCACTACATAGATCAGAATCATAGTAATCCTCCTGTGTACAGCCTCCCAAGAGCTGGGATTATAGGCGTGCGCCACCACACCCAGTCTCAGTCCATCTCAGCGTACCCCAAGGGACGGGGCTGGCTCTGGCATTGATATCATATATTGCTTAGTTTCCATTTCTCTGCTTTACAAGTTGTTCTTGAGATACATTAATGCAAATGCCTATGTGAAGCATCATTGTGATTAATTGGTGTTTATATCCTATAAGATCTAGAAGAGAAAAAAGTGAATATTCAGTTTGTCTAGATGGCAAGAGATAAACTTTTACAAGATTGAAATATGGAGGTACCTCCCAATTAATGTTGCTAACATTCTGTCCTTAGTATTTTACTTATTGTTAACTTTATTTTTAAAAGGGTTTGTTTGTTAAAATGTTGAATAAATTCAGAGAACCTATAGTTTTAGTTCTCCCCCCCCCCCATATATACCAGTTAGTTGATGTGGAGATTGTGAGCATTTGGAAGAAAAGGATTAGCCTGACATTACACCTTGAGCCAGATACAGGAAATAAGAGCTGCTCAGGGAATGTGAGAAGAGTAAATGTCTGTGGGCATTGCTGGAGGATCATCATTTGAGAGACATGCAGAGGGAGAGGTACTCCACAAAAGAGACGGAAAAAACACAGTAAGATGTTGGATAACTCTAAAGGTTGCACAAAATTTCTTGGAAAATTCGTTATGGTTATGAAAGAGTAGTCAAGGGTGGCTCTAGAAGATCTTGAGAATCTTGTCTACTACTAGGAAAATTTCTGTGTATGTATAAATCAGCTTTGTGTTCCTTTATCGTGTGTGTGTGTGTGTGCGTGTGTGTGCGTGTGTGTTTAGTGCAGGGTCTCACTACATAGATCAGACTCATAGTGATCCTCCTGTGTACAGCCTCCCAAGAGCTAGGATTACAAGCTGACCAAAAAAAAAAAAAAAAAAAGGCTGACTTTAAACAGTTGAAACACTGTAGACTTTTTTCTCTCCCAAACTGTTTGTTATAGAGAAAAAACCCAGCAACTTCAAAACAAGATGATAAGGTAACAAAACTTAACTCATTGCCTGTTATCTTTAAATTAGTTACTCAGAGTAAGTTAAGAGTTTGAGGGATGTGACTACATTGTAGATAGAATAGATAGAAGTTTGTTTCTAAAGAGTGGGTAGTATATTTTAATTCAAGAGTGGGTAGTATAAATGCACACTGTTTGATTATATAACCGCTTACCCTTAGTTGCTGAGCTGCTTCCCTTTTTTTATTACTATGGAAAGTAATTATTCTATTCAGTAAAAATATAAATTTAGAGAGAAAGCAGTATGTTGTATACTGAGGAAGTAAATAAAGGTACAAGAGAACTGTAATATTTTGCTAGTCTTTGACTTGCCTAAAGTACAGATAGATACCTTACCACTGGAAGGTTATCCTCAGCCTGAGTGCCATGAGATAAGTCTTCACCATTTTCCTTATCCAAAGAAAAAGTAAGTGAATTGTCTTTTCTTTGTGTAATATTGTGGAAGACAGGATAATTTATTATAAATAAATTCATGTATGATTATATTATAACCAAAGCATATTATCTTACTTGATAAATAGATAGATAGAAATAGGGGATACTATCTACCTTTAAGAGAACTCTTCCTTTTTAGCCTTGTAACAAAACAACTAAATTTTATTCTGCTTCTGTTATGTTACTAGCTCTTACCTTGGTCAAACTCATTTTTAGGTCTTACCTTTCTTATTTTTAAAAATGGTTAAGCTATATCATCATAGAGTTATTTTTAAGAGTAAATGAAAGTATGTGTATAAAATACCTGATACAGTATCCCACACATTACAAATGCTGAATAATTTGTTGCTGTGGATGTTTGTCTCATGTTGTTTTCACTAAGACATGGAAATAGTCTCATTAAAAATATCAGATCAGTGTTAATGATATCTTTAAAAAGGGACCATATTCATTTGTTTCCAGACTATTATGCATATTTCTTAGAAAATATATCCTACAAATCTAAGCAAGTATTTTTTTATTATATTGCTAGCTTCTTGTTTTTTAAGGCATATTTTTAAAAAATCTTTATTTTATTTTTATTTTTTTGGCGGAACCGGGGATTCAGGCCCTTGCACTTGCCAGGGAAGCACTTCTTCCACTAAGCTATCTCCCAGCCCCAAAATCTTTATATATTTATTTATTTGGTATGAAGTCATGCAGCTCAGACTCATAGTGATCCTCCTATCTCAGCCTCCAGTGCTGGGATTACAGGCGTGTGCCACTATGCTCAACTTCAGGGGTCAGCACTGCACGTGGTACCAGGGATTGGGTCCTTGCACTTGCCAGGCAGACGCTTAGACTGCCAGGCTATCTCCCCAGCCCCTAGCTTCTTGATTTTGATGAGACACACTGGGCTGTTTGGCAGTTATGACATGTAACATATTTGGCATACTCACTGTTGTATAGTTGCTGTAGCTCTCACCTCCAGTTTTTAAGGAAAGACTATCAGGTACCTGTTCTTCAGCACTGCATCTGTTTGTGACCACCTGGTATTGCTGTTACTGCCAAAAGCTTCACTTCTACCCTCTCTGCCTGGTGGTCTTCCTATTCTGGATTCCCAAACACGTTTTTTAAAATCTGTAGCATAACTCATTTTATATACAGTGGTACTTTGGTTAATGAACTTAATTTGTTTTGCGATTTTGAAGAAGATGGCTGGATTTTTTTGTGGGCAAGATGGCCATGCTCATGTTTGTTATCCAATACAGTGTTTGTGAACTGAAACAAAATTTTGCAAAATGCTTTTGATTGCAAACCAAGTCACCTGCAAACAGAAATGTTTGTCAACTGAGGTGTATTACTTTGCTCTGGATCTTAATGACATTTCTAATGGTATTTTGTAACTCAAAGTAATTATTACTCTTGTTTTTATTTTCTAGATTTGAAGAAAAAGCCCAAATAGATCCTCTTAGTGCTCTAAAATATTTGCAAAATGATCTCTATATAACTGTGGATCATTCAGACCCAGAAGAGACAAAAGAGGTAAAGAAAGGTGATAATGAACTTCAGAAACTGAGTATTTTTTTAAAAGTCTAACTTGAACTTTTAAAAATAATTCTGATGACGCTAATCTTAAAAATGTCACAGAGCAGGTAAAATAAAAATTAAACAGGCTAGCCAGATAGCTCAGCGAACTAAAGAGCTGCTTAGACAAAGCGCAGGGACCGGGGTTCAATCCCCAGCACCACAGGCTGTGCCAGCCCCACCACTGGAGCTTGCTGGGACAGATATTGAGACTGGGTGTGGTTGCATGCACCTGTAATCCCAGTGCTTGGGAAGCTGAAAACAAGAGAATGACTACGAGTCCAATCTACATAGTGAGACCCTGTAGACCCTGTACTAAATACATTTTTTAAAAAAGGAAAAAAAATTAAGCTTCTTTTCATGTGATAATGGAATATGCAAGTTACACAGAATAGTTTTTTTACTTTAGAAAGAAAATAGTAATTATCACCTTTTCTTTTTTAATGTTATGGTTATGTAATAATTCAGTATAAACTTTTCTATGTATGCAATGTGTTAATTATTGAAACTGTCCTACCAATTTGGTTTGAAACTATCTCATTGCTAATTGTTTCTCAATAAAGTTATGGGGGATAGCAAAGCACAGGGACCGCTGTTCAATCCCCCAGTACCACATGCCAGACAGCCCTGCCTCCTGGTGGGCTGAGCTGGCCACACACACACACACACACACACACACACACACACACACAAATAAATAAAAGTATTTTTAAAAAAATATTTAAAAAAAATAAAGTTATGGGGGGAAAAAAAACATTTTCTATGGAGTTTGAGGCCAGCTTGGATTACATAGTGAGTTTAAGTCTAGCCAGGCCTACATGATGAGACCTTGTATCAAAAATTAAAACTATTGGAGTTGCATGTAATTCTGGCCCTGGGTCAGTCAGGCAGAAGGATCACAAATGCTAGGCCATCTTGGGTTACATGGTGAGTTTTGGACCCAGTGTGGCCTACACTGTATGAACTGTGTGTGTTTGTCTGTGTGTCTCTTTTATACACACAAACATAAAACCTAGTAGAGCTTGGTGCTGTAGCTTAGTTCTTAATTTCAGGACTCTAGGAGGTTGAGGCAGAAGTTTTATTAAGTTTGAGTCCAGACTGGACAATGTAGAGATACAACATGACCCTGTCGTAATTTATTTTTATTTTTATTTTTATTTTTATTTTTATTTTAGGGAAGGGTCTACAGGGTGTTGAGGGTCTCACTATTAGATCAGACTTGTAGTGATCCGCCTGTTTCCAACCTCCCAAGAGCTGGGATTACAGACGCGTGTGCCACCACACACAGTCTCAATTGCCATCTCAGCACACCCTGGGGGTAGGGCTGGCATGGCAGGCCCAGGGGATTGAACCCCTGGCCCATGCACCTGTTTGCAGGTGCTTTAATCCGCTGAGCTGTTTGGCTGGCCCTAAAATTTTAAAAACAAGCAAAAAAAGAAAAAAAAAAGGATGGAGTTGTTGATGTGAATGCTATGTTCTGGGTTCAATTTACAATACTAAAAATGGAAAAAGAAGGAAACTTCTTTTGATACGCAAGTTCTTTAAAGAGAGAGAAAAATAAAATGCCCCTTCTTTTTGTAGGGGGAGAAGAAGTTGGTAGGAAAAGAATCCTGTAGGTATAGAAGGATAACTTGACTATAAGCTATGTATTTTATTCATCATTAGTTCTTAAACTGTACAGATCAGTAGCTGATCAGGACTTTTCTGTTTTTTGTTAGAGGGCTAGAAGCAGCTGTTTCTAAAGATTTTCCTGTTCTGAGGGGTGTACTTATCCAACGTATGACTATGCCCACAATGATTTTCATAGTTTTATAGTAGCCTCTGTTTCCTTTGTGGGTGGGGGAGGGGAGTGGTATTGAACCCAGAGCCTTAGCACTGAGTTACATCCTCAAAAAAAAAAAAAAACAAGGTCTTGTTAATGCTTGCTAAGTTGCCCAGACTGGACTTGAACTTGTGATTCTCCTGCTCATCCTCTTAGAGTACTGAGATTATAGGCATAGGCCTCCATACCTGTTTCTATTAGCTTCTGTTATTTATTTTGTCATTTCTTCCTTTTCTAAGCCACCTTTGTTCATCTAGCACGTCTGAACTACAGTCTGTCTTGTTTTTCACTCATAGAATTGGTGCTGGTGGTACACAGTTCTGTCTCTTACACCCCTTTACCTCTTAGCTGTTGCTTTTCTTTGGCTTTATAATCAGAGTTATCAAACAGTACTTTTCTGTCTTCAGCATTGACTGACATAGGTATTAGATTTAATGTTGAGTCACTTTAAGTCACCTGGTTCATTGTATTTTGAAAACAAAGAGCCTTCATCCTCAGCACCAAAACAGAGGTTTTTCATCATTTGCTGCTGTGAAATTAAGTCCTGTTTCTCTCACTCAGTGTTGATTATAGCCTGTTTGTAGATAATCAGTGGTACACACTTTAGTTTCTAAAGTCTCCCTGTATGGAGGCAGTTAGTTCTAGAAAACTAGAATAATGATTATAGGTTAGAAGCATTCTGATATGGTTCAGGAGAATGGCAAGGAACCATGGTAAATGTAAGTTAAAAAGGGCAAAATCAGTCATAGATAAGTTCAGAGAGGTAAAATCAAGAATTAGGAGAACAGATTGTGAATAACTTCATAAGCCAGAGGACATTGCCTTTTACCTTGAATAAATAAAGGATCAGTTCAGGGTATTATAGAGAAGAATAATATAATATGATCTGCTCTATGTTTTAATTAGATAACTGTAAGTACTATTGAATAAAGGAATGAAAGTGAAGACACTCAGATTATGAAATCTAGAACAGAAGTATTATAGTTTATATCAAGTAGTAGCAGTGGGGTGGTAAATGAAATAGGTTGGATTCTCAGTATATTTAAAAGTGACGAAGAAATTTTTGTGATAAATTGAACATAGCATTTAAAACACTCCACATTTTTTTATCTGAAAATCTGGAAGGATTAACTGTCAGCTCAAATGAAAGGCTTTGTGGAGCTATTTCTGACAGTAACTGGGAATTCCTTCATGGACTGAGATGCCGATGAAGCAGTCAGCTTGAGATGTTGAGATAGGAGTTGACTATGTGAATCCAGAGCTCAGATCCAGGTTTGTAACATCATTTGATATTTGTTAGTCATGGGCCTTGCATATCAATTCTACTTACGAAAGTAATAGTTTTTTCCCTGTCTTTATGTAAAGAAATGAATTTTGCCTTTCCCCTTATGAGTTAGAATGAGGAGCAAATTAAACTCCAAGGAAGTACATAGAAAATTACCTAAACCAGAAACAAATACTGTAATAGAGAAAATGTTGGACAAAGTGAAAAATTAGTTGTTTAAGAAGGTAAATAAAGTTAATAACCCTCTTGCAAGACTTAGAAAAAGTGAAACAAAATATCAGTATCACAAAGGAAAAGGTAGAATCACTATAGATTATGCATACATTTAAAAATGTAATACAGCCTTGTCAACAAATTCAGGAATTTGATGAAACATTCTTTTTTTTTTTTTTTTTTGCTCCGAATGCCTTCAAGGCATGACTGGCTGTCTTGTGTTGTGGGGATCGAACCACAGCAACCTGAGCCTGACTGCTTTGTTGAAGCAGCCACTTAAAGAACTGAGCTAAGGGGCAGGCCCCCTGAAACATTCTTTAAAAGATAGTTCATCAACACTAATACGAGATAATCTTAAAGTACTCCATATCTGTAGCAGGGGTTGAATATGTAAATAGAAACTTTCTGGGCTGGTGAGATGGCTCAGTGGTCTAAAGCACCTACTTAGAACAAGCTAAGCTAAGCAAAGCACAGGGACCACGGTTTAATCCCCCAGCATCACATGCCAGCCAGCCCCGCCCCCTGGTGGGCTGAGCTGGCCACACACACACACACACACACACACACACAATAAATAAATAAAAAATTAAAAAAAAAAAAAACAAAAAAACTTTACATCAGGGACCGGGGACATGGCTTAGTAGAATAAGCGCTTCCCTAGCAAGCGCAAAGGCCTGAGTTCAATCCCCAGTTCTGCCAAAAAAAAAAAAATTAAAAAAATAGAACTTTATGTCATTGAGAAGTCCAGGCCTAATGTTACACAGACTTTCAGAAATCAGGAAGATAAGACAATTCCTGAATTATTTTATGAAGCTATTTTAATTCTGCTGTAAAATATTAGCAAAGTCATTACAAGAAGAAAATTATAGACTAATAGTACCCTTCAGGAACATAGATATAAAATTTTTACAAAAGTTTTACCCAGTTGAATCCAGCAGTGTATTAGAACATTAATAATCATATCTCAACCAAACAGAAAAAAAATCCCAAGAGTACTTTGTTCGTTTAACATTTGAAAATTGGTATATAAATGCTTGAAGGCCTGAGTTCAATCCCCGGTTACACACACACACACAAAATTAGTATAATTCACCATGTAAAGAGGATGGAGAAAAATCATAGATCATTTCCATAAATAGAGAAAAGCATCTGACACAATTCAAATCCATTGATAAAAATTCTTAGCTAACTAGGAATGAAGAAAAACTTCCTTAATCTCAGAAAGGCACCTGTGAAAACTCAGGAGGATACTTAAATGTGGAGCATTAAACAATCTCCCCTAAAATTATACAAGGAAAGGATATATGCTATCACGACCTCTACTCAGCATGTACCAGCAGTCCTTGTACAGCAAGGTAAGAAAAATTAGGAGAGGGTACCGGGGAGATGTCTCAGTGGAATAAGCACTTCCCTGGCAAGCACAAGGGCATGAGTTCAATCCCCGGTTCTGCAAAAAAGAAAAAGAGAAATTAGAAGAGTATAGATTGGAAAAGAAAAAAAAGTGTTTGTCAATGACATGGTTGTGTACATAGAAAACTCCCTGGAGTCTAAAAAAAAAACAAAAAAACATTATGGTAAGTGAACTTAACAAGGTTACAGAATACAAGGTCAGCTTAGAGGAGGGATCCTAAAATATTTTTATACTAGCAGTATAATGAAACTGAAAATATAAGTTGGGTTTGATGGCACATACTTGTAAGTCCATCTAGTTAGAAAGCTGAGACAGGAGTGTAAGATCAAGGCCAGCCCAGGCAGTCCTGTCTTAATAAAAAAAAATAATAATAATAGACAGGGTTATTAAAGGCTTGAAATGTAGTTCAGTGATAGTTTAATCTAGCATATTTTTGGCCCTAGGTTTAGTCACCAAAATTAAAGTTTTTATTCAGTAAACGATGTTACTAAGAAAATAAAGAAGCTGCAGACTTTGCAGTATATACATCTAACAGAAGATTGAAGCCTAGAATATATGAATGTTATATTTTTCTAGCTCTTTCATCCTTCTTTTTCCAACTTTCAGTTAGATAGATAGTCCTAGGATATTTGTACCATTTCTGACCTTCAAAATATATAGATCAGGTTTAATAGTAGTGTGATTAACACTTGAAATTTTAAAAGTTGCAGAGATGGATATAAACTTGCTCCACTTGTTTGGATGGACATTTCTCCTGATGTTTCATTTAAAACACATTCTTACTCTTTAGCTTTCCTTTTTTTCAGCTTCCTCATTCAGGATAAATGCAATTAGCCTAAATTTTTTCTTTATCAAATTGCCAGTGTTGCAATATTTTTGTCTTATACTACTTTGTCCTTTTTCAGTTATTTAAAACTTTAACTAGATAGCCTGGAAATCCAATCAGCAATTAAAACATTTCCATTAAAAAGGGCCTTCAATAGCACATGCCTATAATCCCAGTACTCAGGAGATTAAAGCAGGAGGATTTGTCCAAGTTCAAGACCAGCCTGGGCTACATAGTGAGTTCAGGGGCAGGCTGAGCTATATAAAGTGAGACCCTGTCTCAGAAACACAAAGCTGACCAGGGAGATAGCTCAGTAAAATAAGCACTTGCCTGGCAAGCACAAAGTCCTGAGTTCTATCCCCGGTACCACAAAAAACAAACAAATGATCAAAAACACAAAGCCAATATAAAAGGACCTTTGAAGCTAAATGTGGTAATGTATACCTTTATTCCCAGCACTGGAGAGGCTAAAGCAGGAGTTTGCAAGTTTAAAGCCAACCTGGGCTATATAGCAAGAACTTATCTCACAAGTGGGGTGGGGGCACTTTCAGTGGTAAAAATAGAATTATCCATGACTGTGGGAGCCCATTGTACTTTGTAATTTGAGAATGGCCTATGTGTGCTATTTTGACATAGTTGGATTTACATAGCAGAGATATCAGGTATTTTATGGGGGCATGCTTGCTTTTTTTTGAGTAACAAATGCACTATACTAAAGATTCAGTAACTATGTCTGGTGTACCAGTCTATCCATATGGATAGATTCATAAGAGTCCGAAGTGAGTGGTTGTATTTTTTATTGTATTAAACTTGTTCCTTGATTATACATACTTAAGGAAAATTTGAATAACCTCAGGACTTTGTCAGATATTTTTGAAAACAATAATAACACTAATAAAAAGAAAATACAGCACATTCTTAATCTAAATATGTTCTTGTCAATATTTGGTTGAGTGAACCTGTACAACATATGTGAAACAACATACAGAGGCTAATACTGTAAATGGTCAAAGTTGTAGAAGCTGCTTTTCTTAAACACACTAGCCAGCTAATCTGTTTCTGTCTTTCGTTACAGTTCCAACTCCTAGCTTCTGCTCTATTCAAATCTGGTTCAGATTTTACAGCTTTAGGTAAGTATGCTAGTATAATCTATCCAGTCAGTTGCCAAAGCATTTGAAAGATTACTTTTTGCTTTCTTCTAACTGAAACATGAGAAGTGTCCATCCAAACAAGTGGCTACTCAAAGGTAGTATGCAGTGTTTGTGACAGCTTGCTAAAAGCTGAGTCTCCAAGCATCATTTAGCAGTTTGTGGCCCAGTGTAGGATTCCGGTTCGCCTGTTGTTGCATTATGATGTAAACAGATAGCAGTAGGGAAATAGTCAGAATAATTCATTTAACATTGCTTGGAATTCAGTTTTTTTACTAATGTATTATGAGAATATACTTACTGGTTAAATGGCTTTTCTTAGTTTATTCTTTGGAATTGTGTGGTCTCATGCCCTTCTGAATTTTATCATTTGTAACAGAGATATAGAAATACATGAATTGGAAACCTTGGCACATAGGTAGTTGAATGTGTCTTCTTATGCATACTCCAGCCCAGAGCTGTTAGTTTTATTTATTGGTAAGCAGTACTAAATTATCTCTGGTTAGCTTTCAGCTCTTAGAAAAACAATTTCTTGGCAGTATTTTAAAGAGGTTAAGGTGATATCAGCAAATATTTTGCCTTCATCTTAGCTCCTTTTTTCTGTATCTGCCTTGTTCCCTGCCAGCTAACATAGTTTGCCGGGAACAACTTGTATCATTTGGCTTCAAAACAAACTTCAGATGTACAAAGAACAATACAAATATAGCAGAAAAAATACAGAAAGGAAAATTCCTGTGAGAGTCTGAAGGGAGGCAGTATAGCTTAGTAGTTAAATTAAATTATAGCATAGTATTTGAGTTAGTGTCAAGGCTACGATATCAACTCTGGTGCTGGCTAATTTTAAAAGTAACCTGGAGCTGGAGATAGAGCTCTTCCTTAACATGTATAAAGGCCTGGGTTTAATCCCCAGCACCACAAAAAGAAAAGAAAAAAGAAACAGCGCCCATGAACAAGTCACTTAACCTGGCTAATCATCGGTTTCTTAATCAACAAAAAATTTTTAAAAGAAATGAAATAATTATGGAAACCACTTAGCACAATAAAATATTTAGTAAATGCTTCATTTGGAGTGTTATTAATATTATCATCATCATCTTTTATAGCATAACAAGTGAATTTAGGTCAGGAGCAGATTCAAATTGTATGCTAATTTCAATAATGAAGAATTCAATATATTATTTATAATCAAGACATGCTTTTCATAGTTTCATGTCTATTTAGAGTTCCCAATTTTTACTGTCATTTGTTTTCTGTAAGACTTACTTTTTATAACAATTAGAATTAAATAGGGGGCTGGGAGGTAGCTCTGTAGAATAAGTGCTTCCCTGGCAAGCGCAAGGGTCTGAGTTCAATCCCCGGTTCCGCCAAAAGAAGAAAAAAAAGAATTAAATAACATAAAAGTATTTATTAGTGCTATTTGTCATATTTAAGAGAATCAGAAACATGGGAAGTAGTTTATAGGCAGGTGGCATTATTAGAAAAATGAGTGACTTTGGAGATAAATAACTTCCAGGAATCTTTTATTAGAGTTTCTTGTGATTATAGGCCTCTTTAAGGTTGAAGTGAGTCATTTTGCTGATTTTAAGAGCTGCATGTTCTAGACAGTATTGAGGGGAGATAATGCAGTAACTCAACTAGGAAAATCTGGTCTCTAGGGCATGTAGCCTTGTTCAGTCCTCACACCTTTCTTTAGAAGTTTATAGTCCCAAGTATGATGTGAAAATACAAAATCAACAAATATTTAAAATATATTATGCCTGAAGTAGAGAGTTGATACTCTGTTGATATTTGTAAATAGAAGTCTTAAGTTCATGGGGGCTGGGAAAATAGCTCAGCTCAGCGGACTAAAACGCCTGCTTAGGCAAGCTTCGGTAAGTGCAGGGACCATGGTTCCATCCCCAGCACCACATGCTGCACTGGCCCCTCCCCCAGGTCAGGCTGAGCCAGCCACAGCATCCGCAGTAGTGGCGCACACCTGTAATCTTAGCACTGGGAATGCTGAAAGCAGCAGAATCACCACAAGTCCGAACTGTGTGTTGAGACCTTGCAACAACCAAACAACCAAATACATTGAAAAAAAAGTTCACAGCATTAGCTGTGCCCTTCTAACTTAGTATGTTTGCTGTGTCCTTCAAACTTAAGATCTCAGTAAGATACTTTTACCACCTATCTGTAGCCCACATGTTTACAGCAGCTGTTCATATAAATGATAAGATTAGTTCTAGAAATTGGAAGAATTGATTTATAAAAAACATATGCCAGGGAAAAAGTGAAAAATAGCAATATTTCTCCTTTCCCATAAACAGCAAAAGCCAGCTGATCTCTGTGCTTAAAATACATTCCTGATATAGCACTTTTAATTTTTTTTTAAAGAGAGTACAAATTAGAATTAAAGCAGAAAAAAATTACGTGATACAGAATTTTACTTAACAAAGTAATATGAATTTCACAGTATTTATTGGAATGCATAGTGTTGTCTTCCAACCAGTTATTCATATTACCAGATATATGCATGTATTTGGAAGAAAGAAATTAAGAGAAAAAGTACAAACAATTGAAAAAAGAAGATGAAACAAATTAAAGCTTTCATTGTTTCTTTTCATAGACCTGTTGTCCAAATCATCCTGCTGCATACATAGATAAATCTTTCCCCTAGTCCCTCTTCTGTCCTTCTCCTCCACTCAATTACTCTTTTCTTTTGAATAAATTCATTCCCTTTTCCCAGTATCTGTTGTACCCTTCAGATTGCATTTTTCTCTTTCAGATTCTCACACTACAGCAGTCCTTGTTTTCAGTCAAAATATTGATGATATAGTAATAGCTAGCTCATACTATTTTTTATGGGGCCAAATGTTATTCTAAGCATTTTTCATGTCATACCTCATTTAATCCCCACTACTAGGTGGTCCCACTTTGTACATGGAAACTGAGACGCAAAGAGGCTAGAGTACCTTGCCCAGGCACTAGTGGGTGCTAGTAGGTGATGAAACCATTGTTCAGATATTGTCAGTATGGCTTCTAAGTTCTGTACTGCCTCTCACAGAGTTTACTGGTTTGCACTTCTCTGAGGATAAGTTTCTCCTGTTTTATAGTGAAAATATAATGAGAGAAATGTAGTGATTAGAAACAAGGGTTTATAATTAATATTATCTTTTTGTCCTACCTCTGCTATTTATGTCATTATAATGTTAGTATGCCTCTCTCTCTCTCTCTCTCTCTCTCTCTCTCTCTCTCTCTCTCTCTCTTTCCCCCTTCCCCCCCATGACTTCTCAGGCTGTCTTTTACCCTCAAATACAATCACATCTGGTAAATCTTTATATACACATTCCTGCGTAAAGAGACATGTACCTACAGTTGATTATCATTATTCAAAATAATTACATTTATAAAGTCATGAAGAAGACTGGGTGTGGTAGCACATGCCTCTAGTCCCAGCACTCAAGAGACTGAGGCAGAAGGATCACCTAAGCAACTTCAAGGGCAGCCCGGGCTACATAGTGAGACCCTGCCTCATTGGGGGGGGGGGGGGGGCAGGTGAGGAACTTTGAATTAATGGTCACAGCATTATTGCTCTTACAAGAAATGAAGAGTTTAGGTTTCTGTGAGCCTCGGGTCAAAATAGTTTTCCAGCTGATCAATATAAAACCTTATATGTACTTCTGTTTAAAGATTCCCTATTTATTTCATTAACAGCTTATAGTCAATAGTATGTAACTCATACATGAATAAAGATAAACTTCATGATAAACATGTGAACATATGAAAATTTTCTGTAAGCACATCATGGCCTTTCTACACTTAGAAGCCCAAGACCTTTGGCCATTTTAAATAGCAAAGTCACCAAAAAATGTAGAAAATGTGGTGTTAAACAGAATGTGAAAGTATGGTTTAGAGCTGAAACAAGAAGGCGCAGATCATCACGTTGTTTAGTCTTGGATGATATGGCTTGAAGCTATTTCTGTGCAACTATGTGAGATCGTTTGCATTAACTGAAGTGATATGACATATTAATCCAAAATAGGGGCCTTCTGTAACTTAACTATTCATCTAATGATGAGTTTCAACTTCTTTCTTGGTAAATAGTAAGTAAAGATAGCCAGGCATGGTGGTGCATGCCTGTAGTCCCACTGCTGGGGAGGCTGGGAGAGGAGGATCACTGTCAATCCGAGCTGCTTGAGTAGTGAGACTCTGTATCCCAAAAAAAAAAAAAAAAAAAAAAAAGTGTGTTTAAATTTTTAAAGATTATTACAATGAAAATCAAATAGCTATTAATCCCCCTCGAAGTACTTTCTCTCACTTCAAAACACTTCTCACTGTTCTTGCCTCTTTCTGAAGCAATTCTATAAATCCTACTTCATGAGTGTTTTTTATGAGGCATGATTAAAAAAAAAAAAAATCTTGATTAGTGTTGCCAAATGCCATCAGCGGAAAGATGGGCTTGTAAAAAGTATTCCGGTGTGTTGCCACTTACCTTTTTCACTGGATCTGAAACCGGGCAACTAACTTCTGGTTCTTCCTCAAAGCCAAAGTGACCACAAAAGGTAAATATTTTTAATTTATTCAACCTCCCTAAAGCAATTTAAGACACTCATGAAAAAGGACTTCTAGCATGGTCGCAGAATGTGCCCAAAAATGATGCTATAAGTATATTTGAAGCAAGGGGGACTATTTTGAGGGGGCTTAATGGCAATATGTCTTTTACTGTAATTTTTAAAATCCTCTTTTCTTTTTTTGTGTTTATTTTTTTATTTTCATTTTAATGAGAAAAAAGATAAAGTAACAATGAAGCAATTTCAAAACAGGTAGTAGGACAGGTACAATAATTAACATGTTGCATGTTGTCTTTGTAGTACTCAGAGCACAAGATGCAGACATGGTATCTTGTCTAAACAATATTACTACAAGCCTCTCTTCTCAGTGAACTAAGAGAAAGTAACTGTATATCCTATCTTGTGATACATATATATTGTGTGTGTATTTGTGTGTATAAAAATGTGTAATTGTTTTTTTAACATTCTATAGGAATTTAAATTTTATTTATTTATTTCCAAATTAAGTTCTTTGTGTGTGTGTGTGTGTGTGTGTGTGTGTGTGTGTGTGTAACGGGGGATTGAACTCGGGCCCTTGCACTTGCCAGGGAAAGCTTATTCCACTGAGCCATCTCCCCAGCCCCAGGAATTTAAATTTTAGAATATCCATGGTTGTTGGCAAATAATAGTTCTATTTTATGTCTAAAGTATTTGATATTCAGACAGATAGTGATGTTAAGCTCAACTGCCTCTGTTACAGGATAATAATATCATTAAACTTCTCTTCTCGATATTTAACAACTGAAGTTTGCAGACCAAAAATAAAGAGAGGTAGATGGGCTAAAAAGATAGCCAATATTATGGCCATAGCCCTTCAAGGTCAGTGAGGACTCAGGATGTAAGAGAACCTCTGCTGTGACATCCTGTAACTAAGTGGTGTCCCAAATTTTCTGATCAAGGAGATTATGGGGCCACAAGGAAAGTGATCAATGATGTAGAGTGTGCCTAAGGAGAGTCAGCTAGAGAGAAAAAAATTCTCTTAGGCTTTTACAGAGAGCAAATAGGTCAAGCAATGGCCATGACTTAACCCAGACAGCTAGCACTAACAAAAGATCTACAAACTGCTGTACATGGTTCCAGGGTAAATCCTGAGGGGATTTGACTGACCTTGTCAGATAGCAAAAGTTACATTTTTAGTTATATAGGTCTTGCTTTAACTTGGTCTTAACCATCCAGCAGAAAAGTATAAAAACAAGGTATAAAAAGTAAAGCTATATTAATATGCTGAGCTGTAAAAGGCTCAAGTCACCAACCTCAGACAATTGCCAGTTGTGCTGATAACTCACTACTATTATGGACTATTGAATTATATTGGATATTTTGCTGAATTCAAGTACCTATAATCTTTGAACTGGCATCAAATATGAAAAGGTCCTCTAAAGACTTCTCCAAATACAGCTTCTCTAACTTCAGTGACACACCCATCTCTGACAAAACAAAACAAAAAAGGGGGATATAAATAAAGGGCCATTTTGTTCTGAAAAAAAAAAAAAACCTTAAATTAATTTATTTAGTACTGTGTCTTACTATGCAGCTCAAACTCATAGTGATCCTCCTGTCTCAGTCTCCCCAGCACTGGGATTACAGGTATGCACCACCACACCCGGTTTCAGTGGCCAACATGGTACATGGCAGGGCAATGTACCGGGGATCAAACCCAGGTCCTTTTGTGAAGTAGGCGCTTAGACTGCCAGACTACCTCCCCTGCCCCTGTGATTTTTAAAAGATCAAGCATTCACTGTATTTTTCGATCATGCCTTGTACATGAAGTACCTTGCACATAGTAGAAACTATTGTTTCCCTCCCTTTTAAATCATTTGCTCTCATGAAAGTGGTATTACTTTATTAGAATGTTATAGAATCACTATCTTAAAAATGTTACTTACATTTTTGCAGATTCAGTGCAAAATAATAAAACAAGATAAAAACCATAGAGTTAAATACATTTTTTAAAAATTCACACCTATTTATCAAATTAGTCACATAATCACCCAGTAAAGAAAAAGAGAAGTAAACCTTTGTATTATAATACTGAACTATACACTGTCACAGGTATATTCTAAAGAGCATAAAAGGATAGAAATGTTTTGTTGATAGTATGGTTATAATAATTCTACAATTCAAATATATTTTAAGTTGAGCAAATGAGTAAATACTACAGTGTTGCTGGGAGTTGAGGTATTTGTAGTGGAAGAAAGGAAGTAGGAATGGGATGAAAGAAAAATAATCCTGTGAGCTTTTTAAAAAATGGAATTAGCAATCAAGACATGAATTAATGATTTAAATATATATATATATATATATATATATATATTCATCCAAATGATGACGCCTTGTAATTAGCATAGTTGATCTTGGGTTTCTAAATAGTTTGTCACCAAAAGAATTGAGAGCATGTAGGAGAAATGCCCAGCTCCAGAGCTATGCAAGGAAATCTTTCTATGTCAGAAAATAAGGGCATGTGCCAAAATTAATGTTAGTTCAGGAAGACACAGACACCAACTCTAGAGGCCAAATCTGGAACAATGAGTCTCAAAATGAATGATAAGGGGTTGGGGAGATAGCTCAGTTGAATAAGCACTTTACCTGGCAAGCACAAGGGTCTGAGTTCAATCCCTGGCTGTTCCAAAAAAAAAAAAAAAAAAAAGAAGAAAATAAATAAAAGTAAAATAAAATAAAATAAAATGAATGATGATAGTAAAGAACATAACATTAAACAACAGAACAACTCAGCAGTATACTCTGACCCAAACAAGAAAAATGGAGAGCAGAAAAGAAGCACTTTATAATGTCACCTAACAGCTGCAGAAGGGATTGTAGGGTTAGAAAATCACCATAATATAAATAATAATTGTTTCAGCAAGCATTATCAGTTACTGGCTTAGTAATCATTGAGAAACAAGATATTTATACAATCTTGGATCCCATCCAGTTAATTTTTTAAATAAGAAAGAACAACTTTACATTGGAGAAATTTGTTATATACCAACTTAAACACATGATCAAAGTTAACGTCACTGGTATTGAGACAAACTACCATGTACCTTTGGAGATGATGCATTGAGAAAAACATGTAGAATTGCTTCTGGCTAAAACATCGTAAATAGCATCTGATCATGAAAAAACAGAACCCACGTTTAGTATTCTGCTTGGGCCAGCCAGATGGCTTAGTTGACTAAAGCGCCTACTTAGGCAGGGGCAGGGACCAGGGTTTGATTACTGGCGTGCCGTGCTGGCCCTGCCCCCAGGGCCCACTAGGTTGGCAGCTGAGACTGGGCATGGTGGTGCATGCCTGTAATCCCAGAGCTTAGGAGGCTAAAAACAGGAGGATCACTACGAGTCTGATCTGTGTAGTGAGACCCTGTAGACCCTGTAGTAAATACTTTTTTGGGGGGCCGGGGAGATGGCTCAGTAGAATAAGCGCTTCCCTGGCAAGCGCGGGGGCCTAAGTTCAATCCCTGGTTCTGGGGGGGGGACCTTTTTTTTCTCCATAATTTTATTGAGAAACAAATAGCAATGAGACAGTTTCTAATCAAATTGGTAGGAGAGTTTCAATAATTAACACATTGCATACTCTCTTCCTAGTGGTTATTTGCTGTACAAGATGCAGACATGCTCTCTCTCTCTCTCTCTCTCAAATAAATAAAACAATTAAAAAAAAATTTAAAAAAAAAAAGGGCTGGAGAGATGGCTCAGTGGTCTAAAGCACCAACTTGGAACAAGCTTGGCAAAGCACAGGGACCGCGGCTCGATCCCCCAGCACCACATGCCAGCCAGCCCCGCCCCCTGGTGGGCTGAGCTGGCCACACACACACCACACACACACACACTCTCTCTCTCTCTCTCTCTCTCTCTCAAATAAATAAAACAATTAAAAAAAATTAAAAAAAGATGCAGACATGATATCCTATTTACAAACACTATTAAAACAAATCCCTCTATTCATTAAGAGAATGTAACTATATATCTATCCTAACCATTTTGAATACACAGATACAAAATAGACATTCATCTATATCCCCTTTTTTGTTTAGTTTCGTCATTTGAATATATGTGTGTTAACTCAGCAAAATATTCTAAGAGTCCAGTAGTTGTAGTAAATACCTTAAAAAAAATTTTTTTTTCTCTGAATTTAATATATACTGCTGGTCTAAGTAGTTGTTCTTGTTCATAGCTGAAATGTGCTAAAGAATTTAGGGGGAAGATTATCAAATTTATTCTCAAGTAGTTTTACAAAATTATTGTGAGTAGGTTAACAGCAGATGGATGTAAGGGAAGAATATGCCTAGGTGTTCACTGTATTCTTTTTGAAACTTACTGCTTTTAAAGTTTTCAAGTGAAAATAAAGCAGTTTGGAAAATTCAAGAAGAATAATATAGAAAAAAGATTATAATCTCACCATTCAGTGATAAACTTTATTAATTTTTTGAAGTATTTCCTTCTATTCATTTCTGTGATATACTAGACTTTGATAAAAGCTTAGCTCAAAGGAAGAAACAAATTTCCCCTCAAACTTAAGACAGCAATAAGAATTTTAAAAATAAAAAGGAATGTACCATTCTTGAGATACTGTTTGTTTTCTTCCAGGAAACTGGTATCTTTGGCAGTGTTAATGCTCCACTCCTGTTCTTTACAAGATTAAACCAGATTCCACCTAAAACTGTATTCTGAGTTGAATGGAAATCAATCTGATTTGAAGCAGCTTTCATTGACCCATTATGGCATCTGTAACTCTACTTGGCTCTAGTTCTTTTTCTGATGGCACACAGCAGGACTCACGTGTCTCAGCTAGCCATTTCAGCTACAGGAAAATCAGATATTTTGTCATTTAAATACCTCATTTGTATGTAAGAAATCTGAAATACCTGAAATCAGTACACCAGATGACTCAAAGGAGGCATCTTGCCAAATGTTGCACTGGCTGGTAGGAACTTGAAAATTAAACTTTTACTAGAGGTTAAAGAAAGAATCTCTTTAGGGTAACAATAAAAGTCATTCATTCTTTATTTTTATATAATATGTCCTCAGTAGAGAGCCTGGTATACAGTACTATAACATGGTATTTACTATGTGCCAGGAACCATTCTGCCTGTTATTCTTTCAGTCTTCTACATTTTCATCCAATTCTCTTCTAGCCTCAAAGCCTTAATGATTTTAAGACAGTTTCTAAAAATCCTTTTCATTTTTATTTTCAAAATATTGGGTGAATCAGAAGCATTAAGTGGTAAGAAAAAAGGACTAAAATTTCTTTTTTTGGCAGAACCGGAGATTGAACTCAGGCCCTTGCGCTTGCCAGGGAAATGCTTATTCCACTGAGCCATCTCCCCAGCCCCTCTGAGCCATCTCCCCAGCCCCTTTATTTATTTTTTTTTTATTTTTATTTTTATTTTTTTTTTTTTGTTTTGTTTTGTTTTCAGAACGGGATTGAACTCAGGCCCTTGCACTTGCCAGGCAAGTGCTTATTCTACTGAGCTATCTCCCCAGCCCCAAAATTTCTTTAATGGAAGAACTTGTAAAGAATAGAAATCAGTATTAGTTACTAAAGTGCCAGTCTTTCTGATAGGTACTTAACATATAATTGCATTTAATCTTCACAGAAGTCTTGTAAAGAAGATTATTATAGATTTACAGCTGAAAAAACAAATGCTGAAAGCTGGCAAAACTGCTATGTACCTATGTTGTCCGCAGTACTGCCAGGTAGTGGAATGGAGATCACGTTAGTAAAATCTGTCTGGTTTTGGATCTTGATTCTGTTTTGCTTTTTTCCATTATACATTGCTGCTGGTTTGAACTAACTTTTCTCTTAACATGTTGAGCTTTAATCACAGTGAATGAGTTTGTTTGTTCTCTCTCTTTACTAGGCTTTTCGGATGTGGATCATACCTATGCTCAAAGAACTCAGCTCTTTGACACCTTAGTAAATTTCTTTCCTGACAGCATGACTCCTCCTAAAGGCAACCTGGTAGATCTCATCACACTGTAACTGAAGAGTCACTAGCCACACAAGTGGAGAACAGTAGTCACTTTCAGTGTTTGGATCACAACTCTGTTGACTGAAGTGAAGCTGCAGTGACTGAGGACTGCACCAGAGTGTTGAAGGGATCTTTACCATCACAAGTTTTAACCCTCTTCCTTCGTACTTGACCTCAACCCCATTCTCATTTTATTCCTAAAGTAGGCTAATAAAGTGAAATTGGTATTCTTTCCATTTAAATATATATTTTTCTTATTTTAATTTTTGGGAGTTAATGAGTATAAAAAATTAAGCTGTTTATCTTTTTGTAGTTTTTCATTTCTTTTAAATTGGAAGAACAGCACTACCAACAGACTCAGAGTGCTACAAGAATTTGGGATTTTGTTGCTGTGTAGTTTTGCCTTTGTTTCCTCTTCCCTTTCACTGTACCTCACAGTGACAGCTGCTTAGGAGTGGTGTCAGTTAGTAGACTTCTTCATTCTTAAACAGGGATATAGTTCTGTAGGACAGTTGATGTATGTTAAAGTGATATATGTGGTTGACTTGTTTTATATTACATTGAACAATAGACAAGACAGAGGCTCAAATTTGCACCTATTGTCATAAAACTAAAAAATGGAACTCAAGATTGGCCAAGACACCCTATCACAGATTGGTATATAATGTTTTATGTTATATTTTATAGTAGATAATACAGTAGCAGTTGGCTTTCACTCACAGAAACTGATACTAAGAGGAGTCATTCTAAAAATGGCCACTAGGAAAGATCCAGTAGTGATCAATATGTTTGTTGATATCTTTGGAACAGTTCTGAAAGAAATTGACTGCTCTGGTAGAGCTGTTTAAAACCAGGATTCTCATTTCTCCCATGTGCTCTTTTTAGCAGTTCATTTGGAGGCATGTGGGAAGTATTCATTCATTCTTTTCGTACATCTCCTCGATCTATTTCTGAATACTGATATGTATGAAGAGGAATGATTTGTGATTATCCAGTGCTCTATAACTGACAGTCATGTCATTAAGCACCATAACCAACGTTTTTTGTTTTTCTGTTTTTTTGTTTGGTTGGTTGGTTTTTTTTTTTTTGTTGTTGGCCGACAGGACCAGCACAGCATGTGGTGTCAGGAATCAAACTGTGGTCCCTGTGCTTGCCTGCGCTTGCCTAAGCAGGCACTTTAGAACACTGAGCTATCTAGCCGTGTGCCCCCCCCCCTTGAAATAGTGAAGAAAAAAAAGCTAAAGGTACAATTTTTTTTTAATTAAATAGAAAGGTTTATAAGATGGGCTTTTCCATGGTTCCATTTTTTGTGTAGATATAGATCTTCTAATGAGATGCTGTGGAATGTAATATAAGAAGCCTAGATCTGACTAGTGTTCACATGTGCTCAAAAGGTATGCTTTATGACACTACGTTGATAGCACATTCTGTATGTTCTTTTGTCAGCTTTTATGAGTGATTGACTTCATGGGATTGAGTATGTCCCTGAGTAGTAAGATTAGGCTTTACCAGGGAGAGCTTGTTGTACACTTCCCAAAAGTGTTATAAGAGTAAGACTTTGATATATCTTTTCACTTTGTTTTTATTACTTGGTTTTACTTCTTTTGGGGATGGACAGAATATATTTCTGCTAGTTCTAGATTCAAGTTGTGGGATACTTGACTTTCCAGAGCAATTAATAGTGATTTGTTAGATGTTTAGGTCTGTACCTTGTAAAACATATCCTGTGTAATCAGCAAGTACCAAATTGTATAGATGCATAATAGCCAGTTGGTTATACAGCTGGATAGTCCATTCTGTTTGCAGACCAGTACAATTTTGTAAAATGATTATTCTCAGTGACAGCAAAGAACATAAAATATATCACTAATATGATAGCCTGTTGGATTTTATTTTATGGAGACAGATACAAATCAGAATGTTGATAAGGAAAAACTTAAACTTGATAAATCATCAAATGTAAGAACTCCAGTTTGTTTACTGTAAATTTTAGCACTTTAGCAACATTAACCAAGTGAAATTCTTCAGCCTTTACCTGTTCTTATGGTGATTTCTTTGTAATTTTTCATCAGTTCCTCAGGCTTCATATTACTTAATATAATTCAATTTGTGACTTAAGTTGTTTTGTTTTTCCTCCTCTGCTAGTGGTTTTTTGTTTGTTTGTTTTTGAAGATATGCCTATTTTAACTTTATCTTTCCTTTTGTTTTGGTGAAATTTTTTTCACTACCTTTTTTTTTTTTTTTTTTTTTTTCTTTCCGGAACTGGGGATTGAACTCAGGCCCTTGCACTTGCCAGACAAGCACTTATTCTACTGAGCTATTCCCCCAACCCCTTCACTACCATTTTTAAATGGGGTTGAATCATAGTAACATTGTGCCTGAGCAAGAAAGTCACTAGAAGGTAACTTATTAAATCAGAATCTGTACCTTGGGGGCTTATTGGGCACTACAAGGATTGACTGCAGAGTGTGTTGGGCTTCCTACATCCATGGCTGAGATTAGTACATTGCTCACATTTTACATCAGATCCCTTATTTGAAACTTGGTTATGCGCTTAGTAAGTAATTATGTGAATTTCCAAGTTCTAGCAGTATACTGATATTTAGGTAGCCAGATACAATAATACATTGGTTCACAAACTCCTCTGTTTGCAGATAACTCACTTCACAAACAAGCTGTTAGGCAAAATCTTGCTTCTGTTCACAAACTGCATCAGGTGACAGACATGACCACAGCCATCTTCCCCACACAAACAGAGACATAGCCATCTTCCACAAAACTGTAAAACAAGTGAAGTTGGACCACCAAGGTATCATTGTATATGTATCTTTTACTACTTAGAAATTTGTTCATTCTGGCTTAGTCCCAAATTGAAAAACTTGGCTGATACTTTAGATACATTAATTAGTGGGATACAATTTACTTGGTTTATCCCTAGCCTCAACCACACCATGTTTCCATTTTTCTTTTTCCCAGTGAAATATACTATTTTTCAGCCAGAAAAAAACTAGATCTCCGGGGCTGGTGAGATGGCTCAGTGGTCTAGAGCACCTACTTAGAACAAGCTAAAGCAAGCAGAACACAGGGACCATGGTTCAATCCCCCAGCACCACATGCCAGCCAGCCCCGCCCCCTGGTGGGCTGAGCTGGCCACACACACACACACACACACACACACACACACACACAAAATAAATTTTAAAAAAAACCACAAAAAAACTAGATCTCCAATAACATTTTCAGTGCATGTATTTCATGAGAAATGATTTGATTTTGCATTTGCATTTTATTTTGTGAAATGACAGATACCTCTCATGACCAGCTTGATTAATTCAGAGTATAGCTCTTATTCAAGCAGAGGAATTCAGAGTTGGGTAGCTACCTCTGCTAAAGTTGACAGGAGCATTAACCTTTATCAAAGTTGTCTTTAGATACGGTTTTTCATTTACACTATACCTGACCTGTCCATGTCTAATAAGTAAAAATTAATGAGCAACTTAAATTATTGGTTTATCCTAGAAAAGCTAGTCAGATTTACAGCTTTAGTGACTTAAGTTTGTAAAATGCATTCTTCAAAGAAATATAAATATTGTATATAAATGGTTGGCAGCTTTTCATTCCAGTGGATCTTTTCACATCTGCCTTAAAAGTGGTATGTAGAGCTCCATCTTAATACAGTTTCACTTAGTAAAACAGGATTTTAAAATTTAACCAACCACAAAACTACAAATATTCTGCTGGGTCAAAAAGCACTTTATTCTCTGAGTTATACTCAGTTTCATGATGCTTACATAGAGATATTACCCTGTGATTGTTTCTTAACATGGCATGGACTTCATTGAGTCAGTATCATTTGTTTTCTGAATGAAAGTTGTATGAAGTCCTCAGCTAGTTGAGTGTTGTGTAACAGTTGAAAATTATAGTCTGAGGCAGTTTTTGTGAGAAGGATCATTACAGTATGTAACAGTGTAAAAAAACTTATATAGCTTTTAAAAATATGGCCTTCCTAATACTTATTTTCTGAAAAGTTGTTGTTTATCCACTTTGCCTGAATTTTCACCAGTCCTTGCTTTAGAATGTGCTGGCTTCCCCCAGAAAAAGTCCCTAGTGGTTGGAGGAACATCATAGCTCATGCTTGTACATTAAGTTTATATTGTTCTTTTGTGGTCTTTGACTGTGGCTTAAGTCTTTATGTGATTTGTTTCAGTGTTAATGTCTAGAGGCATGTCAGTTGAAGGTTGGTGTTTTCAAGTTTGTTGAAATCACATGGAACTGACAAGTTCATCTGAATACCATTGCCATAGGTTCTGTTTTAGAATTCATTGCAATCTGTTGATTTCTTCATCAAATGCTTATTTTGTTTTTCCTCAATAAATGCTGTCTCAGAGATTTTATTTATGTATGACTTTTTAAACTGAAATTTCTCACAACATTGTGAATTGTATTTCCATTTATTTTTCTTAGTTTGCTTATTTATTTATTTATTTAAGATAGGATGTCGCTATGTAACAGGCTACACTGTGTAGCCCAGGCAGGCCTTGAACTTATGGCTATCTTTCTGCCTCAGGATCCTGAGTACTGGGATTACAGGTGTACATCTCTGTATCTGGCTATTCTTAACTTTCTTTAACCCCAGATTTTATTTCTTTCTATAGCAATTCTTAAAACCATTATACTGCTTGAAAAAAACCAAGTCATTCTGAAGCAAACATATTCATGTTACCTATATATGACAAGCAATAGTGAAATTAAAAATTATATATTAACAAAAGTAAAAACATTTAGATATTTCTTTAAAAAAAACCTATGCATCATTCTCATTTGGAAATAGTAATGTGTGTGGCAGATCTAATGGTGGAGCCTGTGTTGGCTTCTTTTCCTGGCACTAGGAATTATTGTCATAAAACTTTTAGTAGGTTACAAATCTTATGAGAGAACTCATGGAAAATTCAGTATACCACCAGAATTGCCATTTGCCTGTTCTCTTACTGTTTTTAGCCTTTTTTCTGTTTCAACTTCTCGTAAATAACATTAATTTTCATCTTACCTTGGATGTCTATTAAGAATTAGCTTTAAATTTCTGATACAGTTGAATGTTAGGAATAGCTTTCTTTAGTGGCCATGAAATGATTGGTATATTTTCTCCTAAGTAAAAACAAATATAAGTATATATGGATGTCTCTTCCCCTGAAGAATAAGACTTTAGACCTAATTCTGAATAACTTTAACTTTATTCTCAGTTACACAACTAATGGTAAAATTACCCAGCAGTAGCTTCTATAGACCCTGAGAGTCATTAATGGTTAAAGGAAATTAGATTTTCTAGTGCTGTAGAGAGAAATGCCCTTTCAAGAAACCATCACTTGTCTTTTTCTGTCTGATCTTGTACTGAATCCCAATTCAAGACACAAAAAGCAAAGGATGGTCTAGTTTAGCTTCTTTAGTTTTGTGATCATCATTTGGAAATTAAATGTGCTGAAATATGCGTGTCCCCAAACACTGCCCACCTTGCTTGAAATTTTTGTGGATATCATCTGAGAACTATAATGTCAATAAGAAAAAAGATGGCAGAAGCTGGAAGGGGAGCAGTTAGAAGGAATCATTTAAAATTATGAAATCATACCTCTTTCACAGTGCTTCATTATGTCCTCAGTGAACATACCTACAATGTTCTATTTGGCCTACCTAAGGCATTTTGACTTGCAAGTATTGAACTTCAGGAACAAATCAAGTTGGGGCTATGTTGGGCAAGGAATAGTGGGAACATTTTCTTACTGATTTGAAAATTTATAAATCTAAATGAAACAGAAAGGTCTTCGTTTTTAACCCTGAATAATTTTATTTATGCAGTGCTGGGGAAAACAAAAGCTGTCCAAAACGAATCAAAGTTTAATTTGCTAGAATGTTGTTATTCTCAATAGCCTTTGATTTAATTCTTTTTTAATGTATTTAGTACAGAGTCTCATTACACAGATCAGACTCATCACTATGAGTCTGTTTTCTGCTTCCCAAGTGCTGGGATAACAGGTGCACACCACCACGCCCAGGCTCAATTGCAGTCTCAGCACGCCCCAGCAGCAGGGCCAGCACGGCTTGCTAGGGGATCAAACCCCTGGCCCATATGTCTGCCTAAGTAGGCAGTTTAATCCGCTGAGCTATCTGGCCAGCCCTTCAGTAGTCTTTGGAATATAATTTTTGGTTATATTTCTCCCCAGTAGTTATAAGAGACTTTAAAATGAAAACTTTATGTCAATAACTATAGATCTCAAATAGGTGAGCAGCTTTTTGCGTACATCTAGTTACTTGGTGCAGAGTGAAAAGCAGCAATAAAATGTTTTCACATGTAGTTTTTAGGCCCCCAGAGGATTTTACATGGCTTTGGATCTTCTGGGTTATTAGCATGCCCAGCAGTGAGTTTAGATATCTGAGCATCTACTACATAGATACATTCACTGCATAATGCCAGTTTAATGGACAGGAAAGAGAAATGTGTGTGTGATGTATGGAACAGTACATAATTATGGAGTTACAGTTATAGCCAGTTTGAGTTTTATTTCTCTCATGAGCAAATCTCAAACATTTCTTAGTGCCATTGGGTTGGTGTTAATTTACTAGTCCTTGGGCTGGTGAGATGGCTCTGTGGTCTGGAGCACCTACTTAGAACAAGCTTAACAAAGCACAGGGACCCTGGTTCAATCCCCCAGCACTACATGCCAGCCAGCCCCGCCCCCTGGTGGGCTGAGCTGGCCACACACACACACACACACAAAATAAATAAATAAAGTTCTTTTAAAAAAAAAAAAAGGTTAAATTTACTAGTCCTTTAAAATAAAATTTCCATTTCATGTATAACTTATACAGAATTGAACTGACACTAGTTTTCATGCCCTAAAGTAAGCAATCACATACAGTACCAAGGATCTCTATCCTGCTTTGCCAAGAAGTTCATGAGTCCTAGATGTTGGAGATACTTAATAATTCATACTCTTTAAGTCTCCTTCACATTTCAGAAGTGAGTGATTAAATTAGAGAAGCTGTCTGGAATACGCCCCAATTTAATTGCAGCTGACAAAGCTTTACAAGTTGAATTGCAGTGTCAGAGAACCATGCTAGTCCTTACTTCCAAATGACTATTCAACCTGTTGCTTTTTAGTATTTTATATTTTGTTTGCTTACCTGTAGTATTGGGGATCCAGTCTAAACCCTTACACATGGCCAGGTAAGCACTCTACCTGAGCTACACTTCCAGGCTTCTATGTACCTTTTTGAGGTAAAGGGGGAAACACTGAGGACAGATGTGTGACTTTGCATTTTGAAATTACCTATTTTGGAAGTCCTAAGATACTTCTTTTTGCCTTTGTAAAGCTTAGCTTAATTTTATGTATACTGTATGTATTAGCTTTGTTTGCAGAAACACTGAATATAAAAAGTAATATATTCAGATTATTTTTTCTTTTCCAGAAAAAAATAGTCTTGATGACTGACCATTAGAAATAAATTTATCTTCCTCAATTGTAAACCATCCATTTAAAAACATGAAGTGGCTTTCTGTTCCTATTAGAAACAAGCCTGGACAAGAGATGCTGATTTTGTACTCATTTAGCTATCCTACCTTTTTAACTTGTCTGAAATGTCTTTGAAATAAATTAGACTGTATAGTATTACCTTTTATGTACATGAAGCCTTCAGCTCAATTTTTTATTTTTTTAATGTTCCTTTAGTATTTTATGTATGTAATCTTTTTTTCTTTAGCCCAATTTAGAGGTTGCAAAATAATGTGTCATTTCTGTAAGCTGGCTTCTTTGCGATATATTGCTTTTTAGTAGATTGCTTCCTTTACCACCACTTCAAATACATAGTTAATTCTCCAGCTTCAGCAGAATAATACAGGAAATCTAAGTTGAGAAACTTTTTTTTTGGTCTTAGTTTGGAAATATGTTCCATGTTTTAAATGATATAAGTAGCATGGGAAAGATGTTAATATTTTTAAAACATTAATTCTTATAAAGTAAAAGTACTTGGTGACCAGGAATTAAGATCCCTTTGTTAAAGATCTTCAAAAGCAGAGTTGGACTGGAAATTAAGATTGGGAAGAAGAATACAGCTTCACCCATACCTGGCAGAACCTTGTCTCTGCAGGCCTGCTCCTCAACGCAGCAGAGAACTGCTCTGTGAGGGCAGCTCCTGGACTGGAGAGTTGCTCACAGCACCAGCTCATGTGGAGGTTGGAGTGTTACTACCCTTCATGGGACTTCATTAACATTGCTTGTTGCAATTAAAAATATGCCTATCCCAGAACATTAAGTACTTACTGAAAGAAGGGAAGTCCTTGGTGATAATACCTCTTCATTTATTTCTCCTAACCTTTATTAGCAAACATGGTAAAGACTGTGGAAAAAGGGGTGGGGGGAAAAAAAAAAGACCAGGGAAAAAAGTTGCTAGAGCCATTCTCATTTCTCCTACAACTTTAAATATAGGAAGGACCAGGTTGCCATTGTACATCTCCACCCTTATATTCCTTAAGCATTATCCTTTTGTAGACCGTCTGAAAATAATTCTGTGAATTAGTATCCTTAGGTCTGAACTATGGATATAAATTGGTGACAAGAAGCTGTGGAGAACTTCCTTGTTCAGGTCACTCAAAATTTCATCCATGAAACTCATCGCAGTTTTCAGGTTCATTAGGTACCACAGTTGATGTGATGTATTCATACCACGAGGACTCACTTTTTGTAATGCTCTTCTCATAAGGTCAGAATTAAACCCATACTCAAAAAGAATGAGCTAACTTGCCAAAGGCTCAAAGCACAGCAAAAAAAGTCAGATGAACATAAATGTAAGGGTTAGTCTGAAAATAAGATTCCTTATACTGAAGCAAATGTCTCTTTAAAAAAGCCTTGTACTTCCCTAAATACCAGCTAAGATTCAGAAGTTCTGTACCTTGACAGTATTTCAGATGAGACTCCTTCCCTTAAGGTGTGGAAGAGGAAGAGAAAAACGTAATTGGGCCCTCTCCTTTACCCCTTCTTCTGTGGTGGTGTGGGCCTAAATTGTGTCCTAAGTACTTGAGTGAAAAATGGGAGTCACAAGTCCTTCTGGAAAGGTAGGTGAAGCATGAAAAATAGTGCTGTTAGGGTATCAGTTCTGAAATCTCTTAACATCATTGTTTTAGGTTATTGTTGGACTTCTGTCTGAAGTCTTATCCTCTCAGATCCCCTGATTTATCTTTTATCCAATCCATGTGGATTTTTTCTTTTTCTTTTTTTTTTTTTTTTTTAGTATGGGCAGTTTTCTGATCCCGGGTTTGGTACGATGTTTTCATCTTGTGAATAAATAATGAGTGACCTGCTGAACAATTACAGTTGTAGAATTATGTTGTATGTAATGTACATATGGAGAAAGAATATTTTGTTCATTTTAATAAAAAATTATAGACACTACAAAATGTCTTCTGTTTGCCAAAACGACTTAACAATAAGCTCTTTTGGGTGCTTAGGCACTTTGTATTTCAAAAGGTGAGTTTTATTTAGATTTCTCCAGATACTTTCTTTTGAGACAGTGAAGTAGTATTATAGTAGTAGTATTCAGTGAAGTAGTAGTGGATCTCCAAGTTCCTGGGGGAGGTTCATTTTAAGTGCACACTGACGTTATTTCATGAGTAACTGCTATTAACCACCACCCTTATTTTATGTTTTGTGAAGTTGGACTTGTCACCAAGGTTCTCTTTAAGGAGTAATTAGGAACCAGAAGAAAACGCTGTGGTGAAATTGTTACAGAAAAGATAGTACAAGGAGAGAATCTGTAGTGTTGTACAGTTCGCAGAAATTCTGGGTCCCTGTTCCCAGTAAAGGAAAAAAAATAAAAATTAAAAATTAAGGGTCTGACCATGCAAACAGGTGAAGTACACCGGATAAAGCAGTAAGCAGTGGTTGTGTGCCCTATCCAGATGGCTATGATCACTCAGCCCTTGTCCTCCCCTCATCTGCCTCACTTGTTCTTGGCTTTGTGATCCTGCATTCTGGGGTAAATTGTCAGGTATTTATCCAGAATAGCCTAGGTTTGTTTAATTTACAAACCAAGTAGCTCATATTCTACTGCACAGCTTTCATTTCTGAAGGACACTCAGAAAGCTTTCATTCCTGTGGGTTGGAGATACAGCTCAAAAGTGTAGTGCCTGCTTGGCAAGTGTGAGGTCCTGAGTTTGATTCCTGGGACTCCCCCCTCCTCTCTCTAAAAAGCTTTTATTTTTCCAAGCTTTATGCCTCAGAAAGTGACATTTCTACAGGAAAACATGAGGTTTGGTGATAAGAGATTGGCCTTTCTTTGGTTAATCCTCTAGAGAACTGAAAGATATCAATGTGGAACACCACTTTGATGTATTTGACATACTTGTCATCTTCTGGCCAGTAGACAGCAGTGAGCAAAGAAGCCGTGGTCAAGATACAGCTCACTGGATGAGGGTGGGGACCCACAGATTGAAGTTGCTGTCTTATGCCCATATGTGCCCACGCTCACGTAATTTCTAAATGACAGCCACAGCTCCTAGAAATTGGAAAACACCTTTTTGACCACTAACCCTCCAGACTGTACAGTCTAAGACCACTGATGTCTCTGCAGGCCTGTGCTGGTTCTGTGCCAGTTTGGATACTAGGAAGTGTTTGCTCTTCCTTCACCACATCCCATGCTGCATCTTCCTTTGCATGCTCAGTGTGTTGGGAGAAGACAATTCAGATATTTTTTGTGATGTGGAGCAAGGGACAGCAGAGCGTGATGTATCAGTTATCCAGTTATTTCTGATCTGCAGCTTCTTTGATAGCAGACTCATCCTGCTGAGCAGTTTGTTGTCCTGCCAGAGACATTACCATAAAGAAGAGAAGAAAAGCTTGGCTAAAAGTGGCCTGTTCAGTGCAAGGAGAAGAGGACGCTTGCCGGTACCCGGAGCACTCCTTGTACAGCTGCCCTCTGAACTTGGGTGATGGTCTGGACAGTCCAAGAGCGAGGCATACTGATTTTCATCCTCATATCCGACAGCTTCTGTGTAGCACTGGGCATCTCCTCTCTGGAAGTAAATGTTGGCAACAGGTCCTGTTTGCTAATCTACAATGTGGAGTGGGGCCGGGTTCAAATGACAAAATAAGCACATTTAAAATACCAACCTAGAGCATCCCTATGCTTAGCAGGGAAATGAACAGAGTCTATGACCTACACAGGAAGAAAACAATTAGATTTAATTTGTGGACCCAAGACAGTTGTTTTATTCTTGTTGTTGGGTGTTTTTTGCTTTGTTTTGTATTTTAGGGAAGGGTCTACAGGGTGTTCAGGGTCTCACTGCTAGATCAGACTCATAGTGATCTGCCTGTTTATAGCTTCCCAAGAGCTGGGATTACAGGTGTGCGCCACCACGCCCAGTCTCAGTTGCCATCTCAATGCACCCTGGGGGTGGGGCTGGCACAGCAGACCCAGGGATTGAACCCCCAGCCCCTGTGCCTGCTTGCAGGAGCTTTAATCCGCTGAACTATTTGACCGGCCCTCAAGACAGTTATTTTTTAAAGTGTGCCGGGGTCTTGTAAAAGTTCCTAGCATGTGGAGTCATTTCTGCATTCCTGGCACCCTTGGGAAGGCCCAACTCTGACCTACCCTTCAAAGTGTTAGCTCCCTTTCAGAACTTCCAGATGAGGCTGGGCATGGTGGCTCATACCTATAATCCCAGCTCTTGGGAGGCAGAGGCAGGAGGATCATTCTGAGTTCAAGGCCAGCTTGAGCTACAAAGTGAATTCACACAAGCTGCAGAAGTTAAAAGGGTTTGCAGAAATTTGTCTCAGTTGATAAAATTGCCCAAACAGTGTTTCATAGTAAAAAGAATACGGAATGAAATTATAGATGGAAATGAGAATAGTGATACTAACATCCTACAGCAACAAAGGCTAGTCAGGAGACAGGAAAAAGTTATGCTTTCCTGGATCCAGACAGAGAGAAGGGACATTTCAAGGAAAAATGTCCAAAGTTGCTAGAAAAGAAAAAAAAAAAAAAGTTCGTTATAGAAGTTTGAGCTTGAGAAGGTCATGTGTCTTCCCTCTCAGCCTGAGGGAACCCATGTTAACTGCCAGTATAAGGAGAAAGCCTGTGAAGCTTTCAGTAGATGCTTATGCAGATTTGTCAGTAGTTAGCCAGTGGCCCACTTGCAAACTGGAAAATACTCAGTGTTTTCTCAAAGCCTGGCAATTCATGTGCACCAATAATAATAGGAAAGGCCAGTTTGTTTGAAACAATACACAATGGCCATGGAAGATAAAAAGGATTAAACCTCACGTTTAAGAGATATCTGCTAATGAACCTATAAAAAGTTCTAACTCATCTTTTTCATAATTATCCTGTTGTGATTATTTGACCCATGTGTGTTTCTTTGATCTTCTCCAGATTCAAAGCTATATGTCCACCCAAGAGAAAAATGCCAATCATCTATTGAGGGTCTTTAGATAGAACCCCTGACGAATATATCTGACTGCCAGTCAACAACTACAACTCCTTTCAGCCTGAAGATGCTGGAGAGGTCATCATCCATGCTTCCCTCACAGCAGTTAGGGTTACTTCTTCAGAGGGGGGACTGTTTCAGGCAGCTGAGTTAGATAAAAATATAGTCAGTCAGACAGGGCCAGGCCCTCGAAAGAGGTAGCACAAAAGACAAGAATCCTTACAACTGTGGGGGCGATGGATGCTCCTGCTGTGAGCCAGACCTAAAGAGCAAACAAGGGGCCGGCGAGATGGCTCAGTAGAATAAGCACTTCCCTGGCAAGCACAAGGGCCTGAGTTCAATCCCTGGTTCCACCAAAAAAAAAAAAAGCGCAAACAAATGCTGAAGATTAGCATCCCAGATTGATCATTACCCTGAGAAAGCCAGAAAGAATACTTGATGGCTATCAGATAAGGTCCTGTTTTACCTTCATGCCCCCTTGCTGTGTGACTCCCTTCCCCATTTGCTCCTGGGCCCAATCTATTTTACCTGAGCAATGGTGCTTGTAATCCACTCCCATTGGTTGGCCATAGCTTTGTCCCACCCCACATCCACCTAAGCGAGTTCCCCCTTTCTCCACCTTAGCCCCACATGGTTTTACACTATAAAAAGTCCCTGGAAGAGACAGCTTCCCGGGAAACAACCCGCTCGGGTCCCCCTTCCTATCCCTAAAAAAAATGTGAATTCAAGGCCAACTGAACTGCATAGTGAGATCCTGTCTCTTAAAAGACAAAAACAAAAAACTTGAGATGAAATGAAAATCATGGTAACAGTCATTCCATCTGAGAAATGAATGTTATGGTTGAACTTTGAGAATGGATGTACAGAAAAGAATGTAGGACTGCACACAAAGCAGTCAAGGTCTAAGACTACCATTAAATGGCTGCATAAGCATAGAGATGGCACCTGGTATCCTTTTATAGGGTGGTGACATGGTTCTGCAAACTGTGAGCATGTTTTGTAAACTGTATGGTGGGGAAAATAGAAGATACTTTCAGCTCAGCAGATTAAAGCACCTGCAAGCAGGTGCAGGGGCTGGGGATTCAATCCCTGGGCCTGCCATGCCGGCCATGCCCCCCTGGGTTGTGCTGAAACAGCAATTAAGACTAGGCGTGATGGCACATGCCTATAATCCCAGCTCTTAGGAGACTGTAAACAGGCGGGTCACTAGGAGTCCAATCTAGTAATTTAGTGGTGAGACCCTGAACACCCTGTAGACCCTTCCCTAAAATACATAAAAAAAAAAAAAGATACTTTCATTTAGCAACCAACAGAATGGGCCAGATCTCTAAGTCAGCCGTTTCCTTTCCTCTTGCAAGCTGGGAAGAACAGAGTTAACATGCAGCTGTAAATACCACCGCCTTGGGCATGAAAAGGATTGAATCATCTCTAAGTGAACCCTACAATATGTACAAAAAACAAGCAGAAAGTCTTGTGACAGGTAAATAAGTCCTTTCATGGCCAGGAATGTCCAGAACAGAGCATTTGTGGTTTTGTTTTTATACCTGATCAGGGCTTAGCAGCCCTGTGGTCTCTTTGGTGGTGGTGACCCCCACGTATGTAGCAACCAGAGGTAGAGGAAAAGAAGTGCGAAACATTTATAGAACAGCATCTTGAAGAGAAAAAGAGGTCCTCATAATTACACTCCTTGGACAGTGACAGCAAACCTTTTAGTGTTTTCAGTGATTATGGCCTGCTGCAGTGGTCATAGGTCACCACCACTGGTGAAGCACCACCAGGGCCCTCCCCACCACATTCTTCAGGCCTCTCCCCTCCTTATGGCATAGGTCAGCAGCTCTTATTACTAAGAGCACAATATGCCTCACATAAGGAGTTGGCATTTCTGTGTCCTTGGATACTTAGTGGACGCTGCACAGGTGAAGAATTAAAGCAGGAAGAACTTGAGCTATTCAGAGCAAATTATTAGGGCTTGAACCAGTTTACACAATAGCATTTTAATTGACAGTATACAATTTTCCAAAATATATTTTTGTAAGAAAATGCAATTAACTATAGTCTTTACAAACAAGTTTCTCAGTAAATTCCAGTGTACTTCAGACCCCTGTCCACTAAGACACATGCTCCCCCAGTCCTCTGGGCAAACTATCATCCACTAACACCCCACCATCACCACTATTAGATAGTAATCCCTTCCTTGCAATCTGGTGTTGAGTAGTCAGCAGACCTGAAGGAATCTACTAATAACAGTGAAAACAGGCTACAGTTTTGTTCTTGACTTCTGCCTTCTCTTATCTTGTTCCCTTTGATCCTTAGTCTGCTAGAAGTTCAAGAAGCAAAAACTTGATCAAAGCTGGCAGAAAAGATACACTAATTTACATCTTAGACCAAGTGATTCAGAGGAAGAGTGAAAGACCAGTGGAATTCATACTTCTGTCTTGGAGCCTCCCTGGCCGTGCTGGTGTAACTCTTGGGAAAGAATGGCATCTTCTGTGTTATCCTGGTACCTGTGAGCGGTGGAACTTAAGTTACCTAATTCTTGGATTCTTTGGAGACCCAAAGCATGGGACAGCTGGAGAGCCCAGGTTTTAATCTTGTTTGTCACTGACGATGATCTTAGCCAAATCACTTTACCTTTGTGGGCTTCCTTTCCTGTAGATTAGACCAGATCTCTACATTTTCTCACTTTCCAACCAGTGCTCACAAACCCTGGCCTTCCCTGGTATGGGACTGGAACTTGACTGAGGAGGAGCAAGGATAATTGGAAAATAAAATGCTTCATCTGCAGGCCAAATAACCTGTCACCAGCCTGTCTTCTTGTATTTCATTTTTTTAAACAAAACAAAAAACTTTCTAGTAAGATATTTACATTCTTGTTGGGGGGGGAACCTCAATGTTTTTTTCTAAGTATATTCACTTAAAGCAGTGCAAAATAGATTAACATGTGGCTGTTGTATTTACATTGTCAAAACATGTATACCAGTTTGAATTTGTTCTTCAAAGTTTCTCCAGTATATTGTCAAAGAAAAAATAAGCTAAATCTCAAAAAGTAGTTTAAATAAACCTGCTCATTTTCTTTGTGAAGAAAGGGTAAATCTGGTGTGTCTAGATGAATCCCTGTTGTCCTTAGATGCATGCTCCTTCACATGTCCTTAAGCACAGTGGCTTCTCTCCCCACTCACATGACAGCTCAAACTGGGTTTCATCCAATCGAAGTCATCAGACCCATGGTTTTTGTAGCTTTGGGATCATCAGACCCATGGTTTTTGTAGCTTTGGGATCATCAGATTCACAGTTTCTACAGCTTGGGGAAAGCAAAGAAATTGCCACTAAAGAACTCTTCTAAAGAAGTTAGAACTCTTTGATATGACTGGTTTAAAGTCTTGTTGAGCTGAGGTCCTGGTATTCTTCTTTACTCTTCTTGACCCCATGATCAGAATTATAGCATAGAGAACCCAATAAAGATGCAGGAAGGAGATGGCTTCCAGGTGCTGCCAGAGCGGCCTACTGACACAGGTGTTTCAGCAGCAGCAGCGAACCAACAGCAACCTATCATATTCTGACACTGCACTAAAGGCAGCAAAACTTGAAGGCAGAGAAAGACGGGAACTACTGGGTCACCTCAAAGCCTCCCGGCTTCTTCCTGGGCAGAGCCATGGAGATTCCTCCTAACCATCACTTCTCCCTGGTGCCCACAGTTATCACCTGTACCTGAGAGCCCTTGGGGTTGCAGTGTCTGATCCTTTTGTAGAAGTGATATTTGCTATCACTGTCAAATGCCCTAGCTGGTCAATGTGACCCAGAATCCACAAAGGAGCAATAACCTAGCCTTTTACAGAGATACCAGGACAAAACCACAGGGGAGATAGAACCCAATGGTGGGCATAAAGGAAACAAGCAGACCTCTTTCCAGAATAAAAGTATTTCTTATATTTCCCCTTAACCTGGCATTGTTCTCTATCCTGCTCCAAAAGCCCAAATGCTAGAGAACATGGCAGGTATTTGTCAAATGAACATTAACTCTTGAGATCTCAGTGGGGTCCCTTGATTTTCTGGCTGTCTTTTTCCCTTACGATATGAAAAAGCTACAGACTAAAGATGGAATCAGGCAGCCAAGGAAGGCCAAAGGTCTTCCCCCTAGGTTCCCTACCTTTTCTTAAATAAGTTGCTCCAAAGCAGACAATTGGTTCCAGGAATTTATGCCCAGGAACAGTACAGACCATGGCCCAAAGTTCACAATTGCATGCATGATCCCACCTTCCCAGAAGTCGAGGTGAACCTTACTATGTCTAGCCCTTGGGAGCCCTCTGTAGGTAGCTAACTTCTGAGCCTATAAAAGCCATGGTGGGGAACAGACATGGCTTTGTGTTTCCCTGAGATGCCACCAGAAACAGGAGAACTGGCAAGGTCCCACCAGGAATACAGAGAAGAACCAGCAAGGCCTAGCTCCATGCAGGACAGTAGGAAACTAGGGACTTTAAAATTCACTGCATGTTCTGGGCTTTTCTCTGTGGCACAGGAGATTCTCTATCAATCAGACTGAAAGCCTTCAGTAGTTTGAGCTCTGGCATTTGGCAGTGGAGGGCTAGATTAAAAAACAACAAAACCAAATACAACAGAACTCTTAGCAAATTGAAAATGTCTCTGAGTTTCCTAAGAAACAGCAACATCTGTCTTCTGGTGGTTTCAACTGATTGTCCAATGAAACATATCTCTGCCCTGGAACTACTCTCAACACCTGGGCCACACAGATCCATCCCATCGGTGAGCAGTGTACAAAGAAACATGTCAGGTACTACTGAAAATGTCTGTCCCTTGGGGGAACAGGTCAAAGATCTTGGGAGGGGGGCATCTTCAAGGAGAGGCTCTGGGGCAAGGGCCAGTGTGAGTATGGAGCCCAAATCAGCTGCCGTGGGGAAGCCTTCCTGGGATGGGATGCGCCCCTTTCTCTTCACCCAACTACCAATCCCTTCTACAGATCTCATTCACTCTGAGGGAAGAGGAAGTCCTGACCTCATTAAGCAAAATCTGAATCCAGAACAAGGGGTTCAAGATCATGAATGACCTCTGTTATTCCCAGGGGCACTGGGTCAGAGAGGGACTGAAAACTGAGTGAAAGAGTTTATAAAAGGAAAGAGGAGGTAAATGCTGGCAGGCAGGATTGAGTAGGAGATGGAAGCCCGGGACTTGTCCTTTTGCAGGGTCAGATCCCCTGGGACAGGGTGCAGCTCTGCTTTCCAGCCCCCCACCCCCACTGTAGTGTCACCCTCTGCCCAGCCAGGGAAGCTCTGAAGAGAGGGTACAAAGGAACACAGCAGTGTGACATGGTCCAAATGAGCACTGGAGTGAAGCAGGGAATCTGTCACCAAGTAGCTGTGTGACCTTGTGCAGCCCATTGCCTTCCTTAGGCCTCAGTCATGTCACCTGCAAAATGACGGTGTCTACTGGAGGATCTCTAACATCACTTCCATAGCCCTTCATCTCCTGTCTGCTCGTCCTTCTGCTCACCAGCAGCTCTGAGCTCAGGCACTAGTGGGTTACTTTACAAGAATAATCTAGACAGAATGTGATTTGTTCATCTTGAAAGGGGAAAAATTAAGGCCCTGAGGGAGTTGAGGCAGTAACCCTCAGAGTCCACTCCCTCCCCAGTCTTTCCCTCCTTGAATGAGGAGGCATTTTCTTCCCCAGCCCAAATGGCACTTCGGGTGGTCAGTCTGCAGCTCTGTGGCATGGATGGAGGCAGCCAATAGACCGGATTAGAGGTGTGTGTCTTCCTCCTCATCTAGGTCATCCTTGGACAGGTTGTCCAGAGGGACGATCCAGCTGTCCCCAAGCTCTCCATTAAGGTTGACCACCTTCTTCTCCTGCATCTCAGAAGAGGTCTCCATCACTTCCAGGGTTGGGTTGTCATGGTAACCATTTTCCACTGTCTGCAGCTCCTCAGTGAGTCGTTGCTAGATTGAGGAAAGTGATCAAGTAAAAAAAAGGCAATTTTAGAGGATTATGAGCCTTAAATATAACAAAATATAACACAAAATACAGTCCTAATATACAATATGTAGCTCCCTTTTCAACCCAGGGGCCCCAATTTATCTCCATTAAGCACTTGCCATTCTGATACAGGAGTGGCTGCTCCTGGAAGCCACTGGCTACCAGCCTGCCTACCTCACACAATGACTTGCCCTCTCATCCTAAAATTCCCAACTGGTTCTTGCATTTAGTCAGAAGACAAATGTGTGCCATCTGTGAAGATGGACCTTAGTTCTCACAGGTCCTCTCAGCCCTTTCTTTTCTCCCCCATTTGTTTCCCACAGCCTTTACAGGCTCCTACTTCACTCCATAGTATGGAAATGGCTAAGACCTATGAGAAAATGGCGTCCCTCAGCTTGGGTCCCTGAGGACCTCTCCAAGTCTGGGCAAGGTAGGAATGGCGGTGCCTGTGGCCGTTCCTGCTGCAGGCAGCACCCATCGGACAGTGAGTGGAGCACGCTCTGAGGCTCAGCCTTTGCTTGTATGTTAGGATCACCTGGGGGCTTTTAACACATACACTGATCCAGAGATCGGGTTCCCGTTGGAGCGCGAGGAAGCTAGGCATGGAAATGTTCTTACGGCTCCTGCTAGTGTGCAGCCAGGGTTGAGAACCAGGGATCGGGGTGGCACTGTCAAGATGGGAGTTCTAGTAAGGTAGGCGAAAGGTTTCAGTTAGACAGGCACACACAGGGCCATCTGTATCCAGGGCTTGCAGGAAAGCTCTGCAAGGTGGCTTGTACAAGCAAGCCCCTCAGAGATGTATGGCAGACAAGGACACACAGAGAATAAAGGCAGAGCCAGGCCTGAAGCCCTGTCCTTCTGCTCCAGAAGTCCTGTTCTTCCCTCTAGAAATGCATGCTCTTGATAACCCAGGCAGCAAGAGGCTGCTAAAAAGTGTTGGTGACCTGGATCAAAAATGTCCCCCAGATATTCATGTGTTCACAGGCAGGGCTCCTGGAAGGTGACCGGATTGGGAGGGCACTGATGGAATCAGTGTGGTAACCCACTGTGAGCGTGTAGCTGAACGGGCTGGGCTTGGCTGCAGGAAGGGCGTTGTGGCTCACCTCCACAGGCTGCCCCAGCAGCTCCTCCTTGCTATCTGGCTGCCATGCACCGAGGAGCTTTGCTCCACTGCGCCCTTCTACTGTGCTGTCTCTGCCTTGGAGCCAGCTGACCATGGACTAAACCCTCTGAAACCTGAGCCAAACGACTAAACCTCTTCTCCTTTAAGTTGTGGATGCCAGGTATTTTTGTCCTAGCAGTAGAAAAGTGACAGGCTGGTTCTGCCTGCCAAAAAGGCCCCAGTCCACTCACCCACTTTCCCCTGTCACTATGGAGTGACAGAATGACTGCTGCCCCGGCTGGAGCAGGAGGACCCACCTGATCCTTCCTCTGAGAGAAGCGCTGGTGGCAACAGCCGTAGAGGGCTGCAACGAGCAGCAGGAAGGACGCCATGCAGACAATGGTGATGATCAGGGGCATGCTGTACCGGTCGTCGAGTGTCTCTGATGGATGGTCATCCCCCAGCCTCATGTCACTGACTCCCAGCTGGCCAGAAAGGACAAGTGAGATGGTGAAAATGCAGGCCAGTCTCCACCCCACAAGCTCAGTTGCCACCACCCGACTCCTGGTAACCCAAGGACTCTTCCACATGCAGGGGGGACAATAGGCTCCCAGCAGAGGCTCCTCACCTGCCCCTCCCAGCACACAGTGGGGCCCATTTACCTCTTTTAGTTCATCCCATTGGTCCTTCAGTGATTTATACACATCCGTGGGAAGAAGGTTTGCTGTGGGAAAGATGGGGAGCTGCACCTTGGGAGCCCGGCTCCAAGTGACATGAGGTTGGAGGTGAGCCCCAGGAGGAGGGTATAGCATACAATTGACCACCCTGGGGGCCAGGGAGATGGCTCAGTGGAATAAGCGCTTCCCTGGCAAGCGCAAGGGCCTGAGTTCAATCCCTGGTTCCGACAAAAACAAACAAACAATTGCCACCTCTTGGGCAGCTCTGGGAAAGCACGTGGGTTGACCTGCATAGGGACTGGGGAGGGCGTGGCATCACCCAACCCATCCTCCAATGAAATGGCAGGCTCTTGCCAACCCCTTCCCACCCATATAAGCGTGGGCCTCCTGCCCCAGACTCACTATGAATGCTGATGTGTTTGACAGCCACAGCGTGGCTATCGGGAACAGGTCCTAGCAGTACAGTGCAATTATCTTGGCCAGGGTTGAAGTTGTCTTTGGCTGTTTGGCACAGCAATGTGACCAGCTTCTCATTCAGGAGGCTCTTGTTCTATTGTGAAGAGAACACAGATGATTCCTGAGGTGCGGTGAGAGCGGACCAGATGCAGGGAGCTTCCTGGGTCACTTCCCCTCTCCACACATGGCTCGTGCCATGCCCCGCCCTGCCAGGAGTCCAGCTCTGTCCTGAGCCAAGCCCCAGGCTCCTCAGCTTTGATCTTGACTCTGGTGCACAGCGCCTTCCCTCCAGTGCCACCTTCCCCCTCCAAGCTTTGTGCAGGTCAGGAATTGGTGTCCTGTACTGATTCAGCATGGCACTGCACCTCACCAGGGAGTGGGCGTGGGAGATAGGGGGATCTGGTGCTCTCTCAAGCTGCACAGTGCAGAGGCCTCAGGAGTGGGGGACCACAGCTCCCAGCAAGGTGGCCCTGCATCCCTCCCTGGGCTAGGACACTGAGGCCACAATCAGACTGGTGGGGAAGGCAAAGTGTGACTGCAAAGAGCAAAATAGGGACCCTGAAGATGAATAAGAATCCTTTATATACACAGCACAATGAAAACAGGTGGTCGAGGCTCAATTGCTTTAAAAAAAAAAAAAAAAAATATATATATATATATATATATATATACAGTAAAAGATACATTGTCATTAATCTTACCCCTCCCGCCTTCCTTGGAACACCCTCATCCCACCCTTCTTGCCACTTTCTGAAGCAGTTCCAGAAATCTTGGATCTTTTGTTGGTTGCCTTGCTAACGGCTGCCTCAGTGACCTCTACTGACTCAAAATGTTCGCTTTTCATGGTCATTTTGACTTTGAGAAGTGCCAGAGGTTACATGGTGCCAGAGCCGCCAAATAAAGCAGAAGCGCACACTGCTACATTTTGATGAGCCTGACTTTTCACTGGTGCCCATTAGCAGAATTCACACTATTTCTGACCACATTTAGTAAACAGACTCATGAAAAGACTTCCTAGGGGCTGGTGAGATGGCTCAGTGGTCTAAAGCACCTACTTGGAACAAGCTAAGCTAAGCAAAGCACAGAGACCGCGGTTCAATCCCCCAGTACCACATGCCAGCCGGCCCCGCCCCCTGGTGGGCTGAGCTGGCCACACACACACACACAATAAATGAATAAACTAATAAATTCTTTAAAAAAAAAAAAAAAAGAAAGAAAGAAAGAAAGGAGTTCCTGCACTGCATCACAAAGGGGCAAGAACAGGCAATGAGTGTGTTGAAAGCACACAGGGGTACTCTGAGGAGAGTAATGACAAAATTGTTTTCTTTTTTTTTTTGCGGAACCAGGAATTGAACTCAGGCCCTTGCGCTTGCCAGGGAAGTGCTTATTCCACTGAGCCATCTCCCCCGCCCCAAATTGTTTTCTAATAATGCAGAAAAAGTAAACATCCACTGAATATTGTTCACCCCTTCTATGTGTAAACAGGCCAAACATTGTGACCCACGGGGCTCCACCTACGACTTCCTCAGGCTCTGGGACAGTCTATCCTGACCACAGGAGAAACCCAGCTCTTGCTATCTTTCTTTCAAGAAAGGGGGCGGGACAAGATAGCTCAGCGAACTAAAGCGCCTGTTTAGGCAAGTGCAGGGACCATGTTTTTATCCCTGCCACCACATGCCGCACCAGACCCGTCTCTGAGCACGCTGAACCATCGACCTGCACACCCGTAATCCCCAGAGCTGGGAGGCTAAAAACAGGAGATCACTACGAGTCCAAGCTCTGTAGTGAAACCCTGTAACAACAAATACATTTAAAAAAACAAACAAACAAACAAACAAAAAAAAAAAAACACTTCTCTCAAACAATACACACCTGGGCAAATGTAGCCAAAAGATTATCCCCCAAACCTGACTCATGGAGGACACTGCTCTCTTTTAAAACTCTTTTAGGTAGGTGTATATTTCTGGAAGTTTCACTTGAGAAATAACAACAGAATGGAAATGCCCAAGAGAAAACAAAGACAGAAATACAGGCATTAAAGCATTGTGAGTCAGAGAAACCAAATTGGTACTGTAACTCCTGGGAGTGGTTGTAAAACTATGCACTGGCCAGGAGAGGGCAGCAGCGAGCCAGAGCCCGCCAGCACTCAACACAGCTCAGGGGCTTTTCAGAAAGAGCTGCGCATCCTGGCATCCCACATCCAGGGATGTTGGGGCAGGACACTGCAGGCGCTGCTCCCTACAGCCTCTCTCATACAAAACCTACACTCACACGGCCCACCCACAGAGGAGAAACCACAGGGGGTGGCTCCCTCCTGTTAACTAGGGAGTCTGTTATCTCCTGTCCAGCCCACAGCTCCTTGGGTCACATTCATTTTCTTAAAAACAAAACTCTCAGACACAGTGAAAGCTGCAGAGCCCAGTCCTGGCTCTAGCCCTGTGGGGTCCCGCTGGTGTGAACTGACTTAGAGGTCTGACCCTGGCTCATTGCTCTGTGAGGTGGGCCAGGGCCAATTCCCACGCAAATCCACAGCTCAGCTGCCTTCACCAGGGCCCCTCCAAGGGGGGGGGGGACCCACACAGGGCTCTCGTGCACACTGTCCCATGACTCACACAGTGGCTGCCTCCCAGGTTGGCCTCTGAGTTGGTTCTCTCACTTGTCCAGTTCAAGATGAGCAGCTTGTCCATCGGCTCCTGGAGAGACTCGCAACGTACCTGGAAGAAGCCACCGTATGGAGGCTCAGGCAAGCTGAGGGTCCTGGACTCTCCCCGGGGTGGGTGATAGAAAGGAAGAATTTGTGGCAAGCTGGGGCTGCTACAGACCAGATACGTCCTTGGTGACCCGGCTGTCTTAGCAGCTTTTGGGGGAGAGAGGGGGACAGGCAGAGTGACAGACAAATGGACAAAATCTCTTCATAGCCTAGGAGGAAACCTGAGGGCCGAGCACTGAAACACTTTTCTTTACATCTGGCCTCTTTTGTTCATCCTATGCATCACGGAATTACCGTCTTATTCCCAAAACTCCAGAGTTCAGCAGGTATGCTGGGGCCTGGGGAAGCCAAAACAGTGCTGAAGCCTGGGGGTCCCTTCACACTGGTTGTGGTCACAGTTCCCGCTGTGGAGTCCACACGCTGTGCTGTCCCAGTGGAAGGGTACAGAGGGCTGGGAGGCGCCGGGCTTCTTGGCACGGGGCTGCCCACCACCTGGCTGGTGGGCTGCATGCTGGAGGTCTGCTGAGTTCTGATGGACACATCCACTGGTACTGTGATGGGGGAAGCAGAGAGAAGGGAGTCACACCCTGCAAAGGTCTCTGCTGGCTTCAGGACTCATGCAAGCTGGGGCCACTAAGCAGGCCGTGAGGATGAAGAGACAGAAGTGACAGTGGAAGGCCCAGTGCTATTTTGCAAGACAGGTCAGACTGGACCCCCAGCTGGACCAAGAAGTCACAACAGTGGTATCCCTGGCCACAGCTAGCACTCGTCAAGCACTATGACATGCGGTGTCAAGGGAATTTTCCTAGAGGAAGGGACCCTCCTTATCCCCACAAGGAGACTGAAGCTTGGAGTGACTTTGGGGTTTGCCTGAGGTCATATGCCAGGGGTGCTGGAGGGGGATGTGCATAGACCTGTCCACCTCAGAGACCCACGTTCCCCACAGGGCCTGACTGCTGTCTCCCACCATGACCGGCTGTGAACTCTTCCAGAAGCTGCAGAGCCACCGAGCTGCTAGAAATGCAGTCTCAGCCTCACCCCCGAAGTTCTGCTTCAGCAGATCTTGGGGTGGAGCAGGATTTTGAGGCTCACAATCCATCAGTAGAATTTGAATTGAACTTACCAGACTAAGGCCAGCACTTTATTTAGTTTATGTATTTTGCAACAGAGTCTCACTACGCAGCTCAGACTCATAGTGATCCTCTTATTTTTAGCCTCCCCAGTGCTGGGGTTACAGGTGTGGGCCACCATGCCTGGTCTTGGTGGCTGACTCAGCGTGCCTGGGGGTAGGACTGGTGCTGCATGTAGTGTTTGACCCAGGTTTGATCCCTGCACAGGTCCCTGCACTTGCCGAAGAAGGTTCTTAGTCTGCTGAGCTATCTCACTGACATGAAACCAGCACTTCAAAAGGAAATAGAACAACAACAACAAAAAAATACCTGGATGTATAACATAGTGAGTCCTACTTAGTCAAACTACTGGTACATATTATGTGTGCTTTTTGGAGTATAACATAACGCTCAAGTTTCTGTGCTTCTTATGATGGGTTGCCATCAAATAGGTCTGAGAAGTACTGTTCTAGAACCTTCTAATACCCTTCATCCATCACCACGCTGTCTTGCCTGTGGCTAAGACTGCTGGCTTGATTATGTACTCAAATGGGCAGGACAGAACATGGAACGCTCATCAGAATACGTGCACTGTGACCTCTGCTGAACCCTGAAGTAGGAAGCCAGATGAATGCAAGTAGAAGAGACCAGATAGTTCACTGTTATCTACACCTTCATTTTTAGCTGATCAGATATCTAGAGGGAAAACCAAAAAACCTGAAGAGTTTCTTCTTGCCCGGAAAAATAAAAATGAAAACTAAACCACCACGGTCTTACTTACTTTGAGTGGTGAGCATCGTCTGGGTTATATGACTGAGACTAGGAACAGGTATAAGGCTTGAATTATTGGAAGCTGTGAGAGGGCTGTCCTGTCCCTGAGGCGAGGTCCTTGAGATCACAGTGGCAGCACTGGCTGCTAGGTGGCTGATGTGGGTGGTTGAGTTTTCTGCACTGGCCAGTGAAGGAGTAGATGCTATGGTCTTCAGAAAGGCCGAAGTTGTTGGTGGGATTCCTGAAGTGGTCACAATGTGTGTGGTAGCTGGGTCAACATTCCTGTTGCTTGTGGTCTCGGGCTTGGTGGTGGCGGCGGGGGTGGTGGGGTTGCTGGAGGTCCCATTCTGTGAGTTCCCGGTAGTTGAAGCACCTGTGCCACTCAAGTCAGAGGATGGAGACACAGTGTTTGTCTTGTTGAGCTCATTTTCCAAACCATTCCCATGGTCTGTAGCTGGTAAGTTTGAGAGCTCTTTTGGGGCACTCACGTCGGTGCTCATGGGAACTGGGGATGAGCTCGACTGGTTTGCAGATGCAGATGATGTCACGGGTTTCGTAGTAGGAGTCATTGAGGCAGCTGTGCTGCTGGAGTGGACCGTTGCTGACAAAGATGACAAAGGGCCAAGTTAGGATCTCAGGCGGAGTCTCTTGCCCAGTTTGTTCCCACTCCCATCCCTATTATCTGCCTTGCTGAAGGCCTGGGGCCCTTCTGAGCTGAATTTTTCCTGGAGTTCCAGACCCTCCTTGAAGGAGGCCAAGAAAGACACAGAAGAGGGAAGTTCCACAAAAAGAGAGGGCAAGGCCAGCTCAGCTGGCACACAGAGTCTGCAGGGGTCTCTGCATTCCCCCCTGACCCACACACAACCCTTTGAGTCTGTCCACAGCTCCCGGTCTCCATAGCACCCAGAACAAAATGCCACAGAGATGCTGGGGCTGCTGCCTGCTGAGGTGGCCAGGCCCTACTGCAGGACAAGCGGGTGCCTGGCAGCCCTTCCCAGGGAAGGTGTGATAAACTTGAGTCACACAAATGACAGTTTCAGTGTGACTGGGCTGTGCTACTGGAAGAAGGGTACAGAATCCCTGGGCTCTGTGCAGCATGGTGACATCCCCTTGGGGGAGAGGCCAGGGAAGAAAAGACTTTATTGGTTTAACCAGATATTTAGTGAGCACACCACTGCATGAGAAATCTCCTGCTGGACCCTGCAGATATAATGGTGAAAGACACAGAACAACTAAACAGGTTTCGGTGACTACAAGGAGAATGTGAACAAGGAACTGATGCAGAGGGCAGCGGAGGTGGAGGCAAGGAAAGGTGGCCCTGCAGCGACTGTTAAGCTAAGGCCTGAGGGAGACAAAGCAAATGCTGTAGCTGGGCAGACCACCCTCCGACAGAGGGACCAGCACCTTCAAAGGCCCCCAGATAGGGACAGGGGCCCCGAGAAGACACAAATGCCTGGAACATAGCTGGGAAGGGAAAGAGTGGCTCAGGAATACAGCTTCCCGGTAGGGTACCTCTGATTCAAACCAAACATTTTTGAGAGTAACAGAAGGGCTCTCTTAAAAATCACACAACACTCCGGTTCTGAAAAAAAAAAAAATCACACAACAGCAAAGCCTAGCGGTATGCTCCTGCAACCCCAGCACTTGGGCAGCTACAGCAGGGGAGCTGCAAGTTCAAACCCAGTCTGGGGAACTCAGTAATTTAGCAAGTTGGTAAGACACTGGCTCAAAATAAAAAATAAAAGCACAAGGGCTTTAGCTTACTATGAAGGCCTTGAGTTCGATCTCCAGTATCACAAAAAAAAAAAAAAAAAAGAAGAAGAAGAAGAAGAAGAAGAAGAAAAAAGAAAAAGAAAGAAAGACATATCGAAGCTGGGCTTAGTGGTGCATACCTGTGTTCTCAGCAAGGCTGAGGCGAGGAAACCACAGATTTAAGCCCAGCCTGGAAAATCAAACGAGTTCAAAGTCAGCCTGAACTACATAGCAAGAACCTGTCTCACAAAGACAAAAGACAAAACAAAAATGTATCTAGATAAAATGAAACATTAAGTTCAGAAGCTGAATAAGGATTTTAAACTTTGGCTGTAAACAGAAGTCATCAATGAAGCTCACGAGAGCAAGTTTTTAGGCTGAGAAACACAAGCTTGCTTGCTGCTTTGGGGTCCTGCAAGATCAGAGAGAGAGAACCCAAAGTAGGAAGGTGAGCTATGAGCTGTCTCATCAGAAGTCAAGGAGACAGGCCAAGCATGGCGGCGTGTGCCTGTAATCCCTGCACTTGGGAGACTGAGGAAGGAGGGCTGCTGCAAGTTTGAGGCCAGCCTGGACTACATACTGAGTGTACTTACTGAATCTAGGCCAGCACAGACTACTTAGCGAAACTGTGTCTCAAAAAACAAACAAACAAAAAAAGCCATGGAGATGGCCAGGCAAGGGCCACCTGTGGGCCGCTCTGAGTGCTGGGGATGAGTGGAGAAAGGAGTCAGGGCATCGCAGGCTTCCTTATGCAGCAAGTGGGGGGAAGAGAAAGTCTGGTGGTTTAATTCCTGGCTTTCCACCTGCAGCAGAAGAAAGGCCATTGTGAGACAGAGTGCGGCCACCCCCAACCACTCTCTGCAGCTGGCCATCTCGCTGGCATCTACACACTTCTGTCTGGGCAATCCTTCACCCCATGAGACTCAGGGCAGCAGAAAGTGCCCTTATTAGGGTCTGAATGTGCCAGCCTCCCCCACAGCGAGAAAGCTCTGTGCGCTGGCTACACTTGGTCCAGCTAAGGAGGAAGAGGCAGTGGGTAGTGAGAAGCACAGTGGCTGGGGACCCTGCTCAAGGCATCCAGAGCCACAGGCAGGCCCAGCAGTGCACAGCCCGCTGAAGGTCCCTCCCTGTGGTCTCTGCCTTGCCAGGGGACTCTGCAAACCAGGCAGCACCCCAATGCCTAACATGAAGATCTTATTGCTAAAAAGGAGAAATATATCAAGGAGTTATGATGGGTAGCAGGGTTTCCAGGATTAATTAGTGAGGAGGCCTCGCTGGGGCCAAAGGCAGTCAAATCTCTATGTAGTGGACAGGACTCCAGTATCTAGCTATGGTTTGCCAGGTGCCCCCTGTCCAATGCTTTGCCATTTGTTTGTTGTACAATATCAAGGAACTGAATCCAGGGCTTCACACTAAGATGTTCTTCCCCCAGCCCTTTATTTTATTTTATTTTATTTTATTAAAAAAAAAAAATCTCGTTGAGTTGCCAAAGCTGAGCTTGAACTCCTGATCTTCCTGCCTCAGCCCTCTAGAGCACTGGGGTTATGGTGTGCTGCCTACCCAGCTGGGCTTGCCCTTCTTGTAGGTCCTAAAGTAATGGTACTTCTTGTCATGAATAGTACCTGACAGGATGTACTAGATTGGTGAGGGAGATGACGTGTCAGCATGGCTGGGGCTCAGCGAATTCAAGGGATGAACAGTGGGATGGCTACTGTTCACTGTGTTGATGAGCTGTGTCACTGCCTGGGGCCACTCCACACTGGACCTACTGACAGTTTAGAGTCCATGTTTCTCTGTTATAGGAAGTCGCGCATTATAAGACATTGGGTCACATGCCTGGCCTCTGTCCACAATATGGATGGAAGTAGCACATACACATAATTTCTGCTGGCTGGGACAACTAAAACCATGTCCAGCTATTGGCCAAACAAAGCCCCCTGGGGAAGATGAACCACTACTCAATGAAAACTACTAGCTTACATAAAGAAAGAAGGTAACATCCAGGCATGATGGTACACACCTATAAACTCAGCTATTTGGGAGGTTGAAGCAGTATGAGCCTAGCTTGGGAAACTTTACAAGACCTCGAGCCAAAGTTTTTAAGAAACAAAAAGGGCTGAGGATGTCCCTCAGTGCTTAGTGTCCCTGGATTCAGTCCCGAGCAGCGTAGAAAGAAACCTCAAATCCCTAAATCCTCCTATCAAAGTATAGAATGAAAACCAATCTTTCTAAGACCGTACTAAGGGAATCTGCTTGCAGCTGAAGGGCTGGGAAAGCCAACAGCTGGATCCCACAACTGCCATATTACAGGGCTGAATTAACACACAACCTCACCATGCCACTTCTGTAGAACTGGGACCCTTGGAATCGGCCGGTGATTAGGAAGAAGGCGGATAAACGAGACTACACATAATCCCCAGCTCCAGTGGAATTCACTTCCTGTAGGCCCGACTGGCTGCTCTGTCTGATAAGGCTATGCCAGCCTTGCTGGAGACGCTCCAGAACTCCCGAGTCACGGGCACAGAAACGGAAGCGCCTCAGTATTCCTGCCCTTCTTCATTGTCTTCAGTCTGCACCCACGTTCCAGTTCCAGTATGTCCCGAGGACACAGATTTGCAGTCTGACCCAGGAAAATACTTGTATGCTAAAAATACTTACGAAGTATCTAGCAGATATGCCTAAGGGCATGAGGTCAGGGAAGGATCAGTTTCTATATCAGACTGAATTGGCCACTGTGGCATTTTATATTCCATGTGCAGTTTCACACAGCTAGGGACATTCTAGCTTTTTCTTGTTGGTTGACTATAGCCTGGACACAACGGTAACTTCTGCATTAAACAACTGAAACAACGCAACAGAGTTGAGGGTTGGGAGGAGCTTTTAAGAGGCAGGGGCTGAAGGGAGGTACCTGGCTCTTGAACACTCTCGTGAGGAAGGGACTGATGCTGGTCTGGTGGGGTTGGTTAGGTATCCCAGGACTAGTGACGTTCCGTGAGAGCAGGCCGTTGTCACAGAGAGGGCCTGAGATCTCCCTGTCCTCTTAATTCTGCTCATACCATGTAAGCTTTCTCCAACATGTGCTTCTGCCACATGCTACCTCCCACCCTGCCAAAAAGCCTTCACGGAGAACTAGCCCGTGGCTGTTTGGTCTTCCTAAGCATCATAAACATGAGCCAAATCAACTTCTCTTCTTTATAATGTAGCCAGCATCTGGTATTTTGTTGCACAACCAAAAATGCACTGGGACAGGAGCTGCCAAAAAGTTCCCTGAAATAATGTATAAAAAGAAATCCTAAGTACTAGAGCAAGAAAAACTTGAAATGCTTATCCTACATGATCTGCTCACTACACTCTAACTTTGTCCCCTGACACAGCTCAAATGTCACTCCCTTCATACAGCTTTCAAAAATACTGCATTTCATGAGTTCTAGGATACACATCTGTCACATCCCCGAAATGAGGATACATTCTAAATGACTACAGAGGGACAGTGGTTGGGGTTTTTTCCTAAGTGACTGATAAAAGCATAGCACATCGTGTAACTGATAGTGTCCTGGATGTGCTCATCTATGGGACATTACTGGAAGTGTAGGTCACACCATGAGCGAGCTCTGTGGTGCCTGTCCCTCACTGGCCACATGTGTTAGGAGGAAATACTGGTTTCATGTAGGGCAGGGGTGGAAGGCAAGATCAGAATTGACTTTCCAGGGAAAAGAAGTGTGTGCAAATCCACAATGGGCAGTCAGTCCAGCACCCTTATCAGAACAGTGCTCTTGGGTATTGTGAACAGTGGCTAAGAAGTCACATGTTCTTAAGCCTCCATCTATGGAGAGCTCACCAACTTCCTAGCTCCAGGCCCAGCACAGCAAGGCCTATGCTGACTGATGACAGAGAACACAGCAGGCATCCTTCAGTGAGCTGCAAACTCCTTTCAAAAGGCTGTTGTGACAATGTTACCTACTTGGTGGCTTCATGCAACAGAAATGAAAATTTTCTTTTGGTTCCGGAAGCCAGAGGGCTGACATCAGCAGAACCATACCCCACTCCCCGGGGAAGAATGTTTTCTTGCCTCTTGCTAGCAATTCTTGGTACTCCTTGGCTTGCAGCCTGCAACACAATAATCCCTGGCTTCATCAACACAAGCCTTCTTTCCTGTGTGTCTCTCCCTTCGGGGTGTTGGGAGTACTGGGAACCGAACCCAGGGCCTCGTGTACACAGCCTCCCCCCTTGTAAGTCCCCCAGTTGTTGCATGTAGGGGCCATCTGGATCCAGTATGAATTCACCTTGGCCTGATCACATGTGCAAAGACCCTGCTCCCAAAGGTCATTTTGTTCACAGTGTCACAGCCTAAGACTTGAACACTGTTAAATCTCATCTGCTCCCCCATGTCCTACTAGGAGAACTGGAGCTCTCAGTTGCACACATTAACAGGCAGCTCTCCTTTAAACAGAAAGTGAGGGCTGGGGATATAGCTCAGTGGCACAGTGCCTGCCTAGCAAGCGCAAGGCCAAGAGTTCGATTCCTGGTACCAAAAAAGAAAATAGTAAACATAAGACCAAAAATAGTCCCTTTGGGAAAAAAAAAAAACAAAACACAAAAAACCTTTAACCCTTTCTGATTCCTCGGCCACCGTGGCACCCGTGAATAAGCGAAAGGGGGGCAAAAAAAAAAAAAGCAGCGGATCCTGAAGTCCACCCTTGATTGCACACATCCTGTAGAAGATGGACTCATGGATGCTGCCAATTCCAAGCAGTTTCTCCAGGAAAGAATCGAGGTGAACGGCAAAGCCAAGAATCTCGGTGGCGGGTGATCACCAGTGAAAGGAGCAAGAGCAGCATCACCGTGACTTCCGAGGTGCCTTTTTCCAAAAGGTATTTGAAATATCTCACAAAAAAAATATTTGAAGAGACTAATCTATGTGACTGGTTGCATGCAGTTGCTAGCATCAAAGAGTTACAAATTACATTACTTCCAGATAAACCAGGACGAAGAGGAGGAGGAAGATGAGGATTAAAGCTCCTTTGTCTGGAATATTTTTTATGAGTTCTTGAATAAAACTTGGGAACCAAAATAAATAAATAAATAAACAGAAAGTGATTTTTTTATTTGTTTCTTGAGACAGGGCCTTACTGTGTAGTTTAGGTAGGGCTTGAACTCACTATGTGACCCAGGCAAGCTTCAAATTTACAGTGATCCGTCTGCCTCAGCCTCCCAAGTACTGAGAATATAGGCATGAGTCACCACTGGCTGAAAGTGAAAGTGTATTAAAAATACACTTAGCTTCCCTGGCAAGAGCAAGGGCCTGAGTTCAATCCCTGGTTCAGCAAAAAAAAAAAAAAAAAATACACTTAGCTAATAAAATACTTGAGCTGCCCAAAGCAGTGCCCACACCTCTGCTCCTGCGCAGTCTAGTGAAGATGTCTGTCTACACCAGGGAGCATAGGCAGCTTTGGTCTGCAGCTCTGCTGCTCTGAGGACTGGATGTGGGCTCATTTCCCAGCAATATGGCCCAGAGGGATGCTGTCAGTATGAGACCTTCCATTCATTCGGACGCCCCATATTCCTCCCTGCTTCATTATTTAGTAGCATGGAGGGCTCTTGGCAAGGCAAGTAAATCATGCACTTAATGCTCCTTGGTTTGGCCTTGAGAGTTCTGTAGGAGTGCCCTGTGCTCAGAGGACGAGGAAAGCATTCTGAACCATGACAGGGCTGGGGATGGAGACAAGGCAACTGGAACCACATGCAAATCAGGGCATGTCTGCATGTGGTGCTGCCCGCCTGTCATCACTGGGAGGCCAAGGCAGGAGGATTGCAAATTGAGCCCAGCTTGGACAATTTAGTGACACCGGGACCACTTGGTTATGAACCCACAAAACAACCTTCATAAAGAGCCACCTGGCTCCCCAGAGCCTCCTCCAGAGGGAGACAGACATCCTCCGGCTCAGGAGTATCCCAGCAAGTGTTGTCCTAGTGCCTTCTACCTCAACTTGCAAGCACTAGCCCTGTGTTCCTGCTCTTCAGCGTTCCTAACCACGAAGTCAACTCATTGGCTATTGGCTATGAATCGGTTCACATCTCACCTTGACATAATAACAACATATCCTACAGCCACAACGTAAATAAGTAGCCAACTCTTTCCTCATATACAAACTCCAAAAGTGAATTCAAGGATCAAACCATCGCAGCCTTGCACAAACACTCAGTGGCAGGCTGTTCTGCTGTCACGCCTGTGTAAAGGAGGCTGTGTGTGACAGCCCACCCACAAAGCATAAAAAGTACAAACCAAAGAGAAGATCCATAAACTTGTCTTTATCAGAGTTAAGAAGTTCATCAAACAAAACCACTGACTTACAATTTCAGCAAGCAAGAGGACAGAGCTGGGAAGAACCGCCCTCTACCCTTAAGAAGAAAGGAAGAGAAAAACCAAAGTCCTGATGATGGTCCCCTGTCCCATCAGGGAACTGAGACCAAAGAGAAAACACCTGCTCTAACCACAGGAGGCCCCTGCTCAGCCTCCAGGTAACTGCAGGGAGAATCAACCTAAGCACCTGCTTTGCCAGGACACGTTTCCATAGGAATATCATTTTGGTCTGTCTGTCTGTCCGAAGCATTTGCTTTGCCAGGACAAGTTTCAGTAGGAGTATCATTTTTGTCTGTCTGTCTCTGTCTGTGTCTGACCATTCATTTTGTGATGTTGGGGATGCTTATTAGGTGAGCACTGTAGCACTGAGCTATACTACACCCATAATTCCGGGTAAATTTTTCAGCAAGTTCTTAAAAGCTGAGCATGAGCTAGCGTGAAAGCAGCTATGGACATCGAAAGGAGCCCCAGAAGTGCCGAGAGGGAAGCCTTGAGAAAGCATGCCCCGGGGGTGGAGGTGGCTAGGGGAGAGGCTGGCTAGTGCTGGGAACCCCAGGCAGCCCGTGATCCTATTTGGCCAAGGAGAAAACCTTTCAGGGGTGCTCATTCTCAAAGCACAGGTGGAAGCCCACTGCAGCAGGGAAGAGAGCAGAAACAATACAAAAGGTTGCTAAGGGCGGTGTGCTAATAAGCATAATAAGCATTAGCATCTAACAGCACTGAGAAGGCTACACCCTCCGCAGCACTCCCACTGTGCTCCGTGCTTGTCCCCTCCTGAGGCCCATAGTCCGGCAAATGCAAGGAACAATGGAGTTGTTACTTGTTACTTGGAATTCTGCTAGGGAGAAAAAGAAAAGCATGAAAACAAAAGACCTACAGCCAAGCAGGGAGACAGAGATAATACTGGAGAACTTTTTAGGCTCTTGTAGACCGAGGGCACCCACAGCAACAACACACCTTAAACCTCACCCCTGATTAGATTAATACAAACCCTCACACTGAAGACACAGCAGAAGAAAAGCGCTATGGTTGCCAGAGGTAACCACTAAAGGGCTTTCTATCTATAGACTTGTCTATTCTAGACACTTCATGTAAAACAGTATCAGTGGTATTCTGTGACCAGCTCCTTTCACTTAGTTTGGTTTTCAAGGTTCACTTTAGTTTTTGAAGTTCTTCCATGTTTTTCTTTTAATGTTTATTGAAAAGCAACTATACTTCCACTTCACGGTAACAAACAAAAACAAAACAGTTACACGAGTAGTAAAATGTACACCCTGTACTAAATACATTTTAAAAATAGTAAAATATAAAACAGTGATGAATCTTGCCACAAATGTACAAGACTTATATATAGAAAACTAGAAACATTACAGAAAAATTAAAAATCTCAGGAATCACCTTAAGGAGAAACTCCTGAAGTTAACAATTTTCTACAAAAATCCAAAAGACTTGAAATCATTAAAAACCATTTTGATGGGGCCAGGAAGATGGCTCAGTGGGATAAGTGCTTCCCTGGCAAGCGCAAGGGCCTGAGTTCAATCCCTGGATTCACAAAAATAAATAAATAAATAAATAAATAACCATTTTGAAAAGGAAGAAAACTCTGGAAGACTAGTGTGACATTTCCAGAATTAATATACATTTGTAATATCGTATTTACCCCTTCAGCTTCTCATGCCAGGGAAACAACACAATGCTTGCACCTACAGCTCTGATTTACCAACAAGCTCCTCCACGTTGTGCAGGACTTCATTCCTTTTTATCGCTAAGTGATACTTCATTGCATGGAGCTGCTATGTTTGCTTATCTAGTCATTCATTCATGAACATCTGGGCTACTTCAGCTTTTAAATTATCAAGAATACTGCTGCTGGAGGCTAGGGAGATGGCTCAGTAGAATAAGTGCTTCCCTGGCAAGCGCAAGGGTCTGAGTTCAATCCCCGGTTCTGAAAAAA
>NW_004524591.1:25945026-25949180 GCF_000260255.1 Octodon degus | reverse complement strand
TGCTGCTATGAATATTTGTGTACAAGTTTTTACATTCACATGCTTTGTTTTTCTTGGATACTGACCTAGGTAGAACTGCTAAGTCATATGTTAATTTGGTGTTTAGGATTTAAAGAATGGAGGAACTATTTTCCATTGTGGCTGATCCACATTACACAACAACACTAATGTGTTGTGGATCGAGCTGTTCCACGTCCTTGCCAATAATTTCATCTCTTTTCATGACAGCCACCTTAGAGAGCATAAATAATATCTGACTGTGGCTCTGATTGTTTTCACTTCCCTCATGGCTAGCCAAGTCCAGCAATACACAAAACAAGCAGTACATCATCACTAAGAGAGGCGCATCACAGGCAGCACACAACTTAAAAATCAACTCAATTCATCATTTCACAAATAAGAAAAATGTTATAATCATCTCACTCATGACTTCAAAAAAACCCACAAACCAGAAATAGAAGAAAACTTCATTGACCTAATAAGTTATATTTCCTACAGCTAATGTCAAGACTTAATGGGGAGAGATGAATGCTTTATTCTCAAGTGTGAGGAAAAAGGAAAACCCTCTTTTTATTTTTGTACCGGGAATCAAACACAGGACCTTGTACTTGCCAAGCCAGGAGCCTGTGCTACTGAGCTATCTCCCCGTGCCAAGAGAAACCCTCTTACCACTGATATTACACTGTATAGAAACCCTATCCGGGGGCTGGAGAGATGGCTCAGTGGTCTAAAGCACCTACTTAGAACAAGCTTAGCAAAGCACAGGGACCACGGTTCAATCCCCCAGCACCACATGCCAGTCAGCCCTACCCCCCAGGTGGGCTGAGCTGGCCACACACACACACACTAAATAAATGTTAAAAAAAAAAAAAGGAACCCTATCCAATTCCATAAAGGAAGAAAAACTTTTAAAACACAATAATAAAGACATAATCCAATATTTTAAGGGCAGAAGATTCACAATGAATATATATATACACATACACACAGACTGACAGACTGGTGTAATCACTGTGGAAATTGGTAGAGATTCTCAAAACACTAGGGCTGGAGATCCCATTTGACTCAGCTATTCTCCTTCTAGATATCTTCCCAAAAGAATTAAAAGCATCATACCACAACAATATATGGGCACCCATATTTATAGCAGCACAGTTTATAACAGCTAGGTCTTGGAAACAACCCAGAAACCTATCAACTGAGAAATGGATAAAAAAGATGTGATCTTTTTATACAATGGAGTACTATTTGGTCATAAAGAATGAGTAACTTAGGGCCAGGGAGAAAGATCAACAGTGTAAGCACCTGCCTGGCAAGTGCAACGTTCTGAGTTTGATCCTCCTGGTACCAAAGAAGCTCCCACAAACCTAATGAACTGAAGACCTTTATAGGTAAGTGGATGTAGCTCCAGACCATGCTCCCAAGTGACATAAACCCTACACGTGTGTGTAACATTGTATTGTCTCCCTAGTGTGAGAAGCTGAAAGAGTAAATAAGATCCAAAATGTACATCAGATATTGTAAAATGAAGAGAAATTTCAAAAGGAAAGAGAAAATGGGATGGGAGAATGAAGAAAAGAAGGGAAAAGCAAATAGATAGTTAAGATAGTTACACTACTAATTGGTGTTAATATTGTTTGGACAATTATATGCTGATATCTTGCACTCTGAGTAACTAATTTAAAGACAACAATATGCAATGCCTTAACCATTGCTACCCTCCTAGTATCTTGCTTTGATATTTTGATTTTTTTTCTCTTTAAAATTAAAATTTTTAATTTAAAAATATATGATCCCTGGCTGGGGCGATAGCTCAGAGTTGTAAGCGCCTGCCTGGCCAGGATAAGGATCTGAATTCAATCCCTGGTATTGCATGCAGGGTTGGCATGCCCCAGGCCCACTGAGCCATCCACCAAAATCAAGCATGGTGCCTGAAACAGGAGAGTCACTACAAGTCCAAGCTGTGTAGCGAGATCCTGTACTAAATACATACATATATAGTATGTATATTATATGTATTTTAAAATGTATTTGGTTGTTAATCCAGTGCTGGGATTATAGGCATGCACTACCACACCTGAACTTTGGCTGGCTCAGCCCACCCTGGGAGCAGGGCTGGCACAGCACATAGTGCCAGGGATTGAATCATGGTCCCTGCACTTGCCTAAGCTTGCCCAAGCAGGTGCTTTAGTCTGCTGAGCTATCTCGCCAGTCCCCAAGTACATAAATTATATATATATATATATATATATATATCACTAATCAATAGGCAGAAGGACATTGTAACCATGGTGCAGCCGTGCATGACAGTGCACACTGTAACCTAGCATTCAGGGAGGCAAAGGCAAACACCAGCAAGTTCCCGCACAGCCAGAGCAACTTAGCAATGTGGAGACATCCTGTCTTAAAATTTAGAAAACAAAAGGCAGGGTGGGTGGAGATGGCTGGGGACACAGTTCAGGGCCTGCAAAAGACCTGGATTCAATGCTCAGTACCACAAAAATGAAGTGGGGCCGGGGTGGGCCTTGCAATGCAGTATCACTCTATAGCTGTATATAGCTGTTAGAACAGCACAGAAACTCAAGTTACCAAATGCTAAGCAGGGGCTCCCATGTACGGCTGCTTCGATACAAGTTAGTACCGCACTTGAAAAGTACTTCAGCAGTTTCTCTGACGTCAAGCTGACCATCGCCATAGGACCCAGTATTTCCATTCTTAGGCATTCAGATAAAAGAGCATGGGGCGGGGGGAGATGGCTCAGTAGACTAAGCGCTCCCCTGGCAAGCACAAGGGCCTGAGTTCAACCCCCGGTTCCACAAAAAAAAAAAGAAAAAAACAGATAAAAGAGCATGAAACCCTTTGGTCACACAAACCTACATGCAAATGTCTCCTGCACCATTGTTTATAAGAGCCTCAAGTCACAAATCACCAAGCTATCCTTCCACAAGTGGATGCATAAGCAAATTCTGGCACATTCATTCCATAAAGAAAAGGTGTTGAGTGAACTCTATACATTAACCTAATAATTTTTTGAGGAAAGCCAAAGGGCTGCATTGTGTTTCTGTTTATATGCTACTGATAAAGGGAAAAAAAGTTCCCAAATTGAAGGATATTTGGGACAATTTAGTGGTTTTTGTTTGTTTTTTTTTAACTGAAGAATGAATTTTAGGAACAACAGAGATTAAGAGCAGATTATATTTATTGAGGAAAAGAAAGCTTCTGTCTAAGAGAGGGACTGAAAGGGACCCGAGTGGGTTGTCAAGGAACCTGCCTTTTTCAGGGATTTTTGAGAGCAAAACCATGAGGTAAAGTGGATCTAAGGTGGGAAACATGGGAACTCACTAAGTGGGCATGAGGTGGGACAAAATTATGGTCTACCAATAAGATTACAAGCATAAGTGCTCAGGTAAAATTGATTAAATCAGGATTAAATGGGAGAAGTGAGTAAAGTCAGGTATCAAGTAGACATGAATACAGAAAGGGGCTTTTCCTATGGCGGTTGGGTTAGTGACTCTTCCTAGCTTTTTCAAGGTGATAGAGACCTATTTGATGATCCCTGATGTTTATCCTTAGGGAGACCTATGGGAGCATTTGTTTAACCTTTTGTCTGAGGTGCCTGAGGCAGTCTCTCCCAATGCACTGTATTTCCTCCACCAGACTGGCTCCTTAGAGGGTCTGATCCTGACTGCCTAGAACATTTTTATCTAACTCAGTTGCCTACAACAATATCACAGAAAAGGCAAAACTCTAGGGATAGAAACTAGATCAATGGAGGAGGTGGGGAGAAGCTGCCTCCATCCCTCCCCATAAGGTTATTATATCCATGTATTCGGGTGTGTACATGTGCATGTGTGAGTTAGGGGGTGGTGCTAGGCCAATGGATATAAGACCTACATTTGTTAAAACCCACAGAACTGCACACCTCAAAGACTTGGTTTTACTTAATGCAAATTTAGAAAGGTAATCAATGGAGATGTTTAGGAAATTCCAGGATATAATGTGTATGAAATTGAGTTTAACCACAGGGACCCAGTCCAATCCCCAGTCCCGCATGATGCACAGGCCCCACCCCATCCCAGGGCTTGCTGAGCCAGCGAGGAGTTCAAGCATGGTGACACACACCTATAATCCCAGCACTGGGGAGGCTGAAGACG
>NW_004524591.1:25942818-25944146 GCF_000260255.1 Octodon degus | reverse complement strand
AAATAAATAAATAAATAAAACAAAAGACACAGGTACCAACTGCGAGAGGCACCCACCTGAAAGAGCTAGCTTCCAGCGCCAAACCTGGAACAACCCAAGTAACAATATTTTAAAAATATTGGAACCAAAGAATAAATTTCCTTGATTCCATTCTGATAAATAAATGATTGAATAAGTAAATAAATGGGGGGAAAGGAACATATTGTCATTACCAAAAGAAGTATTCCATAAAATTATAGGCAATCTCCTCCAAAACTTTATTTATTTATTTTTTCATTTGTGTATTTGGTACAGGGTCTCACTATGCAGATTGGACTAGTAGTGATCCTCCTGTTTTCAGCCTCCCTAGTGCTGGGATTGCAGGCGTGCACCACCATGCCGGGACTCAGTCGCCAGCTCAGAGCTCCCCGGGGGCAGGGCTGACATGGCATGGGGCGCGTGCTTGCCAAAGCAGGCGCTTAGTCCGCTGCGCTATCTTGCCGGCCCCAAAGCTTTCCATAAGAAAACAACAGATCAATGGATTAAGAAAGTGTGGTTCTTACATGCACTGCAGTCCTACTCTGCCATAAAGGATAAACTTGAGTCATTTATAGAAAAATGGTTCCCCTGGAGACCATAATATTAAGTGAGATAAGACGGACACAAAAGCTTAAGTATCACATGACTTCTCTTCTATTAGAACACCCAAAGTATAAATAAAGAGCTAAGTACAAGCCAGGTAATAGGAAGCAGGGGCTCAATGACCAAGGGAAGCGGAGGGAAACATGAAAACAGGCGCCGAGGTGTGCTACGCGCACGTACAGCTCCCCTCGAGGAATGTGAACGCTGTATGCTGCACCCGGGTACTAATAAAAAAGAAATCGAAATTTGTACCCTGAAGAAAAGGGAAAAGACCAAGAAAATAAAGGCAAAGGCAAAGAAAAAAATAGTCCAAGAGAGAAAGAGAAGAATTAAGCATTTCATAGGAAAGGGGTGCCAGTAGCACATGGATATCAGTAAATGTTATTAATTAGGGAAATGCAAAATAAGATAAATTATCACTTCACACGCTCCGCACTAAAAAATTCTAAGAGAGACTATGAGTACCGAGAATATGAGACAGTGCACACTGTGCACGTGCTTTGGAAAATAGTGCAGTGTCCTTAAGTTAGACATGCACGCCGAAGTCTGTAGCTTTCAATTATAACACCAGGTGTTCCCCATCGGCAGATGCAGATTGCCTCTAAGTGCTTCTATGTTGGTCCCATACAGATATCAAACAGATGTTTATCTATAGCAGCACAGAAAAGTAAGTTGTGATATCTGATAATGGAATGCTACATATACAG
>NW_004524591.1:25940323-25942673 GCF_000260255.1 Octodon degus | reverse complement strand
TTAATCTATTTTTTAAAAAAGCCTACAGCCCGGTGTGGTGGTGCAGGCCTATAACCTCAGCACTCAGGAGCCTGAGGCGGGAAGATAGCTTCAAGCTGAGGCCAGCCTAGACCACACAGTGAGCTCCAGGCCAGCCTGACCTACAGTGAGACTCTGCCTCAAAAGAAAAAAAGAGGGGGCCGTGGAGATGGCTCAGTAGAATAAGTGCCTCCCTGGCCCCGGTTCGGGGGTGGGGTGGGGTGGGGTGTGGAAGCAAGCAAGCCAGCCAGAATAAAAGGACAAGAATACTTGAGTCCATTTATAATCCCCCACCCCACCCTGCACGCGCAGTACTGGGGATCGAACTCAGAACTTGGCACTTGCCAGGAAGGCATTTATGCTGCTGAGCTATATCCCTGGCCTCTTACTTATGTTTTAAAATCTGGAAAAACTAATATATATTTTTAGGGGCAGAAATCAAAAAATATTTCTAATACTTTACAGAGAATTTAACAATGAATGTAGAATAACAAGTTACCTCTAGGAAGAAATAGAGAGACTTAAGGACTTCTGGGGCTTTTAATTTTTAAAAATCGTTTTTATTTATTCATTTGGTACAGGGTCTTGCTATGCAGCTTGTAGTGACCCTCGTGTCTCAGCCTCTCCAGCACTGAGATTACAGGTGTGTGGCACCACGGCTGGTTTTGGTGGCTGGCACAGGGCACCTAGGGTTCCGGGAACAGCACAGCATGCTGTACCAGAGATAGAACTCAGGTCCTTGCGCTTGCCAGGCAGGTGCTTAGACCAGTAAGCTATCTCCCCAGCCCTTTCTCTTTTGCTTTTTGTTTTTCCTTGTCCTGTTGGTGATTGAAACCAAAGAGCACCGAGCACTGCATCTCCAGCCCTTGTCATTTTATTTTGAGCCAAGGTCCTGCTAAATCACCCAGGGTGGCCCTGAACTTGTAACCCTCTTGCCTCTGGGATCATAGGTAAGCAGTACTGTGTCTGGCTGGACTCATGGCTTCAATGGGCACAGCACAGGTGGCAGCTTGGCTCGGACTGGCTGAGGAGGGACCGAACACAGGGATGCATGTGCTGGTGTCAGTCAGACATCAGATGAGAGGGGAGCAAAGAGCAGCATGGATAAGGATGCTCCTGTTTCCATGGAGCCTGGTTATCTCTCTCTGCTGTTCCACAGGCTCCTTAAGCCACCGAGGGCACACACACGTGCTCATTCAGAGCACACGGAGGGCCACTTCTGGCTTTCAAATGCCAGGGAAGGAGAGGCCAGGTACCACGCACATAGGCACAGGTGTCATTCTACTGCGGAGAGGTTTTACAGGGACAGTGGAAGAGCTTCCGCTTCCAGCTTCTGTTTCTCAATCAAGTCAGATGAAATCAGAGATGGTGCTCCAGGTAAAATAGTCCAGGAAGAGAGGTTATGCAAAGGCTTGAGGAAAAGGTATGAAAACTCCTTTAGGAAACAGGCCCTGGAAACTTCGGTGAGCATCAGAATTCCCGGTAGGGCCCATTAACAGACTGGTCGCTGCGTCCCGCCCCAGTGCATCTGACTCCTCTGGCCTGGGAGGGAGCATGAGAATTTGCTGCTGTGTTTGGAGGGTGACACTCTGAGAATCATCCTACTAGACAAATAAAAGCTGATAGCCCGGGAGTATCTGGTGCCAGACTGAGGCATGGGATCATGAATTCAAAAAGAATCCAATCAGCCAGATTGTGGGAGTCTTCTCCAGGCACGTCCAGCTGTTTGGGCCCTGTTGGGCAAGCAGGTCAGCCGGAGGGGGTAGTGTGGGGCCCTGGGTCGCGTGTGGGCTGGAACTGTGGACTAGGAAAGTGCAAGATGGCTGCAGACTGTGAAGAAAGGCCAAATTCAAGCAGCAACGCACACGCAGTCAGTCTGCCCTTCGTATACACGGGTTCTACATCCTCGCATTCCACCAGCAGAGAACCATGATGCCTGGAATCCCAGCAAACTAACTGAAAGGCAAAGGCGGGAGGATCCCAATTGTGAACCCATTTTCGCATTTAGTAATTTAGTGAAAAATGAAAACTGACCAAGGATATAACCTACTGTGAAAGCTCTTGGTTCAATCCCCAGTGCCACTAAAAGTACCCTAAAATTGTGTGTATATTGTATGTGTATGTTATTACTTACTAACCAGTTCAATACAATATGCAAATACTGTGCCATTTATTTTTTATTTTATTTTTTTTTAAAGTCAACTAATTTTAGGGTTTTTTTAAATTTTATTTATTTATTTATTTATGAGAGAGAGAGAGAGAGAGAGAGAGAGAGTGTGTGGTGTGTGTGTGTGGCCAGCTCAGCCCACCAGGGGGCGGGGCTGGCTGGCAT
>NW_004524591.1:25907249-25940028 GCF_000260255.1 Octodon degus | reverse complement strand
GCTGAGCTGGCCACACACACACACACACACACACACACACACACACACACACAAAATCCTGGGGGAAAGGGAGAATCCTGGACCCAATCTCCGGCAGATCCCAAGGGATGACTGACCCTGAGCAGAGGTTCTGTGTTCTAAGAATGGAAAGTCAGCAGCCCATCTCAGCAGGGCGGTCTGTGGTGATCAAGTTCAGGTTGGCAAAGTGCAATGGGCAAATGCAGTGGAGATGGAAGGAGTCAGGAAACAGAGAGCAGGCTGTCTCATGCTTCCAAGTGAGTCCAAAGTCACTGGGGAGGAGATGATGACATAAACGGGGATGCAGCGGACGGAGCAAAAGCTCAGCAAGCAATGGAGAGCGAGATGTCAGCACACCCTGGCAGCGAGGAAATGCTGCCGACACTGGTGCTGAAGGCCGTGCCAGCCGTGGTTGCTGGGTGCCCGGTCCCTCCGGTGGGCGAAGGGTAGGAGTGGGAGAAGCCAGGCTTAGCCTCCACCCTTAGGGAGAGGTGAGGGCCTGTTTCCGCCTATTTCCAGCCATTTCCAGACCTCGGACTGACTCGCAACTATTAATAGCTGGAAAGGAAGCTGGAAAGAATGCCCCGGAAGAGGGCGTGTGGAAGGCAGGCAGGAAGGCAGTGGGATGGAGGCTCCAGGCCTGGACACTTGTGTCCGCCACTCCTCCCTCACTCACCCTCAGTTCTCTGCCCCAGCTGTCATCTCCACAGAAATGAAGCCAAAAGCTCCAAGTGGGGAGACCAGGCAAGACCAACAGATATCTTCCTGGACTGCGGCGGAGGGATGTCTGGCCTCACAGCCCCAGGCAAGCCATCTTCCCTCTTGAAATACATCTGTCAAATGGGCCCACATGATGTGTAAGGACACTTAGGACGTAGACACACTGGCCTGCGCAGGAGGCTCCCTTCAGAGCCATCCGACTGGTGCTGCAGATGGCTTGCTGTATGTAGGCCCTCCTGGGGGTCCAGGTGGGACCCTTTCCAAGTGTCACCCAACCTCAACATGCACTAGAAGCCTCTCCTTTCCTACGAAGAGCTGCCAGCCATCAAGAATGACACAGTGTGACCCTGTCTCAAGTCCAGCCCAGCAAAGGTCTGACCCTTCCATTCTCCCAGGCTCCCTCTTTCCCAGACCCTCGCTTGGCTACCAGAGCCTGAGTGGTAGCTGCGGAGGAGTGTGGAGAATGGTCTGGAGGAACAGGGTCTGGCGGGCCTCTCCCAGGCCCTCACTGCTGGGCTTTCATTTGGAAAGACCTGACTCACGTTATGGTCCCACCTCTGCACATCTCAGGCTGTGTTACTTAAGTCAGGACCCCTCAGCCAGGGGGCCTCAGGCCAGTGTGGTTACCACTCCTTTCCACGCCCTGGTGCTCAGCTGGTCACTCATTTCCTCCCCACTAAAGGCCCTTCTGGAGGCCCCCCTCTAGCCCCGGGTGGGGCTTCTTGAAGCTCTGTGCTCTGGGGTCAGCTCTGGAGGTCACAGGAGTCCTATGCCCATCCTGTGCAAAGGATTGTCTGCTGTGGGCTTTGCTAAACTCCCACCCTGAGCCCTGCAAGGTGGCAGCCAGGTGTCAGTGTCCCAGAAGGGGACACCTGATATGGGGAAGCAGCACCAGCCGCTGTGTGGGGGCACAGGGCTCCCTGGGAGCACGGAAAGGGGAGATGAGGGACTTCTGGCAGCCAGCTCCACCAGCTCCCACTCTGCCCTGAACCCAGGTGGCAGTTGAGGCCTCTCTGCCTTTGGGTCCTGCATTGGCTTCCTAGGGCTGACAAAGGCATCAGCCCACAGAGATGCGGAGGTCTGGAAGCAGCTGTCTGCAGGGCCATGTCCGCAACAGAAGTTCTGAAGGAGCATCTGTTCCTCACCTTTTTGGCTTCTGCAGGTTGCCAGCATCCCTTGGCTCCAAGCAGCAGCACAGCTCAGGCTCTGCCTGGGTGTCCATGTGGCTGGCCACCTTCTGCTCTTTTTCTTACAAGGATTTAGTCTCTGCCCATATACTCCAGGTTCTCATCTCAAAGTCGTACATCTGCAAAAATGCTTGGTCCACATAAGTAAAAATCACAGGCTCCAGGGATTTGACTTCCATGGGACGTGTGTAAGGGGGAGGGGGGGGCGGCTTTGATTTGCCATGGGTCCTCATGTAGGAAACAGGGATAATATTCCCTGGCATTGTTCCCTGTAACTCTAAGTGACCTCCTTCTTGGGCCAGTGACCCCAAAGAGGGCCTGCTCAATTTCCTTGGCTTAAGAAAGGCAAGTGTTCTCCAAAATGCTGAAGACCCAGCCCCAGTGGCATTAGAAGGTGGGACCCCTGGGAGACGATGTGTCAGGAGCTGGGGTCCCATGATGGGGTTAGTGTGTTATGGTTTAGGTGGGCCTTTGGGAGGGTGACTGCACCATGCAGCACAGCTGACTGGCTGACCGGCTGTGAAGAGGCGGGGCCAGGTGGAAAGAGTGGGTCATGTGGGTGTGGCCACCTCCAGCTCCTCCGGCCTCTCAGTTTCCTGGCCACCTCCACAGGAGCCGCTTTCTGCTCCCAAGCCTTTCTTTCCCCAATGCCCTTTCACCCTGGAGCTTGCCAACCATGACCATGAATGAGCAGGAGCCAAAATAAACCTGTCTTCCATTAAGTTGTGGGTGCTGTTGTGTGTTCCAGTGGCAAAAAAGGTCACTGAGATGGTGTCCTTTAAGAAGATGCCCAGGGCTTCTCCTCATAGCCATAGGAAGGCACACCAAGCAGGAAGCAAATAGGCAAGGCAGGAGGAGGCCTTGCCAGGACCTGACCACCCCAGATCCTGCCTTCAGACTTCTGCCTTCCAGAGCTGTGGTCAGATAAACTCCTGTTGTTTAAGTCACCCAGTACCCAGCACTTCACTACATCCTAACAAAAGCCTGAGCTGGTTCCTGGAGGCAGCCAGCACGAAGGTCAGGGTCCCCAACCTGCCCTCATAAGCCCACCCAGGCTGCCTGGCTTTGAGCTGTGCCTGGCCACGCCCTGTCCCTTCCTGTCGGAGACCATGAGTGAGTCTCGGCGACTCCAGGCAGCAGGACAGCATCTGGGGGTGTCTTCAGGCCCCCGTTCCTCAGCATTGCCTCTCCCAGAGGGGCCAGAGCAGCTCCCCTAGGGGAGATAATTCCGGGAATTCTTTAACTCTGGGGCTGTTCTGTCCTTATCAGCTTGTTTCAGCTGGCCTCCCTGGCACTCACTTCTAGGGCGGGGCCCATCGGCCTGTGTCCCTGGGCAGGAGAGCTGCCACTGTCCAGCATGTGGGTGAGGCCACCACGGCAGGGACCGGCCAAGCCATAGCTCTCACTACTCCCTGCCTTCAGCCACCATTCCTCCTTCTTCCCCATCCCCTATACCCAGGACTGGGGCCCAGCATCTGAGGTGCCCCAGCTCCTGTCTCCTACACATCCTAACCTGGTACCCCAGTGACTCATACCATGACACTGGAGTATTGTGGGGAAGAGCCAGACCACCTGACTTCAAGGGACTTAACTCAGTTCCTCAGTTTCCCCAGCTCCCAAAGTGGCCAGGCAATCCTATTAGGAAGTAACACGTACATGAAGTACCTGGAGCCATGCAAGCATATAGGAGGTGCTCAGGTAGCAGAATCTATAGGATTATCTTTCCAGTGTGGAGCAGCTAAGGGAAGAGGGCAAGGGGGGCTCCACTTCCCAGCCTTCCCAGCCCTGACTGCCCTTCCCACTTCCTGTTACTGAGCGGCGCTGACCACCTCTTTTCCCACCCTGAGGAACATGCGTGGGCCAGACGTGGTCTGTAGGACCCACGGCTCTTCCCTCCCAGGATTCCTCAGGAAGCACCAATTCCAGGAGGTGAAAGCACAGCAGCACCAGGGAGCTGCGGGCAAGAGGACACCAGGACAAGGCCTGCATCTATCTGCGTTTGCTGGTGGAGGAAGAATAGACTCAGGCCTGGGCCACTAAGCTCCAGGAAGTATGTCTTCATCTCCTCAGGGGAACCTGGGGGAGGCCAGGAGACAGGCAGGAGGGGCTTCCTGCTGTCAGCCTGGGGCTTGTCCTGACAGTGACCCATGACCCCAGTCCTGCAGGGAAAGGCCTGGTGGTCGGAGCTTCACTCCTACCTACGAGAGCTTTGTTATGCATAGGGCTGGGCTCTCAGGGCCTATAATGTAGCCTTCTGAGAGCCAGAGGCAGGAGGGCTATAAAGGAGCTCAAGACAAGCCCAGGCAGGCTGTTGAGCAGGCCCTATCCCAAACACAAAATAAAAAAGGCCAGAAATGCAGCTTCAGAAATGCAGCTTTGTGTGAAGGTCCTAGGTTCAATCCCTGGTACTACAAGAAAAATAAAAGGTGTAATTTAAGCTAAGGTGTAGCTCAGCGATGCAGCACTTGTCCAACATATACAAGGCCCTGAAAATAATATAAAGTTATAATAGTAGGCCGGAGAGATGGCTCAGTAGAATAAGCAATTCCCTGGCAAGTGCAATGGCCTGAGTTCAATCCCCGGTTCCACCAAAAAAATAAAAAATTAAAAATAAATAAATAAAGTTATAATAGTAAAAGAGAGAGAGAGAGAGAGAGAGAGAGAGAGAGAGAGAGAGAGAGAGAGAGAGAGAGAAAGTGCACATACATTAGGAAAGGTTAATGAGTCAGTTCAACCCCACAACTAGCAGGTGGTCAAAGGGGTTAGGGCACTGGTCTCCCTGAGTGGCTCCCTCTCAGGGTAGCATGTGTCTGAGGAAGAACATGTCCCACTGGTGAACGACACGGTGACACTAAAGTATGAGGGTGACAGACTTTCTCAGAAGGACATAAAGTCTTTGTCACAACTACTCAGCTTCACCCCTGGGAGCCCACAGGACATCACAGAAGGCCTGTACATAGCTGCCCTTCAATACAAGTTTATTTACCAATCCAGACAGCTGAGCAGTAGTTAGTGGACCTCTGATGAGTAAGATCCTTCCTGGGTCTGCAGTTGCAGGCTGACATTTCTATCCAGCTCTGAAACCTACTGTGATTTCCCTAGAGAGCCCAACAAGCAGCACTTGGACTCATCTACCAGCCGCGCCACGCACACAATGACACAAAGGGGAAAAAATATATCCAACTTTTATCCCAGCAGCACAGGAAACACCTACAGTGTTACTTAATGGAAAAACAAGTTTAAAAGTACAAATAAACAGAGGACTCTAAAGTTCCATGACCCAATCACAGACATCAGAGAGGAGGCTGCGGCACGTCGGGCCCCTACACGTGTTCTCCCTCTTTGCAGGCTGCTGCTGTTCACGAGCAATGTCGCTGGTCAGCGCTCCGCTCTAGGGCACTGCAGCCCTCACGGGAAGGGCCATGACTCCATCCCGGCTATCTCTGGCACCCGCACAACACCTGTGCCTGTGGCTTCCTGCAAGCGTGCTCCTGCCGTGGTGCCAACAGGGGCTGTGCACTCTGTCTCTCCCAGGAACGGCAGTGCCAGCTGTGTCTGCACTTGGGTAGATGAGCCAGAGGCCACGTCACACGTACAACACCTTGCTCCTCCCTGACCTCCCCGGGACTGGGTGCCACTCTCCCTGAACTGCCTGGCCAGAGCCTGCTGGTGTGAGGCCCGAGCACCTGCTGTTGCTGGGAGCTCATAGGAGGCCTCAGACAAAAGTCCTTAACCTCTTGAAAAAAAAAAAATCACTGAACTACAGACATTCAGAACACAATACTTTATCACAAAGCGGGCTACACGGTGCTCCCACTCCATCTCCAAGATAACCACTGTGCTGACTTAAAATGCCCATAGGTTACTTTGCTCTGTGTGTGTGTGTAGTGCTGGCATCGAACCCAAGGCCTCACACATGCTAGGCAAGTGCTCTAGCACTGACCCAGACCCACAGTCCAGTTTTGCCTGTTTCCGAATGCTCTATCTAGCAGCACAATCTTCACACGTTTGGCTCTGGCTTCTGTCACTTCACATCTGATTTGTACAATTTGTCTTCATGCTGTGCAGCTACAGATTGTTTATTTTCATTCCATTATTCTACAGGGTGTGACCATTCCACTATTATGTCCATTCCACTGCTGATGGGCATTCGGGTGGCTTCCAGTTTAGGGCCACTATGACAAGGGCTGCCACGAACATGCAGCCCACAGCTATGGGGAACAGCTGTAGGTACCTCCTGTGGGCCCACGGCTGTGGTCCTGCGCAGCACAGGGATATGACCCAGGAGGCCTGGCTCCAGGGCACTGGGCCTGACTTTAAGCCTCGTCACCCAGACAGGCTCAGGCAATCCCTGCCTGGGCCACTTAGCTCAGCAGTGTGTCCCAAACCCCTTTCTGGCCAGCCAGCTGTCACTTGCATGGTGTGGCAGGTGCAGAGGGCTGTGCACTGACAGCACAGGCCTACTAGGATCAGCAGAGCACCCGCCTAGCGTGCAGGAGTCCCTGGACAACTTCTGCAGGTGAAATCAGGACCCAAGCCCCAGTCCCACCCTTAAGCCCCTTGGCTCGAAGCTTTGAAATATACTCTTTGGAAGCTGAGAACTGAGAGGTAAGAGAAGAGCCTAGAATGTCATCAACTGTTATCCCCAAAGACTCAGCCAGGGAGGCCTGCACAGGATCTTATCCCTGCCTCTGCTCCAAGCCTCTGTACTGGACCAGAGTTTTTCCTAACAAGGAATCCACAGGCTGAGCCCCTGGGGCTTCGTCTGGGGACTACAGGCCTGCCCAGGGAAGGGCTGAGTTCTTCCTGAACTGGAAGGCACAGGGTAACCTCCTTAAAACAATATTCTCCCCAGGGCCTCCTAATCCGTTGGCCTGCTGCAGACCATGTGAATCCTGATCTGTCTGGCTGGGCAGGGTGCCCAGGAGCAGCCACCAGCTGCCAGCAGCAGGCAGGGACAGGGGTGATGCCCAGTGCCTTGACAGGCTCCGGAACAAAGGTCAGGACAACAGGAGTGCACCTGGGGGAGGTGGCCGAGTGCCCTTTACCGTGTCTTAAGCTCTGTTTAAATGGACCCTCCCCTGGATGTTTTACACACAGCCTCCAGGAAAAGCACCACCAAGCTCTAGGAATGGGAGAGCCAGGTTTCTGTGGGCAGGAGCCTCTCTGGGCCTGGATTTTTCTGCTTATTATGGCAGGGAGAAATCTACTTCTTGTGACAAAATGAACATTACAAAAAGTAAGCCAAGACTGGGGAGATAGCTCAGTAAACTAAGTGCCTGCCTGGAAACGCAGTGTCCTGAGTTCAAACCCTGGTACTGCAAAAAAAAAAAAAAAAAAATAGGGCCAGTCAAATAGCTCAGCAGATTAAAGCCCCTGAAAGCAGGTGCAGGAGCCAAGGGTTTGATCCCTGGGCCTGCAGTGCCAGCCCTGCCCCCAGGGGTGGTGGTGCTCCCTGTAATCCCAGCTCTTGGGAGGCTGTAGACAGGCAGATCACTATAAGTCCGATCTAGTAGTGACACCTTGAACACACTGTAGACCCTTCCCTTTTAAAAAAAAAAAAAAAAGCCTTGAGGAAAGTACAGTAGTAATGCCTCAGTCCACGAACAACTCTTTTTGCAAACAACTCAGCTGTCAAACAAGTGTTCAGCAAAATTTTGCTTTCATTCATAAGCAAAGTTTGAATGAAACACGACCACTGCCATCTTCTCCACACAAACACAAATGCAGCCTTGTGTGTGCCAACAATCGCACTCAGGATCTTGCACTTCCCAGAAAAACGCAACCATCTGCCCAAAGTCAGAAAACAAAGTTTTATGCTTTATAAATTCATAAACCAAGATGCCACTGCATCAAAATATTCCTAATAAAACAGTTCTAGCTGAGGGCAGGTCCAGCAAGATGAGGAGCCAGCTCCAGTACCTTTGCCAGCACCCTCCTGCAAACTGGAGCTGTGGATGTCTGGGCTTAGCCTGGATGTGCGTGTGCGTGTGCACGTGTGTGCGTGTGTGCACCCTGCTACATCCACAGGGCAGAACTGTGGCTGTGCTATCTTGCTTATATGCCGGAACTTCCTACACATCCATCTCCTGAACACCAACCTCTGTCACCAGTACTCTTGTCTTTGCTGAAGGAGGCCTTCCCACATGGGCCAGAAGCTGAGCCAAGCTCTCTACACATGTGGTGTCTGTGGGGTCCCCTCTGAGGTGCCTTTATTATGTTCCTTGTACTGAGAGGAGACCGGGGCTGGGAGACATGTGACCAGATCAAGGAGGCCACTCAGCCCAAATCAGGGAGCCTAACACAAGCCAAGCTGTCCATGGACACCAGTGCACCACTCCCTTCCACAACCATGTGCCACCCTAGGCTGCCGCGCTGCACCTGTGCAGCTGGCCCCTCCCCTCCCAAGAGGGCCTGCTACGCGACCTTGGGCACACGCATACTTCCAGAGCCAATTTGGCCCTCAACTCTTCCCTTCACAGTAAGTTCCAAAACAATCTTGGTAAATATTTTTCCCAGGGAGCATGCTGTCATTCCCACGCCACCTCCCTCTCCACAGCCATGAAAACAGCCAGATGTGAGCAGTTTTGTCAGAGGCTCCCGGAAAACTCCACTAGGGACCCTGCCACTGTGATTTGAAACAAAGGCCTGAGGCCAGAGGGAAGTCCCCGTCCACGGCTGTGGGACAGTCACCTCTCACATGCACAGTGGCCTCTGGGAAACAGAGCGAAGGAAAAGTTCTGTGAATTTCCCTTCAAATGGCCAGTTTCCACCTGCTGGGAGCCAAAGGCCGTGACATCAAGTGAAGCTATCCAAATTCTGGGCTCTGTCCTGGGCGGAAGTTCCCTTCCAGGAATAACACCTGCATCCTTCTAGTTGCAGAGTAGCCTGTAGTGCTTGCGTCTTCCCAGACTAAGAGCCCGCGTCCTGGGGCTGGGGCAGGCCACCAGCGGAGGCTCAGCTTGGCCCGTTCCCTGTCACCCTGCTTGCTCTCAAGGCAGGAACAATAAACCTCAACCTCTGTCACTTAGCTCCCCACTCCCCCTGCAGCAGGGGAGGCCTGTGCATGACTCTCACAGAGCACAGAATCTGGGTTTGGTTGGTGTTTGAAGACCGTGGAGCTCTTGGTCACTGGTGGGGAGCAGAGCCTAGAATGGGGAGTAGAAGTCAGGGTGGCAAGCAATGTGGGGGTAAGGCTATTGTTCACAAAGAACAAAACAAGTACGTGGCTACAACTACTGAGGCCTGGCTGCCTTGTCCCAGGTAAAGGCCCCGGAAGTCATCACCCTGTCATTGGAGCATCGAAGCTTAGAAAGCCCCATCTTTCACAGACTGCACCTAAGAAGCGAATCAGGAGTCCCAGGCCAGGGCTGGGCAGATCCAGGGGCCCACACAGCTGCACACCCAGCCCTAGCAGGCAAGGTGGCTCACTGACTTCCGAGGCAGCAGGGAGAGCACAGAGAACCCGCCCAGTGTGGATCTCACAGCTCTTCTTTTCCCAAGACACTGGAAGCAAAATGGGATATCCCCCCTGAGTGCTGCTGGGTTGTGCTTGCTGAGATTGCTTTTGAAGACTGAGCTAGGGCTCCACATGGGGAAAGGTGCCATCGCTGGCCCAGGGCTCCCACACTTATTCCCAGTCTCACCATTCTCTTGGCCTTAATCACTGTTATGGTTTGTGTCTGGTTGTGCCCCCAAAGCCTCCTGCAGTCTTGGGGTGGCTTCTGGAGCTTGTGATTGATTCTTGTGGGTGTGGATGCTGCACTGCCCTGGGGCAGGGAATTGACATTACAATGTAAGGTGGGTGCTGCCATGAAAAGTTGCTTTCTGCAGTGTGCTGCTCTGCCTTGGAGCCAGCTGAATATGGACCGAAAGCTCCAGTAACTGTGCGCCAAATAAACCTTTCTGGGGCCGGGGAGATGACTCAGTGGGATAAGCGCTTGCCTGGCAAACACAAGGGCCTGAGTTCAATCCCCAGTTCCATAAATAAATAAATAAACCTTTCCTTCCTTCATATTGGGTGTCAGGTATTTGTCCCAGCAAGGAAAGAAGAGTAACCAAGACAATCACACTGCATCCCTAACTCTCCCCTTTATGTTTTTATCTTATGACAGTTGGTTTTTTTGTTTGTTTGTTTTTTTGGTGGAACCATGGATTGAACTCAGGCCCTTGTGCTTGCCAGGGAAGCGCTTATTCCACTGAGCCATCTCCCCAGCCCCCTTATGACAGTTTTGATAAGTCACTAACTTGCACATGCTGAGCTCAAACATAAGACCCTCTTGCCTCAGCCTCCAGCTGTGTACTACGATGCCTGGTGGGCACACTTGCGTGTGTGTGTGTGTGTGTGTGTGTGTGTGCGTGCGTGTGTGTGTGTGTGTGTGTGTGTGACTAGGGGTGGACTCTCGGGCTCCATGCACGCACAGTAAGTCTACCCCTCAGCCACATCCAGTCCTTTCTCTGTTCTGCTTCAGTCTTGCTATCCTGCAAGGTTATCTGGCTACTCCTATGCCCAGAACACCAAGGCATATCAAGAGTGGAAGACAGACCTATAATTGGGAGACTGAGACAGGAGGATCACGATGAGTTCAAGGCCACCCTTGGCTACATATTGAGTTCAAGGTCAGCCTGGACTACACAACAAGATCCTGTCTCAAAGGGAAAAAAAAATGGTGGAAGAGGGGCTGGGGAGATGGCTCAGTGGAATAAGCACTTCCCTTGCAAGTGCAAGGGTCTGAATTCAATCCCTGGTTCCGCCAAAAAAAAAAAAAAGTAGAAGAGAGCCACTTGGGGCCTCCTAAGACATTCCTCTAGTTAAGTAACTAGAGGAGTTGCCTTGGAGTTCCCATCTGGAAAATGGGCACAGTATCACGTGGAGATGTCTTCCCATGGGAGCCGGCAATATTCCCGCCCAGGCCCACAGAGTATCAGAGCTCCTGGTCCTGTGAGCCTCTGGCTCTCTTGCCTTCCTTTCAGCCTGGTCATTGCTGGTGCAGCACTGACAGAATGCACAAAGATGCCCAAGCAGAGGAGCTAGCACCCATCCCCCAGGGCAAGCAGGAGCCAGGACCAGGCAGTGAGAAACTGAGCAGAATGCCAGGCTGAGACCACGGTGCACCTGCGGCCGACCTGCACACATGCCGTCTTGTTGGGTCTGTGAACTCAGGGATGAGGCGTGCATGTGCAGAACCAGATTCCAGATTCTCCAGGAGTCAAGAGGAAAGCCAGAGAACCTCCTTGGGAAGCCAAGCAAAACATGAGCAGAGGCTTGGCTGGCACCTGTGTGACCGTACAAGCTGGCTGTCCACAGCAGTCCCTCTGTACCCTGGCCCACAGGAACCATAGAGATACCAACACCAGGTGGCCTGAGGATGACAAGCAACTCTGTGAGGTGCTTCAAGGGATCCCTGGGCCAGCAGTGGAGGGGACAGCAAGGACAGAAGAAGGGAGCCAACAAGACCATGCATGCACTGGCTAGCAGTTGCTCAGCAGCATCCTCCAGGACCAGGATGAAGGGCTGCACCTGCCTGAGCAAGGGCACCCCTGTTTCTTGTCCCCCCTGGGATGGCCACCTTATGTGCCCCTGGCTGGGAAAGCGCATGAGAGCTGGTGGCTCCCTGAAGCCACTGACTGGCTGTCAGCTCCTAGAACTACAACAGCCTGAAGGTGGCTGAGATCCACGCACTCAGTGGCCCAGCTTAGGTGGCCCTGCCACTGGCTGCTGCCTGTGTGTCCTAGGCTGACAGCATGCCTCTAGGAATCCCCTCCGCCAACCCCTGGGGCAGGGGTGCAGGATGGCTAGGCTCAGACTGAATTTAATCAGAAAGGTGATGCTGTCAGGGTCAGAGGCTTAGGCATTGGGGAGAGGCACACACAGGAAAAGAAGGGGCCCGAACTGCTAATCAACTGCATACCCCCAAATGACTGGAAAGATAGAATGTCAAAACATATGTCCAAAAAAAAAAAAAAATACATCCAACTCTTCATTGTGCCTCCAATTGCTGTCTGGGAAGCAGTATCTTTAATCCCCGAGAGGAGCCAGAAGGTACAAGGAGCCGTCACAGTGGACACAGCTTCCCATGTGGCTTCCTCTAAATCCTCTTAAGAACAGAAGCCCCTCTGAGGCTCATGTTTACTTAAACAAGATCTTACCCAGCCGGCCCCCAACACAGATACACACACATTGAATGCTTATAATCCCAGCACTCGGGAGGCTGAGGCAGAGGATCGCTGTAAATTCAAGGTCAGCCTGGGCTATACAGAGTTCAAGGCTATGAATTACATAGCAAGACCTTGTCTCAAAAAAACATACATACATACATAGAAAAAAATTATAAGACACACCAACCTTCCAAGAAGGAGAAGAGTCTAAGTGACATTTCCCAAAGTTTTTGGTCCTGGATCTCTTTACTTTTAGTACTTTATGCATTTATTAAACATTTATTGAAAAAAATTTATTGAGATAGCGTAACTATTAAAATCTTGAGGGGCCAGGGAGATGGCTCAGTGGAATGAGCACCTACCTGACAAACACAAGGTCCTAAATTTGATCTCTGGTACAAAAATTAAAAAATAAAAATTTAAAGTAAAATAAAATCTTGAAGTGCACTAGAGTTCTTTATGGACAACTGAGCATGCAGCATGCCTTACAGGGTTTAAAAGTAAAGCTCAGGCCGGGGAGATGGCTCAGCAGCATAAGCGCCAGCCTGGCAGGCGTAAGGTCCTGAGTTCAATCCCCAGTACCTGAAAAAAAAAAAAAAAAGAAAGAAAGAAAGAAAGAAAGAAAGAAAGAAAGAAAGAAAGAAAGAAAGCAAGCAAGCTCAGGGCCCAGGGAAATGGCTCAGTAGAATAAGCGCTTCCCTGACAAGAGCAAGGGCCTGAGTTCAATCCCTGGTTCTGCAAAAATAAATAAATAAACAAATAGAAAAGTAAAGCTCAAAGTTTCACATAATGCTAGCTCTGAATTGTCATTTGGGTAAACCAAGGCACAGAGCGATGTGCCTTAGGATTATACGGACCTGTCTCCTGCTCCCTTGCTGTCTTCCTCACACCTCTCTTCTTCCTAAGCAAATGAACCTTTCCCTGGTTCTTACTGGTTGTTGGGCTGTAATGTCAGGCACACCCTCCTTCCTCCTCCATTCCCTCCTTTATGAGTTGGCTCCGTGGCTGGATGGAGGTGTATGGCAGGGTGGGCTGGCATGTGGAGCCAAGCCAAGAGCATCTATCCAGGCAGAAGGGCCTGGGGCACTAAACTTACTGAGTGCAGTGGTGGATCTGCTAGGTTCTCATGCAGGTGACTTCAGGAAAGATTTCTCACTCAGTGCCTAGTGGTGGGCAGCAGTGCCCCTGAGCAGGGGTGAGAAAGCTGGGAGCTGGCCACCTGACCCCCTCTTAGCTCAGCACATCCTGGCCACCCTCATCCAGGACTGTGGTCTGCAGTTACCCCAGATCTGGGGTCACCATCCCACCTAACTTGGCCCTGGAGCACTAACTAAATGGGAAAGGAGCTTAAGGGCAACAGCTTGGCTTAAGAGGTCACAGTGAGAGTTCCGGTGTGAGAGGTGGCAGGAGCAGGGCCCTAGTAGGAGGGGGCTGACACCAAACAAAGAAATTGAACCAAGACATATTGCTGCTTAGCATGCACAAAAATATTGTATTTGATCACCTCTTTTTTTTTTTTTTTGGCAGTACTAGGGATTGAACTCAGGACCTTGTGCTTGCCAGGCAAGCACTTAGTCTACTGAGTTATCTCCCCAGCCCTTGATCACCACTCTTGAGGAAGGCAATATGTCCATTTTACTGCTCGGGAAACAAAGGCTAAGGAATAAATGTAAGACAAGTGAGTGTCAAAGCTGATGCTAAAAACTGAGTCTGGAGCATCCAGGTCTGGGCATCACATCTGCAAGAGATATCACTTTTTCTTCTCCTTGACAGTGGGACATTTTTCTCAAAGGAACTCTTGCCTGGAAGTGTATCACAGGGGACAGTCTAGGGCAGAGCCCTGCTTGGTGGACATTCACACCTGCAACCATCCCTACAGCCCTTGGCGGCCTCAGAGGGCTTTGCAGGACACGGCCACCAGGGTGCAAAGCCACCACCTCTCAGCTGCTGTCATGGACACCACTCGTACCAAACTCCTAAGACAGTGTCTCCCTCAACCGTGAACTTGCCCCCCCCCCAGAGTGACAGGGGAAAATGGGGTTCAGAGAAACTTCCTCATCTAGAGGCTACCGTGGAACCCAGGTCCTCTCCATGCTTGGCCTGGATGAGGCCCCACTTAGGGACCTCAGGAATTAAGGGACTTGAGCAGGAGGCTCAGTTTACAGTGCCTTGACAGGATCTGCTCCCTCAGCACTACTAGATCAGAGGCTGCAGCACCAAGGACAGAGTGGGTAGGGAGCCAGGCCAGAGGCATCAAAGCCTGGCCTCCAGAATACAGCTCCCATTCCCCTCTGCACATGGGACACAGAGCTGGGTAGAACAAGGGGTCAGGGTTTTCAGGGCCCAATGCTGCAGTAGTATTTTCCAGTCACCCCATTTCCATTCTCCATTTTTTGCTGTTGTGTTGTTTCTCCTACTACTGGGGACCAAATGCAGGGTCTTACACTGAGATACATCCCCAACCCCTTTTTACTTTTCATTTTGAGACAGCATTTCACTGTCACTAAATTGCCTGGGCTGGGCTCAAACTTGCAATCTTTCTTTCTTTCTTTTTTTTTTTTTTTTGAACTCAGGCCCTTGCACTTGCCAGGGAAGCGCTTAGTTTATTGAGTCATCTCCCTGGCCCCAAACTTGCAATCTTTCTATCTCAGCTTCCCAGAGTATTGGGATTATAGGTGTATGCTAGCATGCCCAGCTACTACTGATCCTTTATAACTAAACCAGTGAATTCTGGTCAGGCATCTGAGCTCTTGAAATAAAAATGATTCTTCCCCTAAGGAAGTACTTTTCTGCTTCCCTTGCAGCTAGCTGTGAGCTTGCAACTAAATTCTATTCTACAAAATGTAACTTCAAGGGCCAGGAGAGATAGCTCAGTAGAATAAGTGCTTGCCTGGCAAGTGCAGGGTCCTAAGTTCAATCTCTGGTACTGAAAAAAAAAAATAACTGCAAGTATCAGGTGCAGATTTGGGGATGTAGCCTCAAAGGAGAGGATACAGCCTTATTTCATTGTTCCTGTTTTTTTGTTTGTTTGTTTTACTTTCAGGCAGGGTTTCACTATACAGGTCAGGCCTTAACTCAATATGTAGCACAGATTGGCTTCAGATTTATGGAGATCCAAGTGCTGGGATTACAGGCATGCTTTCTTCATTTTTTTCTGATGGCTGGAACTGCAGCAACCCTCCTGTACCATGAGGCTGCATGTTATTGATGGCAGAACTACCATGTCAGCCCTGTGAATTCCTATTACATGGCAGATGTAGTTTCTATCTTGTTTAGCCCACTATTTCTTTTTAGTTGCCATAGCAGCCAAAACAAGCTCCAAAAATTAACAGCCCTTTCGCTGCACTAGAGAATCATCAGGGTGGGGACAGCACAGGAAAGCTGAGGCCTTCCCCCTGTCAGGAGTTCCCTGCTTCCACTCATACACACCGGTCCACTTCTCTAAGATGCAGGGCCAGCACCCGCCTGCCACTGACTCCTGACTCTGGAGTTCAGTCAGGAAGCATGCAGTCGGAGAGCACAGAGGTGGCAGAAGAGACACTGGGCTCCAAAATAGTTCTGCCAGTTGCTCATTCAGAAACTATTCATTGAACTTCTACTTTGTTCCAGGTCCATTTCTAGGTGCAGACTATATCTCTAACAGAAGTCACAGAGAAAAACACACATACTTCAGATGATGGGGCTATGGAAAAAGGGGACAGGGAGAGCGGTGTTATATAAGACGGCCCTGCTGGAAGGCCTGAGAAGGTGGCATTCAACAGAGGTGGAGGAAGCAAGGGTGTGAGCCGTGCAGATATTTGGGAGAAAATATTTGGGTGCAGAACCTACTCAAGTCCTTGTGTCTGTGCCTTGTTTTTCCCTTTCCAAAATGGCTGTAAGACAGAAGCTATCCAGTGGCACCCTGTGCTAGCCCTGTGTGCCCAGTGGCTCCCACTGGTATGTTCCAGGTGGTAGGCACAGGTCTCAGGCTAGATGATGACCTCTAACTCAAAGCTCCATGGGCTTCTGCTCAGTGGCTACAGTATCTCATACAGCCATTCACTGTAAGACTTACAAAGTGCCCTCCTACAAGGCCTGGCCTTGCCATTGTCTCCTCCACCCTCACCCGACCCAGTCAGCCCAGGTCTCCAGGGGCCTGGTGCTGGGAGGGCTCTGCTTCCCTACCCAGGCTGAACGCAAGTCTCCCACAGCCCCTTCTCAAGAGTTCTTCCCTGTGCTGAGGCACACAGCCTTCCGGCTGTGACAATTGGCGGACAGGGTGCCACCCTGCACCCTGGCCCTAGGGAAGTGCAGGGTGGCTGACCTGATGGGGGATAAGGCTACAAAGGAAGAGAGGGTGGTGTGGTGTGTGTTGGAGAGAGGGGTGAGGGGAATGAGGAAGGGAGGGAGGACCATCGCTTGATGGCCGAGGGTGAGGCCAAGACTCAAAGACAAGAAAAGCATGCAGCATGCAAGAGTTGAGGGGCGGGCTACTCAGTTGACTGGGGCTCTGCATTTGTGCAGCCGGTCCTCATCCCACAAAACTTGACTGTCTCCCTCCCTCCCTTTTTTGTTTCCTTCCTTCTGGGAATAGAGAGAAATTTCATACATGGAAGCCTCCAAGAACTCTCTCTTTTTCATTTTTATGATACTTGAGACTGAACCCAGGGATACACATCCCCTGTTCCCCAATTTTTATTTATTTTTTTCCCACTTTTTATTTTAAGACAGGGTGAGATTTCCTGAACTGGCTTTTTTTTTTTTTTTAATTTTTATTTATTGTGTGTGTGTGGCCAGCTCAGCCCTCCAGGGGGCGGGGCTGGCTGGTATGTGGTGCTGGGGGATTGAACCGTGGTCCCTGTGCTTTGCTAAGCTTGTTCTAAGTAGGCGCTTTAGACCACTGAGCCATCTCACCAGCCCCCTGAACTGGCTTTAAACATGCAGTCCTTATGCCTCAGCAATCCCTCACTCTTTCACCAGTTTCATGACTTACAGTCTCAGGAAAGGCTGAGATTTGTTACTAGTGACCCTCGGTCACACCTGTACACACCTAGCAACCTAGCAAGCCCATGGGAGCCGCAAGGCATTTGGGCAAGGGGCCCTCCTCCCTGGTCTCTACTCTTCAGCTGGAAAATGAGTGTGTGATAGCATGTGATTTCCAGAAGGCTCTCCAGAATTCTGTGCCCTATGACTTCCCAAGTTATCTAGAGATGCTGTGGAAATTACCCTTTGCCTACTGTATTCCACTTTGGACAATCAGCAGGCTACTCGCAGAGTAACCTTCCAAGCAACACTGCAAATACACAAAGGCTGCTGGTACTGGATCTTTCCTGCACATCTTTTGGAAGACTTGTCTTTAGTAGAATGCCTCTGGTCCTTTGGCATCTGTGGCCCCTACAGTCACTGCTTCCTTTGACTTTCCAACAGCCCCTATCATGTGTGGATGGGACACGTGATAGGGAGACTGCCAACTTCTTGGTGTTCCTGGGAATGGGATATGACAGGGGACCTTACTCATGGTGCCCTGTCTCATACCTAGGGGAACAAATAGGAAGCCAGTCAGAGCTGAGAAAAGAGATCCATCCTTGAGCCCTTGAGCACTGAGCTGTTGTCCTAGCAGCTACCTATGTCACGCAGCTCTGGATTCCAAGCCCAAAGCCCACGTTCTCAGCATCTGCTTCTGACAGCTCTGGGTCAAGTGCTCACTGGCCAGACACAGCAGCCCAGGACATAAGCTGGTCCCACACCTGTGTTCCTGAGGGCTTAAGCCAGGGGCCAAGGCCAACTTCTCCAAATCAGCAGTCTGACACTCGGCTGGGAACACAGGATGGCACCCGCTGCTGCACTTGGGAAGAGGCAGAGGCAGGTCTGCCCTTCCCTACCTGCAGGACTGCGGAGGACTGTGGAATACAATGTAGTTCCATTAGGACGCCCCTCCCATTCTAATCCCGCAGGGCCCACTCCCTCCCCCTCTAGGCCAGCAGGAGCCCCTTCCTCTCTTCAAATTCTTGAGGAAAAGGCAGGAGGGCACCTTCACTGCTAGCAATCTGCCTTTCCAGGCCCAGGGTGACTGCCAGGACCCTGAGGCTGCTGACCTCTGCCCCTCCCTGGGTGGCCATGCCCCACAGGTTGACCACACCGCCACCTGGTGCTGCATCAGAGACCTGCCTCAAGCCTGCTCCTGCCTCAAATTGCGTCCAGTCTCACCTGTGTGTGCCCGCCCACCCCAGGAACATTCTCTCAGCTTGGAGAGCCCAGATCTCCCAGTGCCTTCCAGCTCTGCACAGACCCCACCCCGAGACTCCCAGCATAGGCTCTGGTCCCTAACCAGCATGTCTCCCACCTGCACAAGGATTTCCTCTTAGCCACCAGCAGAAGTGGTCTCCCAACCTCATTAGACCCATATTTTAAAATCTCTTGGGGCCGGGGAGATGGCTCAGTAGAATAAGCGCTTGCCTGGCAAGAGCAAGGGCCTGAGTTCAATCCCCGGTTCCGCAAAAAAAAGAACGAAAGAAAGAAAGAAAAATCTCTTTATTAAAAACTTGCCTCCTTCAGGAAGTTTTCCCCAGACCCCCCACACCACCTGCCCCCCAAAATCTCTTGGCTCTCAGGTATTCCTCCCTTTCCCTAACCAGGCTATTTCTACTGCTATATAATCAGCTGACACCCAGAATCATCAGACTTCTGATGCTTGGGGGGGGGGGGGCCCAGGCCCACCAGGGGCTCCGTGCCTGTGCTGCATTAATCATCAGAGCTGTTCCTGCTGCCTAGGAGTTGGCACAACGCCAAGCCCATTACACTTCCCGCTGGCCTTCAGCGCAGGCCATAAAGCAGGTTTGTAATCACTCTATGGAGGAGGAAACTGAGGCTTGGGGAGTTTCACTGCCTTCTCCGAGGCTACACTGGTGTGTCTTACCTGGTCTGAGTGTTTCCACCGCACCAAGCTGCCTTTCTTGTTCCCAGAATTTATCCATCAAATGACTATCAGATTGGTAGTACTAAATCAGCATGTTCCTTCCGCAGCTGAGAGAACACAGGAGCCCAGAAATCTTATAACGGTGGAACTGGAAGTCCCTCCTGCTCTTTCATCCTATCTCACAGATTAAAAACAAACAAACAAACCTGAGGTTCTGAGGTAGGACTTGCCATGTGCTTCAGACAAATGGATAGCAAAATGAAAAGCAATGCAAAGGCCCTGGCTTTAATGCTGTTTACCAGGGCTGCTGGATCTACCAGTGGATCTACCAGCGTTAGGAGGTAAGCTCCAGGGGACCTGTGTGGGGATAATTCCTTGCGACTTACACTGCAACTCTACGTTGTCTTCCTTCACACTACAGAGTCCAGCAGTTGAGTGGTCTCTGCATTCCTGATGCCAGCAGCCTCATGGAGCCAGCTGCACACTCCTGGAGGCTCGCACTCTTCAGCCATGGGGTCTCAGTGCATGCAAACCTTCCTCTTCCTCCTCTGACTTCCCCCTTACCTCTGTGCCCTTCTCAAGGCATGTTGCTGTAGTACTGTGGGTTCTAATAAAGGCATTTTGGGGATTGGGTGGCCAAGGCTCCTAAAGGATGAGTGAGATCTGCTCACTGGAGGGCAGAGACTGGGAGGTGGACAGATTTTGCACAAATCCAGCTCCTACCAAGGGCTCTCCCTAGGCTGGGCCCCGGGAAGGGCTTCATGGCAGGTACAAGATTTAGAGACAGTATTCAGAGACCTGGAAAAAGCCCCAGTCTTGAGGCCAGCAATGAGCAGGGCTTGCAGATCTCCCCACTGGTTGGCTCAGAAGCACGCATCCCTCAACAGCGGGATCATTCACCTCCAAGATACGGTGGCTCGGCCCCTTCTGGCTCAGCAGCACTATGGCCCGCCCTGGCTGTCCCAAAAGCAGGATTGAGCAGCGCCGCCACCGTGTTCTAGCAACTTCCCTGCCTGGAGAACTGAGCAAACAGGCAGGACCACCATCCTGAGGCTCTTCCCACTGCTCCTCACACTGCACGTCCCCCCTCCCACTGCACCTCCCCCACACACACACCCTTCCCCCACTAGGCGGCCTTTTCCTTTTGAGGCCAGGCTCACAGAGTCAGGGCCCACCCACCAGCCTACCTGAAGCGCAGGCCTGCTTGCTCTGAGCGCAGGCCCTCCTTACCGCCAAGGTTCACTCGCTGTGGTGCCAGGAGATAGTGGACTGCCATCTATCTCATCGTCCCCTCCCCACAGAAGCAAGTTCCAAACCAGGAGCACCCGCAGAAGCACAGTCCCCTCCCAGTTGGGGCTGTCACCGAAGGCCTCCTGGCAACATAGAGCACCCCCATCCCTTCTCCCCGCAGATGAGAGCTCAGGTGGGCAAAGGAGAATAAGCAGAATGCTTCTCCTGGGCCAGCTGTCCCCAGAGGCTCTGGGATCCCAGCTTGGGCTGTTTGTAGCCACTGCCTGTCTCCCTCCAAAGAGAAAATAACCTTTCACTTTAGAAGACACACACCGTGGGTTTCTCTAAGGTGCGTTTCTCTCTCTCTCATGAGCAGGATAGAGGAAGAAGGGAAGGGAGGGAGAAGTAAAAAGCATTAAGATAAATTATGTATACCAGTACTCATCCTGTATCGCCAACATGTTCTAATCGGAAAAAAAAAAAAAAAAAAAAAAAAAAGAAGGAAAACAGAGCGACAGGGGACCTTTTTAAGATGTTCATGAATGCAGTCCAATCCTCTTTCAGGAGAGAACTTATTTGCACAAAGGGGATGAAGAGGGTCCCGACTCCCTGGCTAATCCCAGAGAAGCGATCTGTTCCTTGGGCGACACGGAAGCAGAGTCCCCATCTGCCAGGTGCCTGGGACTGTGAAAGGTCCACTGGCTCCCCTCCACCTGCCCTTGCACGAGCTCAGGAGGGCTGAGCCTACACACGTGGGAAAAGCTCTTGGAACCAGTAAGCACTGCGCCCGCATGGGCCCTTGCTGGAAGCCTGTCACCTGTCTCGGGGACTTCCTCGTAAGCTCCCAGCCTACCGCTCTGCCTGGAATCAGCCAACAACGCCACAATACCGTGCCTCATTCCCAACGCGAAGAAGAGGGCTAAACCTACTCCCGGGGCGCCGAGGGACCACGGAGCCTCCTTGCCTTACCCTTATCCTAAGTATCCCCTCCTTTGCCCGCAAACCCCTCAAACCGGCGCGCTCCTTTTGCCCGCGCGCCCTTAGCCTGGGTATGCTCCTCTGCCCCAAACAGTAAGTCTGGGGGCGAATCCACGCGCGGGGCCAGCACCCACGGCGGTCCGAGTGCGGAGGCGAGAGTGGTGCAAGATCAGGGCTCCGCACACGACTCCGCGGGCACAGATGCTCTCCGGACCGGACCACGCGGCGCAACGAGCTTTCTAGCTGCGCCGCCCGGCCGTGGGTGTAGGGGCAGCGTGGTGGGGGTCCCAGCGGAACTCGGGTTAGCCACTCACTATTATTTTCGGAGAGCGAAGGCAGTGGCGATCGCAGCACCAGCAGCAGCACCGAGAGCGCCAGCGCAGCGCGCATGGTGTCCTCGCCTGCGGGCCTGAGCAGGTGGCTGGGGGCGGCGCGGGGTCCGCGCCTCTGGGCAGCAGGAGCGTGGGCGCCGTTCGGGTAGGCCTGGCTGTAGCTCCCGCTGCCTGGCGGTGGCCCGAGGCTCCGGAATGCGCTCCAGTGGCCCCTCCGCGCCGCAGAGCCGAGCTTGGGAGCGCAGCCAGCGGCAGAGCAGCGGCAGCGACTACGTCCGCGTCCTGGGCGGTATCTGCGCGACTACTGCCCGGCGGGAGCTGCGGCGCCTCCCGCCCCGTCCCGTCCGCGCCAGCCCCCGCCCCCTCCTCAGGAGCTCGCCCGCCGCAGCAGAGGCCCGGCCGGGCGGGGCAGCGGCTGGGCGGGCGCTGGGCCGCGAACAATGAGCAGAGGAGGAAACTCCGCCCTGGAGCGCAGCGGGCGGGGGGAATGCGGGCGGCTGGCTCGGTGCCAGTGGGTGCGGGCGCGCGCGTCTGTGCGCGCGGCCTGGGGGCTCCAGACGCACCGCGGACCCTGCGTGCTAGTGTCTCGCGCAGAGCGTTTTGTAGGGTTGGGTGGCATCCCCGACTCTGGGCACTTTGCGTGTAAAATCCCGAGTCCTTGCAGGTTCATTAATCCCCGACCCCCAGGCTTCCCTAGCTGCGGCGCATTCTGTCGCAGCGCCCCAACACTTCTCCCACCTGGCAGGTGCAATTCGCCTGCAGCGAGCCCCGAGTCCGCAGCGAGCCGGTGCTGCAGAAGGTGTGCCGGGGGACAACCTGGACCAATTTGTTCCGTAACCTCACCAGCCTAAGTTCCTCCCCTGTGACTAGGAAGAATGGTTCTTCAAAAGACAACAATGTCGGGGGTTATTAATACTTGTTTGTTCTAAGGGCTTGACATGCATTAATTCGCTTTTCACATTTAACCTCACTTTGCAGACAGGGAAACTGAGTCAAAGAGCATATGGAAGTTGTTCAAGATGACGGATCTAGTAAGTGGCACACTTGTCTGAGCGTATTTTGGAAAAATATTCACTCAGTACCTGACATATAGTAATTGCTCAATTAGAATTAATGTTTTTTGGTTTTTGTTTTTTTCAGCATGAAAAGTGATAGAGGATTAGGGTTTTGGCGTCAGACCCACCTTGGGCTCACAATTTACCGTACCAAATTAGTCTCTGCCCTCGGTTCTTTTCAATACGAAAAATAGGATTAATAACACCTACTTTCAAGAGTTGCTGGGAGACTTAAATAATACAGTAAAGACACTTAGCCTAGGGTCAGGAACAAGTCTTAACCAAAGAGACTGCCCGCCCTCATTTTGAGGAAGAGAGAAATGTGCAGACTTGGAGTGTCGGTGGGAGGTGGAGAATTGTCTAAAGCTGAGTTTACCAGGTGAAGGAACAAAGAAGCCACTCTTTTTTTTTCCTTTCCCCTTTAAGCTGCTTTGGGGACTGCCCACCTTGCAGAGGAGACGCTGCAGCTCCACCGCCCGGACGCAGGTTTGAGGGGGAGGGGAGCTCAACACCAGGAGAGGGAAGGTGTAAATTGTCTCACGTGACTCCTGGATTGCTAATCTGGAGTCTTTTCTGCCAGATGGGTCTGAGTGGAGGGATTCTCCCCCCACCTCCCACCCCCACCCCCGCCCACCCCACTTGCCAAGGATGGTGGACGCAGTGCGCCGCTCAAATCAGCTGTAAGCCGGCGCTGCCTCCAGGGCCCACCGTCCGTCGGTGGAGCGGCAGAAGAAGCGCTGCAGCCCGGGCTGGGGTTCTCCGACAGCCAGCCTCCTGCTTAGGAAGGGTAGACTAGCTGTTTTCATCAGGAAGTTTCTGCAGGGTCGTTCTGGCCCGGTTTTCCACGACACATAAAGGAAAGATAGTGTCCCATCAGAGTGCTCTGGGCTGTGCGTGTACGTGTTTGCGTGACTATCTTTGACTTTTTTTTAAGTGCTGTTCTCTTGATATTGTGCCAACAAAAGGCATCCTTCTCTTCTGACGCAGAGCAATACTTTTTGAAACTGGAACTTTAAAATTTTGTTTTGTATGCCGATTTAAACATTTTGTGTTCAATAAATAACTCCTCTGAAAACCCACACAGTGTTACTGTATTAACATTGTAAAACTTGGAGCATTTTAATTCATGCCACTTAAGGTCAGTCCTATTACCAAATCATGAATTAAAATGAGAGCCGAGGGGCAAGGGTCTGAGTTCAATCCCGAGTTCCACCAAAATAAATAAAATAAAATAAAATAAAATAAAATAAAATAAAATAAAATGAGAGCCGATATCTGCACTCTTCTTTGTATCTGAAAATAGCAAAGTCAGAATTGTGTTCCAATTAGGGAGCTGGATGGTTGAGGACACAAGATTGTAGTTGAGATGCAAAGCTCTTATGGATTTATTTCATTTCAGTTATTTTTATACATGTGTTTGAATGTTTACTGATAAGGATACAGATCTCCAGATGCATATGTAAACACGAGTACCAGCTGCGAGATGCCATACAGGAATCTGGGACAAGGTTTGGTGGTGCTTTTCAATGGTCTCTGGCATTCAGTATTAGATTCATGAGTCTCAGCTGCAAGTTTAATTTGGAGAGGTTGCTTACCACGTTCCTACATACAGACCTAGAAAGTCCTCTCGATCCTCATTCACAGCAGCTCGTAGAGATGGAGCAAAACTTTAGACACATATTTATCCACTATGGGGCCACTTTTTCTGCTCAGAAGGGGCCAGGATGCTCTTACCAGGGTTTCTTGACCACTGACCTCTGAGTTCCTGGAGAACCAGAGCATTCTGCTACTCCTCCTGGAATCCAGTGCCCAGGAGCACCAGACCCTGAGAAGATACTCAATACACAAAGGCTAAACAGATGAAGAGGTGGTTGGGTTTTTATCAGCAAAATTGGGCTTTGTCTCTGACTTGTGTTGAGTGATTCTACACATATCAGTCGGGTTTACCTGGGGTACCTTGCCCCAAAGTCATGTCCTTTCTATGCAAATATGGCATAGCCTCTACATAGCCCTCAGGGGCTGTGACAGATGTGATACAGATGTGTAGGTAATAGAGAGCAGAACAGATCAGCTTGGCTGTGGAGGTAGAGAAGGCTCCTAGAGGGAGACATGGGTCTTTGAAAGAGTCACAGGACCTCAGCTGGGGAAGAGCTCGAGGGAAGGCAGTGCAGGCAGATGTAGCAACAGCTGACAGTGAAGAGGAGAGCTCAGATCCATGGGTATTTTGCTTTAAGCAGAGTGCAGGGTTTGTGAGCTGGTGGGAGATGAGACTGGAGAGGAACATAGAAGCAAGTTCTCTCTGATGATGGAGGGTCCTTGGAGGGCTGTAAGCCAGAGGAACAAGTCTAGCCTTCCACATGCAGAAGGTCTTTCTAGCTGCAAGTAGCTGAGCTCATAGATATGCATCGTCCCATCTGGCACATTGCTTTAAGATTGGAAGAGGATGCATGACTATAGGCCTGGAGAAAGAAGCCAGCTGAAGGAGACAAGTTATGAGAGCCAAAATGGGACAGAGGGACTAATCCCAGGCCACAGGAATTTTACAGCTGAAGGTGTCTGTTGAGGCAGGTGGGGGGTGGCCTTGGAGGGAGTCAGGCTAGAAGTTAATTCTGCTGTGTGGTGTAATAGCCATGTGACTTGGTCTTCCATGGGGCCTCTGTGAGCCACATTCTCCTCCTATAAAGTAAATACCAGAATTACCATTGCAGGACCCACGTAAGAATTGGAGGGTGCACCCCTTGGTGTTCAAGTGTTCATTCTTGAACCCTTGGTGTTCATTCTTATGTACATGATGGTGTTCTTGTGTCCACAGAATGTCTACTTTGATACCTGTTACTCTCAGTGTTTTCATGTCCCTCTTGGAAGCCCTGCACCCAGGGTTAAGGGAGCAGGGTTTGCCCAGCCTGGCAGCTGGTGAGAATTTTCCACAATGGCCAATTCCATTATAATCCAGGGCTTCAAGTTAAAAGAAACCCATGGTTCCTCCTGCTCAGATGCACAGAACCATATGAGTAGGACCTCCAAAGCCCATACCCCACAGACGCAGGGTGAGCCCCGGGATCAGTGCAATAAGAGGTCCCTGAGCCCAGCATCCTCATCCCAGAGGAAGAAAACAGAGGTATGGATGGTAGAGGTGCCATCTCTACTTGTACAGGGTGCAACTGAAGAAAGTGCCAAAGCAGCCTGCACCTCCAGCTACTGTTCTGATGGAGCGGATCGCTTCCTTGTCAAGTGTGAAGGACCACCTGGGCGGCTCTCCTTGAAAGAAGAGCAGTTGTCTCCATTTTGGCCGTGCCTGACTCTATTTCCATATATTGATAGGTATAGGCTGGCTAGGATTTTTCTTTGTCCCTTCAATTGGCTTTAAGCAATGCATATTGATCTGGCCGAGGTGCTGGTGGTACTCTTTGAAGATGGCACACTTGTTTCCCTGATAACCCACACCTTCTGCTCTTTAATATGAGCTGGGTTGGCTGGAATCAAGTCTTGAGATAGAGGCTATGACTTCCTGGAACTTGAAAGATTACACAGCAGAGCTAAAGCACCTGACCCCAAAAACATCAGCTACTATCTCAGTAGTATAATGCAAATTACCTATTCTGCATATTGTAGAGGTAAATGCAGGCCTCCTACCAGCCCAGCTCACAATACTCACCTACTTCCTGCCATTCTCGGTCATTCATCCTCAAGCCACTCCTCCTTCATGACTGAATAAAACCCAGATTGGGGCTTGGGTTGAGGCCTTTGTTCTGGAAAGATATCACCATGGTTGGACTTAGGACCCTTTGGCTCCCCACAATTATAAATACACCTTAGTGTCTTTATTCTTGCCATGGGCTGCACTGGAAGTGGTAGAATGGAATTAACTTGATGGGATTCCAATAACTTATCCGTTAGATCGCAAATACAAACTTACTGGATCTATAAGAGGACTAAAAAGGGCTCCTTATGGTCCAGACTGTCTGTGTCCATGAAGCTGTGTCCCACAGCTCGTGGTCTCACCACCTGGAAAGCCACAGGTTGTCTGGTGGGAGCAAAGGAGGCGTGTGTGGAGCAGTAGAGCTGGAAGCAGGAGAGTGGAAATAAAAATGGCCACAGAGGGGCCGGGAAGATGGCTCAGTAGAATAAGTGCTTTCCTGGCAAGCACAAGGGCCTGAGTTCAATCCCTGGTTCTGAAAAAAAAAAAAAAAAAAAAAAACCAAAAAAATGGCCACAGACATCTGTTTTGGCTTTCTAGTCTTGCTTAAGCCAGGGGTCATCTTGGCCATTCCTCTGCCCAGGATAGATACACACATACACACATACGCACATGCATGCATGCACACAGAGTGTGGAGGGAGCTTTGTCCACACCCAAGGTCAGAATGTATTTGGGGAGGGCCCTGTGAACTTTGCCTGTGTTTTGTGCTTGGGATGTGGTGCGCAACAGTTTACTTTCTTACCATGATTGGATCCTCATAAATCCAGAAATGCAAACGTATGGGCTTTGTTCCAGTGTACAGATGGGAAACAGAAACTCCTTTCCCTGGCTCTGACCTGAAGGTAGCATTTGCTTTGTTGCTTGGCTCCTCCCTGGATGTTGACAGGCTTGTGCCTCACTTCCTGGATGAGCTCCAAGCCCCTGAGGGCAGGGCCGTGTCCTTTGGTGGTCCCTCTCCTCCCTTCCACCTGTGGCCAGAGTGTTGGCTGCAGAGTCAGACATGACCTTATCCCTTACCTGTTGAAACCCTCTTCCTTCCTGTTGCCCAAATCCCCTAACTTGGCGTCCTGGTTTTCCAAATTCCCAGTCATCTAACCTATCCCTCCTCCTTTCCTGCTGCCTGGGGGAAGATCTTTCACATTCTACTCTCAAGTCGGGACCCAGTGCTGATCCTGCTCTTCATTTCCCATCTGTTCCAGCATTTGAAAGTTCAGTCATCATGTCGCCTAATGTGACCTGGCCTCTGGCCCCCAGGTCAGAAGTAAATGCTTCCTCTCAGCACTCAGGAGGCTGAAGCAAGAGGATCCCCAGGAGTGCAGTGCCAGCCTGGGCTACATGGTGAGCTCAAGGCCAGCCTGCACTACATAGTGAGACCCTGTCTCAAAAGAAAAGAAAACAAGAAAATAAGTGTTTCCTCCTCCTGTCTGATTTTGCATGGCTTTTGTTCCATGCCTCCAGTTCTCTTTCAGGGCACATTATTTACTTGTATGCCCATCTCAAACTTCATGGAGTATCTGGCATATGATCAGTGCTTAATTGGTGAATACTTCTGTCTCAGCCCATTTTTCTATTGCTATATCTGAATCCCTGACATAGGGTGATTTGTAAAAAGTACAAGTTTAATTGGCTCCCTGTTCTGGAGGCTAAAAAAGCCCGAGAACGCAGTGCCACCATCTGCCTGGATCCTGGTGAGGGCCTTGTGCTACACTGTACCACGGCGAGGGCGTCACATTAGGAGCCGAGCAAGCATGCTAGAGAGCATGAGCTTTGGCCAAGCCACTTCCAAGAGAACCCATGGAAGCATTCACGGTGCCAGAGCCCTCCTAACCCAGTTACCTCCCACCTCTTCCACACTGCTGCACTAGGGACCAACTTCCAGCACGTGAAACTGGGGGACACAGAGAGCCACAGCTCTCGGTTCTCAATAATAAGAATAACAGAATGATCACTGCAGTCCATTGGTCCTCACCACACGTGTTTGCGTGAGGCCAGTGAAGACATGGAGAGCCGCCCCTCGTCTTAAATCATGGAATAGGTGCCTTCCTAGCCCTTATGTGCTGATAAGGAGCTTAAGGTTCTCGAGGAAATTAAGTAAGTTGCCGGAGACCACACAGCTAATGAGTGAAGAGTGGAGCCAGGACTCAATCCTGCCAGGCTGGTCCCTAAACCACTAGCTATTCAGAGTGAATGGACGGTATAACTGCAGAGTGATATTTACTGTGCTATCATTTAGCCTGCTCTGTCCCATAGACACGGTAAAAAGAGGAGATATTTGCCCCCTGGAGTAATCTAAAAGATACAAGGCAGATGACAAGCCAACTACTGGTGCTTTTTCCAACTCAAAGAAGCGAGGGGCTCCCCCACACACCTCCTTGTATGTTTGTCACACCCAACCCACCTTGCATCCCCAACAAACCCGCAAACTCAAGTAAACTGCACCAGGACTGGGCCTTAGAGTTGCCAGCTACTGACTGTGCTGTACCATGCACAGGAGGCCCTGCCTGCTTCTAAGCTTGTCATGCCCAAGCGCTGCCACTGAGTCACAGCGCCCTTCACCTCTCTGGGCTATTTCCTCCTCCTGTGGAAGTCATGGTCACCACAGCACCCCAGGATTTTCACAATACTCTTTCTACTTTTCCCTTTCCCCTGCCCAGGGCTCTTCCACATGTTTTACATTGTAATTGTTCATGGTTTTTATTTATTTTTCTAACAGCTTAAGGGACAATGCCCAGATTTATGCAGCCCCACTGGTACCTGTGTCTTGGGGTACGCTCTCCATTCGGCATCCTTAGGGACCTGGGGAAAGACTTTGGTTCAAGAGTCCTTCTGCCTGGCTACAGAATGGGTACTGCTAGAGCCAACCACCTCCCCCTCCCTGGGCTGCTGGCCCAGATACAGAAGCATGAGGCCCCAGCAAGGCTGGGAGCAAGCAGGGGAGGGTCTCATGACTTCCGTAACCTCTGGAGTATTGTTCTTCCCCATGTCACCCTGGGTGGTTTGATAACAGCTGGGGTTGGAGGAGCTGCCTCTAGCCACCAGGGAGGGTGAGAGCTGTCGCTGCAGGAAGCAAGCCTGCAGAAAAGGGAGGTAACGATAGGGGTGCTGAGGGAAACAGAGCACCCCAGTCACCAACAGTTGTTGTAGAGACCAAGTCAGAATTCCAGAATTCTCAAAGTGGGAAAAATCCTGGCAAGCTTCTAGCTAAAGAGTTTGGGTGAAATCACAGACTTGGCTGGGGCTGTAGCTCAGTGCAGAGCGCTTGCCTAGCACACATGAGACCCAGCACCCCAAATAAAATAGATAAATAAATATCACTGGTTGAGAACCCAGGAGCTTAAGGGTCTCCCCTGTGAAGACTGAACAACTCACTCTTTCCGGTAGCATAGTGGGTGCAAGCGTTTCTAGCTCTATCTCTGTTAGCTTTGGTCTCCCCTCTACACCCACTGTTCCAAGATACCACCAGCCCTGTCTGTGTTCACACCAGCATCCGGGGACTTGCCACTGCGTATGCTGGAGAATTGCGTGAGTCTCCAAAGATTATTTATTTATTTATTTAGTATTTTAGGGGAGGGCCTATAGGGTGTTCAGGGTCTCACTACTAGGTCGGACTCGTAGTGATCGGCCTGTTTATAGCCTCCCAAGAGCTGGGATTACAGGCGAGTACCACCATGCCCAGTCTTAATTGCCATCTCAGCACACCCCTGGGGCAGGGCCAGCACAGCAGGCCTGGGGATCAATCCCCCCAGCTCCCACCCCCCCATCCCCACCCCTGTACCTGCTTGCAGGTGCTTTAATCTGCTGAGTTATTTGGTCAGCCCTTTCCAAAGATAGTTTGAAAAGCAAAAAGTAAAGAGTTGTGTTCCTACTCTTTTTTTCTCCCTTCTACTGGCTCATGACCTCAGGAAACTCTTTAAAGTGTTAGTTCCTGGGCCAGGGAGATTAGCTCAGTAGAATAGGCACTTCCCTGGAAAGCACAAGGGTCTGAGTTCAATCCCGGTCCTGCGGGGGGTGGGGGGGGGAATTAAAGTATTAGCTCCTCCTCTGCAAAACAGGGGAAAGAATATCTGCCCTTTTCTTCAGAGACAATTTCCTAGTCTGGAGGCAAACTGTTGAAGAGCTTCGAAAAATAAAACACTTTTTGTATCTCTCACAAATCATGTTTATATGAGTGCAGTATTAGTGTTCTTTTTTTTTTTTTTTTCTTTTTTTGAGCTAGGGTCTTGCTATGCAGTTCAGCTTGGCCTTATTCTTACTATGCAGCCCAGGCTGGCCTTGAACTCATGGTGTTCCTCCTGCCTCAGCCTTCCAAGTCTGGGATTATAGGCATATGCCACTATGCCCAGCTTACCATTTATGTTTTAACTAAGTCTCTCATGAACTTTTTTTTTTTTTTTTTTGTGATACCAGGGATTGAACTCAGGACCTTATGCTTGCCAGACAAACACTAATTTTACTTAGCTATCTCCCCAGCCCCTCTCACAAACTTCTAGTAAGTGACTTAAATATCAGCCGCCATTCAAATGACGGAACTAAACAAAAAAGGGGATACAGATGAATGTCCATTTTGTATCTGTGTATTCAAAGTGGTTAGGATAGATACATAGTCACATTCTCTTAATGAATAGAGGGATTTGTTCTAATAGTGTTTGTAAATAGGATATCATGTCCACATCTTGTACAGCAAATAACCACTAGGAAGAATGTATGCAATGTGTTAATTATTGAAACTGTCCTACCAATTTGATTTGAAACTGTCTCATTGCTATTTGTTGGGGCTGGGGAGAGGGCTCAGTGGAATAAGTGCTTCCCTGGCAAATGCAAGGGCCTGAGTTCAATCCCCAGTTCCAGGAAAAAAAAAAAAAAAGAGCTATTTGCTTCTCAATAAAATTATGGAAAAAAATAAAGTTACTAAAATATATATTTAAAAAATCAAATATCAGCCAGGGCAAATCCCTTTAGCTCTGGGGATGAACACTCTATTTTCCATCCCATGGCAACTCAGGACAATTGGCCTTCCACCCTTCAAACCATAAGGAAGAACTTTTGATCTTTCTGTGCTTTTGCTGTGGCCCTGTTCCCTTGCTCAGGACACAGGTCTGGTAGCGTGTAGGAAGCTTCAAGAGTTAAGATCCAGAGTGATTTCTTTCTCTGCCCTATGGTGGGTCTGTACCTAGTTCCTTCCTAATCAGGTAGCCTCCCTCACTTTCACAAGGAAGGTGAGCCAGGCGGATCTCAGCAGCATCCTCTCCTCTTCCGAAGAATCTAATAGTCATTCTGTCCAAGGAGTCCTAACCTTGAATTCTTCTGTGCCCACTGCAAACTATTGGGTAAATAGCTGGAACTCTCTAAGAGTCCTGGGTCTAGTGTAGGTCTCGATGTCTGCTCCTCCTCAGTCACAGAGGGCCCACCCCACCCCTCCACCACCTGGTGACAGCAGGGGTCTTTGATTTTCTAATAGCAGTCACTTCCGGCAGCATCAAAAGACTATTGTCTTTGTACTTCATAGACCAAAGTCGCACTGGTAATGGCAGAATGGGCTTCAGAAGCCAGACTGGCAACAACGTGACCTGAGCTAACCTGCTGTAGCCGTTTGAAGGATTCATGGTTCAACTGGAATCCTTTTAGTCGGCGTGGTAGAGCATGCCTGTGATCCTGGCAACTTAGGAGGCTGAGACAGGAAGATTGCAAGTTGGAAGTCAGCCTGGAAATATATGGAGCCCCTTTTTCAAAATAAAAAATAAAAAGTTTTGCAGGTACAGCCCAATGGTAGTTTTGACTATCATGTATGAGGTTTGCTTCAATTTCCAGTACTAATTAAAAAAAAAAAAAAAAAAAAAGAGCAGAGAATTCCAGGAGAATGCCATCTATTCATTTCTCCAGGAGAATGCTGTCTATTCTTTAAGGCTCAGTTCTAAAGTTCTCTGAGGCTAGGGGAAGAGGCAGGGCTGCAGAGCAGTGGTAGTGTGCACAGCACCCTGGATTTGACTCCCAGCACTGCTAAAAAAAAAAAAAAAAAAAAAAAAGTGTTCCAAGGAGGAAGCCAATTTTCAGTAAATTTCTCCCTGTGGTGCTCTATTCAATGTCCCTTGGAGTTCTTGCCCTCTCTGACAAATGGTGGCCCTCACGCTGTCTGCCCTGCCATGGCCTACAGTGGAAGGAGGGTGCTGCCCCAAGCATCTTGCTGGTTCCCTGCTCCAAGAAGATTCCAGATGTTTGCTGACTGAAATTATGATGAACACTAAGGTGCTGGATCCAGCCACAGGCAGTTCTGGGGACCATGGTGGGCACCAAGCTTAGCAGGCTCCTGGAGGACAGAGAAGGAACAGAAGGAGTGATACCACACTTTCTGAAACTTTGCATCTCCCTGGGAAGTCACACATGCACCACTCGGACTGTGCAGCCTAAGCTTAATGAAGGGACACACCAGGGAGGGCAAGAATACATCCATGTGGATATTGGCTAGAGAGGTGGAACAGCTCAAGATGTTTTTGAATAGGTGGTGATTCA
>NW_004524591.1:25902847-25906019 GCF_000260255.1 Octodon degus | reverse complement strand
GCGGTACCAGGGATTGAACTCAGGACTTTGTGCTAGCCAGGCAAGCATTTATTCTACTGAGCTATCTCCCTGGCCCCCGAGGTTGAAGTTCTAATCCCCATTATTTCGGAAGGCAGACTTGGAACCACAGCTGGCCCCTAGGTGAGAGTGTTTCCATTTGTGAGGGTTCGGCGCTCTGATGCAGCAGAAGCCACACGCAGTCAGGAGAAGTCGTTCTTTGAATTCTGCATTCTGATTTCTTCCCAGGCTAACAGTACGTGGTCTGATATTCTCATGTGCTGCTGGGTGCGGGGTCCTCAGAAGAGATGCCCAGAACTCTGGGGAGGGCTATGCTGCTAAATTGTGCTATTGGTAGGTAAAGCGCATTACGTGTGTTTTCTACTTCTGAGGGGATTTATCTGGGTGTAATTCAACTGTAAGTTCTTTCTTTCTTTGGTATAGGGTCTAGCTTTGACTCCTAGTGATCTTCCTGTCTCAGCCTCCCCAGCACTGGGATTACAGTTGTGCACCACCAGGCCTGGTTTTGGTGGCTGGCACAGTGTGCCTGGGGTCCCTGGGCTGGCATGGCATGTGGTACCAGCAATCAAACTCAGGTCTTCGTGTTTTCCAGGCAGGCATTTAGACCACTGGGCTATCTCCCCAGCTCACCATCCTTATTCTTTTTTTTTTTTTATTAGAGCATTTGTTATCTTCTTATCTTTTTCTTTTTTTTTCAAAATTTTATTGATAAACAGATAGCAATGAGACAGTTTCAAATCAAATCAGTAGTACAGTTTCAATAACTAACACACTGCATATATTCTTCTTAGTGGTTAATTGCTGTACAAGATGCAGACTTGAGATCCTATTTACAAACACCATTAGAACAAATCATTCTATTCATTAAGAGAATGTAACTATATATCTATCCCAACCACTTTGAATACACAGATACAAAATGGACATTCATCTGTATCCCCTTTTTTTTCTAAGTTCCGTTATTGAATATTATAGGTGTGTAAACTCAGCAAAATATTCTAAAAGAGTCCAGTAGCCCATAATAGTATTGGGTCTTCTGTTTAACTGGAAATGTCAGAAATTATTGACCTGAGTCCCCCACAGCTCAACATAACAGCATGGCTTTCCTTCCTATATTTCGTCTTCATACTTTTCTACTGGATGGTTAAGACCAAGGTAAAGCAGGACCTATGCAACAAGAGTTGTAGCTTTTGGGTCTGAGAAGGTCAGTGAAATCCCCTCAGGATTTATCCTGAGATCCTGTACCTCAGATTGTAGAACCTTTGTCAGTGTCAGCCATGTGGATGAGTCACGGCCATTGCTTGGCCAATGTGCTCTCTGTGCATCCTTATTCTTATATGACTAATGTCCTCATAAAATGAACAGAAGCGGGGATTGTGGTCCATGTCTGTAATCCCAGCACTGTGGAGGCTGAGGCAAGAGTATCACTGAATTCAAGGCCAGCCTGAGCCACATAGTAAGTCTGAAAAATCTAGTGTCTCAAAAAACAAACAACAAAAAATTCTCCCTACTCATCCAGAGTAGCTGTCTATAATCTCTCTTTCTCTGTCCCATCATCTAATAAATTGTCTTTTATTTGAAACAAACAAAACCCTCATACAATAGAAAGAAAGAAAGAAAAGAAAAGAAAAGAAAGAAAGAAAGAAAGAAAGAAAAGAAAAGAAAGAAAGAAAGAGATGTAGCTCAATGGTAGAACACTTGCCTAGTATGTGCAAGATTCTAGGTTTATCTCCAGCACTGGAAAAATAATCAAACAAACAAAAAAAGAGAGAAAAGAGAGTGCCACATGAATGCAGAGGTGAGCGAGGAGAGGGTGGCCACAGGAGGGTGGAGGTGGAGACTGGAGTCTGGTGTCTACAAAGCCAAGGAATGGCAAAGTCTGCTGGCCATCTCCAGCTTGGAGAGAGGCGTGGAATAGATTCTTCTGAGTCCCAGGAAAGAATCAATATTACCACACCCTGGTTTTAGATGTTAGCCTCCAGCACTGTGAAACTGTTAGTTTCTGGGTTTGTTTTGTTTTTGTTTGAGACAGAGCCGTGCGGAGTAGTTCAGTCTGGCCTTGAAGTCACAGTGACCCTCCGGCCTCAGCCTCCCCAGTGCTGGAACTATAGGCGTGCCCCACCATGCCCAGCCCAGCTAGTTCTGTTGCTGTAAACCTCCTAGTTTCTGGTAGCTTGTTACATCAGCCCCAAGAATGGACTGCATGGGATGACACAACTGCAGATGGAGTTGGGCTGGCTCTGCCTGTAGGGCCCACCTGCTCAACCTCCACCTTGTACAGTGGATGAAGTGCCCAGCAAGGCGGGCACAGGAAGGACGTTTTGGAGCAGGTCCTAGAGAAGTGTTCCAGGGAAGGGAACTCTCCCACTGGCTCCCAGGAGTTTGGCAGGAGCAGAAGGCCATGGTGCCAACCATGCCAGGCAGCAGGCTCAGCAATGCCAGGAGGGGGCAGTGGGTGTGAATGAGCGTGGGTGGGGAGAGCAGGTTTACACTGCAGGTGGAGAAGTGGCCAGCTCAGCTGATCCTTGTGGTGCCATTGAATTCCTTTCAAAGTGAAGACCAACTCTCCACCTCTTCCCTTCACCCCATCCCGCCTCTCAGGGCTGGGAGAGACAGAGGGGGAAGTCTCCAGCCTAGCAGCCCTCCTCTGCCTGCTTTTCCACCCTCAGAGCCTCTGCTCTCCTGACTCCACAGGCTGATGCGCCTCGAGGCCTTAGAGCTACCCTCAGACTCCCTGGTGCATTCTCAGACCCATTATCATGCTGTTTTAATCACTGTACTTGTTACTACCTGAAGCTACTTCATTATAGTCCTCTCCTCGTCCTTATCTGTCCCCTTCTGACCCCTGTAAACTTCAGCTCCGGTCTGGCTTGTCCTCAAAATTGAGAATCAGATCTGGGATTTAGGAATGGCTGAAGGCTTGTTCAATTCTTTTCCACCTGGGAAAGCAATTTTGACAATAAAATGGATGGCCCAGGAAGGCTTCAGGCTGAAGGGGTTCAGAGGCATTTCAAGGGGTGCTCAAGACCCGAACCCCAAAGCTTCGTGACTCTGAGCTCCACTTTGACAGGCCTGGGGCCCTGCCTGGTTTGGGTCTAGGCTGTGTTTCCAGTGGGACTCAGGGTATGAGAGGGGGGTGTTGGCCTGGCCAGAG
>NW_004524591.1:25898893-25902422 GCF_000260255.1 Octodon degus | reverse complement strand
CCCCCTCCCCCTCCTCCTTCTATGTTTTTGGTACAGGGTCTCACTATGCAGCTTGGACTTGTAGTGGCCCTCCTGTTTTCAGCCTCCTCAGCGCTGGGATTACAGGCGTGTGCCACCACGCCCTGTCTTGGTGGCAGGTTCAGTGAGCCTGGGGGTGGGGCCGGAAAGGCATGTGGTGCTGGGGATCAAACCCTGGTGCCTGCGCTTGCCTAAGCAGGCGCTTGGTCTGCTGAGCTATGTTGCTGGCCCTGGGTACCTCTTCTAATAGTGCCCTTTCCTAATTAGCAGGAGGGGTCCTCAGGTCTTGTCTTAGCCACTTCCTCATTGCTTAGATGAAGCAGCCTACACCTACACTGTAAAGCAGGAGATGTTTATTTTGGCTAACAATTTTTAGAGGATCCAAACCATAGCCAGCTGGCCCCAAAGCAGTCAGGGCAGGGGAAAAGATGTGGTGGAGGAAAGCCGCTCAGGTCATGTGGCCAGGATGCAGAGAGAGCGAGGGGAGGAGCGGGAGGGACACCTGTGCTTCCGGGTTGCAGCCCCCGCGCATGAGCTCTCCCAGCTAGGCGCTGTGTTCCAACAGCACTGCGGCTAGGGATTCATCAGTAGATGAAACCATGGATGACTATAACAACTGCAGGATCCACTCACCTTCCAAATACCCAAGGCTTCAGGAAAATCTAAACTACAGCAGGTCTGGAACCATCCAGGTGGTCAGGCTGCTAACATGGTCTTACCTGGGACACTTTTGTTGGTGGTGGCCTCTGCAGGATGGGACTTGGGAAGGGTGGGACCTTGGGACAGAGAGCCAGGGAAATTCTGTCCCATTTTGTCTTTGTGGCTTTTCTGTACCCTGGACTGCGCTTGCCTGGAAACACAGAGGGGTGCCTGTTCCTGTGACTCGGAGACCAAGCTTCCTGTGCCTTGAGTGTGTCATGCGCTTCCTGGCCCCAGCTTGCGTTTGTGTTGGGGCACTTCACACTCCAGCGACAAGCCAGGAGGAAGTGGGCAGGGTGGTGAAGGACCTCTCACCAGCTTGGTGAGAGCAGTTTGCCTGTCCCATGGTGCCTGCCAGTGGAGTGGAGTCCGCTGGCTGTGGGAGCCTTGCCCGCCAGAAACTGGCTGTCTGTCTGGAGCTGGCTCCTGGCTGTGGTGGAATGAATGCTGTGCTGTTCTGCAGCTCACAGAGAAGCTGCTCTGGAGCTGGCTTAGCCGTCAGCACTGAGCAGGGCAAAGCCTTTGAGCCAGTGACCATGAAGGCCCCCTTGGAGGAAAAGCTAATGATTGCTGAGTGCCTGCCCAGCAAGTCACCTGACTCTCACAGCCCCCTACTCAGCCTGCTGGGAGGTTTCAAGTGGTGCCCCATTCTGCCGTACCCCCTCATGGGGCCACACACAGGGTGCAGAGGAAGAAAGTGGCTGGTTCCCCCAGGCAAGCCTCGCAGGTGCCTTCCTGTCTCTTTCATCACTGCATCCCAGGGGCCTAACTCAGCGCCTGGCACAGTTCCCATGCCGTCAGCACCTGTGGAATGAGTGAGACAGTGACAACCCGCCAAGGGATTGTGACTTAGGTCTTGAGGGCACGTCCACGTGGGTGGGATCACCCTCTCCTCACCTGGACCTTGTAAAGTTGGATGAGAGCAGGTTGTGTCACCGCTATTACTGTGTTGTGTTGTCCTTATCATGCCCCTTTTGCACACAAGGAACGTGACAGGAGCTCTGAGTGTTTAAATCTCCCCAGTATCAAATCGGGGGAAACCAGGCTGGGACTGGGGTGCAGGCGACTGGTAGTGCACTCGCCTGGTTCAGTTTGCCCTCTATTCAGTGCCCAGCACCACTAAAACAAACACGAACAGCAAAAAACAAAAAAAGCAACAACAAAAACCCCTGAAGAAACAAAACTCAAAATGATGCATGTAGCTGCCAGAGCTCACAGTCCAGTTCGGGTCTCCCCAATTCCCTGTTCTCCCCAGTGCCTTCCAACGGCGTAAGGGAGCTGGAAGCCACACCAGACATCCTTACTCTAATAAGAAGGTTTGGGCCTGCCTTCAGACCCCAGCCCACCCCCTCCTACCTCCTCCTTGCTTTCCCTCTCTCCTCAAGGGTCAGTTGCCTTTGCCATCCTGGAAGGTTGTGGGCCCCCAGTGCCAACTCTTCCCAGACTTCCCTGAGCCCCTCCAGGTGAGAGTCTTGGATACACCGAGCAAAGCTTCAGGATGGAAAGTTCGTTCTGGAAAACAACTGTACTCCATCTACTCTGGTCAGGTGATGCCTTCTCAGGACTGGAGTGCTGGTTAAGTGAAACATTGTCCACTCACACGCAGCTTCGTGGCAGGGATATGTTCTGAGAAATACATAGGTAAAGCCAGTTCGTCATCATGCAAACACCATAGAAGCTACTTGTGCAAACCTACCTGGTACAGGTTGGCGATCCCACTTAGACTCTGGATATAGTCAAAAGACTCAGTAAACACAGGATGGAGGAGGCTGCCGTGGGCGCCATGCAGTGTATCGTAGGCCTTTTTGTTTTATTGTTTTTCCTGAGACAGGGTAGTTCAAGCTGGAGTTGAGCTCACTCAGCAGCCCAGGCTGGCCTCAAACTCATTTTGATCCTCCTGCCTCAGCCTCCCAAATGCTGGGATTACAGATGTAAGCCACTTCAGTCCACCTGAAGGTCATTATTTTGCAATATTTTTTTTTGTTTTAATAACTTGAAGGGTTACAATGTACAATGCAATCAAACTGTAATGCAGTAAGCATATAAATCTATGGCGCAGTGATATCGTACCAAGCATTGTATACGTACATAATTGTCTGTGCTACGCTTTCGTAGGACCCACAGCGCAGCCCAGGAAGTTCGTTTACACCAGCACCACCACAAATACATGAGCACTGCATCATGCTGCACAGTACTGCTGCTGCAACATCACTAAGAGGATCTTTTCGATGAGACTGCTATTAAGAATGTTGCTCATGGGCAGGGGAGATGGCTCAGTGGAATAAGCACTTCCCTGGCAAGCGTAAGGGCCTGAGTTCAATCCCCGATTCCACAAAAAAAAAAAAAAAAAAAAGAATGTTGCTCATCACTGACTGAATGACATGCTTTACACCACACGTAACTGTGCAGGTGCTCTGCCAATTTTCTACTTTGTGTGGATGTGAATCTAAGTCATCCCCTGAGTGTTGCCTCCCTGGACTTCCTCCACAAGGCCTCTAGAAAGCTATGGGGCTTCCGAGTCGTGCTCTGAGGAATGAGAATAACTAATTAATCTGTCATCACATCTCTTCTTGGGAGTAACTGGCTGGGGCTCTGGGTAGGACACATAAGGAGGCCATGAGGAAGGGAGGGAACGCTGCTTCATAGGAAGAGGGTAGAGGAGCAAGATTTTTGTCAAAAGACCACATATGCTGGGTTAGCCTTATACCTCCCAGCTTAGCTCAGAGACAGACTTGGATGAGGCAGACTTTTGTTCTAGGTGAAATTTTTAGTAGAAGGGCAGATTATCCCATCTAAAAAGAATCTATTAGGG
>NW_004524591.1:25887822-25894833 GCF_000260255.1 Octodon degus | reverse complement strand
GCCATCTTCCCCGCCCCTCACAAACAGTAATCTAAAATCAGCTTAAAAATCAGGTAGGAGGTGACATACCCCAGTGGCACAGTACCTGCCTGGCAAGCACAAAGTCCTAAATTTGATTCCTGGTTAAAAAAAAAAAATAAAATGAAATGAAAAACAAGGTAGGGGATGGTAGAGTGCATGCCCAGTACAAAGCCTGAGGTTCAATCCCAGCATCAAAAAGAGGGAGGGAAAAAGGTAGGAAAGAAGAGAATCTACAGAAAAACTGGTTATGAGAGCAGAAGTCAGCTGTGACTTAGTGTGTTGCGCTAAGTGTGTTTTGACCTCAATAACTTTTATATTGATTTTACACTATGGCCATGAGGTATAAAGCAATTCATGGAACTGCAGAACCTCAAAATTAAGAGAGCCGGGGCGTGTGCTCTCAGGCCAACCTTTGCCAGGCAGAGAGGTGAAGGGCATTGCCCCAGATCACACAGAGAGCCAGGCAGGGAGAGGATGGTGCTCCAACCTCTGGGGCCTTCCTGGTCAGCATCCTTTGTACTACTCCACACGGGATCCCAAGCCGAGACCGCAAGTGTCCAAGGAAAGCTCCAGTTCTGTTTAGCATCTCCTCCAAGAGCAAGGGTATGTGTGATTCCTTTTGGAAATAGCTCCACTACTCTTGATGGTCATGAGAAGAGGGTAGGGATGAGAAGAGACTCACATGCTCACAAACACGAAACCTGCTTTCTACAAACAGCACCAGACCCGGGGAAGCCAATTCGCGAGGTTTTCCTATGACAGAAAGAAGCATTTCCTTGCTTCAGGGCACGCACACTGGTACTGGTTCTTAGGGTCTGAGAGGCAGACTGGCCTCATGGGTGAATCCATGCCAGCCCACAAGAATTCAAGGTGAACGGGCAGTGGAACATGCCCAGGGCTCGTGCGGAACTTCTCAGCAGGTGCATACAGAACAGGCGGGCTCATTATTGCATGCATACAGCCACATTATTTTAATCCAGCAGTCCTTCCCCGTGGGCATCCTGCCAGTCTGCATTCCCACATCCTGGCTCCTGGGTCCACCCGTTTCTATATTGAGCTGCTCTTCTCCATAAATAAAGAACAGGAGCCAGGCACGAAAGAAAGGCCATCCCTTGGGCCAACAAAGGACAGGAAGTACTGGGCGGGGACCCATGTGTCTGTCCCAGGACCCAGCTCACCTGGCCAAGCTGTGGAGCCTTTGTGAAAAAATGTCAGGCCCGAGTCTCCAACTTCCTGCCATTTGTCAGGCTGCGCCGTGACCCGGAGTTCACCAAAATGCTTGCTGCTCCCAACAATGCACACAACATCCTTTGGAAAAATTCTCTCTTTCCCCCATCCAGCCAACCAGGGCTTTTTATGGAAGGGGCTAGACGGACCAGGGCTGAGCAGTGGATACTTCGGGCTGGAGTTCTCTCTGAAGAAGTCAGGACTGCAGATGGGGAAGTGAGAGGCAGCGGCCCTAGGTAAGGGCACTGATGTGTGAGTTCTCACCCCAAGGCAGTGACCCAGGGCATGGAGGCATCTGTTTCTGTGCCTCACTAGCTTCTTGCTCCTGCCCAACTAAGGATCCCACTGCTCCGAGGCTCCAGGATGCCACTGCCCAGGAGTAGGATGTAGTTAGTGCCTACAGGGTCGCTTCTAGCAACACACAGGCAGGCTAAGAGATAGCTCAGTGGCATGAGCACCTGCCTGGAAAATGCACACAGTCCTGAGTTCGATCCCTGGTACCAAAAAAAGGAAAAAAGCTATACACTTAAAATGAATATTCTAGGGGCCGGAGAGATAGCTCAGTAGAATAAGCGCTTGCCTGGCAAGCGCAAGGGCCTGAGTTCAATCCCCGGTTCCACCAAAAAAAAAAAAAAAAAAAAAAAAGAATATTCTAAAAAAACCACACACAGGCAGGATGGAAGTTGGAGGCAGCGACTAAAGCAATGGAAGCCGGGCCAGCTGTGTCGATGGTTTCCAGGTCCCAAGCTCAAAGCCTGTGACATGGGGCTGGGGAGATAGCTCAGTGGTCTAAGCACCTGCCTGGCAAGTACAGGGACCTGGGTCTGATCCCTGGTACTGCATGCCATGCCTGCTCACTGGGGAGGCTGAGACAGAAGGATCAATACAAGTTGGAGCTACATAGTGAGACCTTGTACCAAACAAATACATACATACATACATACATACATACATACATACATAAAAAAGCCTGTGACGGCAATCAGGACAGCTTCTTTCCTCTGCAACCATGACTGCACTGTGGATCCACTAACCCGCTCTGCTCACTGAAGCTTGTCCTGGGGCTGATGCCTGATGGTGCCCAAGCCTGCGATGGACATTGAGAGAGAGGTCACCTGTCCTCTGTGAACAGCAGACAGAGAGACACATGGTGAATTTTCCATCTCAATAAATGTCATCCATTGAAAGGCCATCCTTGACTCTGGGTTGTGTTCTGAAATGAAGGAGGAAATGCCTGTGGTGGCCCATGCTGGCACATGTCTGTGACCGCAGCACTGGGGAGGCAGAGGCAGGAGGATTACTGCAAGTTTGAGGCCAGCCTGGGCTACATAGTTAGCTCAAGGTCAGACTGAACTGGGTAGAGACACCCTGTCTCAAAAGACCAAAACATTTAAAAAAAATAATAATAAAATAAAAAAGAACTTGCCTGGCAAGCACAAGGTCCTGAGTTCAATCCCTAGTACTGCAAAATAAATAAATAAAGAAGAAGAAAGAAAGGAAAAGAGAAGAAAGATGTGCATTTCCTCACACTATCATTCATTCCAGAGCTGTGTGCTTCTTCCTGTCCTACCATAAAAATGTTTTTTGTGATTTTTTTTTTTTTTTTTTTTTTTTTTTTTTTTTTTTTTTTGCGGAACCAGGGATTGAACTCAGGTCCTTGCGCTTGCCAGGGTTTTGGGTTTTGTTTTGTTTTGTTTTGTTTTGTTTTGTTTTGTTTTGTTTTTCAACATGTCAACTTAAAAATGTTGGCAGTTCTGGGCTAGTCCTCTTATAGCTATGGTTTGTGTCCTGGGCAGATGACAGTCAGAGGGACCCAGGACCCACAAGTCCCCTTTGGAAGAATGGGAGTTCCCTATTGCACCTCAGAGGCCAGGCTGGCTGGACCCATCTGCTGCTGCGTAGCGGGCACTCAGTGAAGACTGGCTGAATCAATAATGGAATGACCGGAGGACAGCATGAAGATGTGACCAAAGTGAGATTTGGAGGAACAAGACTTTCTGATAGCTGCACGAGGAGGCTTAAGTGTGCTCCTGGAGGGGGGGGGGCACCCAGGCTGGGGTACATGCTTGTGCAGAGCTGCAAAGGATGATATTGTCGGGGATACAGGATGTGGTATTAGGTAGGCATCCCAGCCTTATAGTTATTTTTTTTACCTTGAGACAGAGTCTTGCTAAGTCACTAGCTCCCAGTCTGGGTTCAAACTTGCAACCTTCCTGCCTCAGCCTCCCAGAGTGCTGGGATTACAGGTATGCGCTACCACAGCTGGCTCATGGAGATACACCTTAAGAACCAGACAAACATGTTCAGAGTAGATGCAGCACGATGCAGGGAGCCGTGGAATGTTCTTGCGCAAGGACTTGCCTGGTGAAATGAGCGAAGTCAATTCTCTCCTGGTTGTGTAGGAGACCAGAAATACCCAAGTCTGGAGAGGGCTGTCAAGAAGATGGCCTAGGAGGCCTGGGGGCTGTGGGGCCTAGGATGAGACAGTGGTGCTGGCAAGAGGCCCTGCTGGGATGCCAAGCGCAGTGGAAGGTGGCTGAGGTTCTCACCCGGGAGCCTTGCACGGATAGCATGGGAGCGCCGCAGAGGATTTGGATAAGAAAGGAGTAGGTCTGGTGTTGAGTATGACAATGTGGAGGAGCTCTTGGATCTGCAGGTGGGGGTCCAGCTGCCTGGCTGGGGGAGAGGCAGGAGGCACATCAGCTCATTGGCAGTGACCTCTCCACCCCCACCTCCACCCCCAGGGAAGAGGTTGTGAGTTGTAGGGGAGGAGACTGTAATGGAGGAGAACATGCTGCACCTCCTGCCCCCTGGGGAGGCCTCCAGCTGGGCCTCCTAATTTGTGAACCTCAGGTCTGGGTTAAAGGAGGAAGGGCTGCCAGGCAGGGCAGGGCACTGTGTGTGTGTGTGTGGGGGGGGGGGGGGCTGTCAGGCAGGCCTGCCCACACCACCACCACCCACAGCTGAGATAACCCCCGAGCTATTTCAGGAAGAAAGCCCTAAGAAGATAAACAGGCCTGGGGCCAGCAGATGGACAGATAAGCTGTCCTAATCCCCGAGGAAAGGCACCAGGGGGTTCTTTGGGGAAAGGAAGGTGCCAGAGTGCATCAGAGGGGGCATAGGCCAGGCAGAGTAGCCTGGAGACTGGGCTCCAGCTGGGGCAGTGTGCCCCACTGCAGCACAGGCCTCCTGATCCTGATAAGCACTGGGGACAGCAGAGTCTGAGGTCACCTCCTCTCCAGAAGACTAGGGGTCGAAACGCCCAGGAACAACACCAGAAGCAGAAGTCTTGTGCATTTTGATCTTTTATTTTTATTTTTTTTGGCAGAAATGGGGATTGAACTCAGGCCCTTGCACTTGCCAGGGAAGCGCTTATCCCACTGAGTCATCTCCCCGGCCCCTGCATTTTGTTATTTTAGATGGTTCACAAGTCTACGTTACTGGAAAGTTGGCACCTCTGTGTGTGTGTGTGTGTGTGTGTGTGTGTGTGTGTGTGTGTGTGTGTATGATGTTGGAGGCCTTGTGGGTATAGATAGTAGATGGAGTAGTTTGTTGTGTGCAGGTGGTTGTGGATGTAGTGTGCACGTGTAAGGTTGGTGATGGTGTTGCGTTTGTGCTTTGAGAATCGTGTGTATGCAGTATGCCAATAGGTGCAGGTGTATGTGCAACATGCAGGTTGTGTGCACATTGGGATATGGGGGGTCTGTGTGGGGCTGCTTGTGTAAGTGTATATGTGTGTGGTGCAGTGCATGGGGTGCACTGTGTGTGTGTTGTGTGCTGGGTGATGCCTATGTGGGCTGTGTTCGGTGCAGTGTGCATGCATGTATGTTTGTGGAGTGTGTGTGTCACTGCCTGGTGCAGTGACAAGCTCAGGTTTGATCCAGTTGCTGCCACCTCTCTGGAACAGCGAGGTCACTTGCCCATACAGAGTCCCTTGGAGCATGGTCCACAGCCTGCTGCCCTCACAGGAGCTCTGGGACTGGGACTGGAATGTGGCTCGCAGCCTTTCTAGCCCCACCCCCTTGTCCTCCCAGGGACCTCCTTGTCGCCTCAACACAGGCTGTGCACTTTCCTGCGTCTGGGCCTCTGTTTGCAGTTTCCTCCCTGGGGAGGGCCCTGCCCATCCTCTCTACCTTAAAAAGCATCTGAGCACTTGAAGCCTGGCCCCAGGTACCTTTGCCTGCCTCTCCTGCCCTCCCTCCAGCCCACCTCTAGCTCTGAGCGCCCCTTGGCATCCCAGGTTGAGCAAGTGGGCACAAGTACTGTGGGCTGGGGCCAGCACTAGGCCGGCTGAGGACTCCGCTCCATCCTCCCCGCTCACTCCCACCCCATGTGCTGTCGGCCGTTGCCCATCACAGCTTCTGGTGCATACGCGGCTCTGGGCCTCAATTATCAGCTTTCCTCGGTTCCCTGACGCTAATCTGCTTCTAGGTCTCAAACCTGGGCCTTTCTTGGAACCCCTGTCTAACCTACTCACTAACCACACTCAGTTTGTTCCTTCTTCCTTATCACCTTGTCTTTCTTACACTCCTACTCCGGTTCTGGTTACTTCCTGAATAGACGGCAATTATAATGGAAAATATCTATGAATCATTTTTTAGACTCAAAGATGCAATTGATCAAGCCCCTCCAAGGAGCACATGGTCACTAGGGGTGTAGCCCAGCAGTAAGTTCACCCCAGACCCTCAGGGACAACATTGTGGTACAGGGCCAGGGCAAGGCCCTAATGCATCTGGAGAGAATTTCTTTGGTTGGGTGCTTAGCAATTAGAGAGCTAGGTCCTACCGGAGAACAGCTGCACCCACCCGCTTCCCAGTTACATTTCCTGTTACTGACCACTGAGACATCTCACATGCTCACTTAGCCTGTTACCATCTTTTTCTTTTTTGAACTGGGGGTGAACCCAAGACCTTCACACTGAGCTACAACTTCACCCTACTGTTATGTTTAATTTTGAGACAGGGTCTCAGAAAGTTCCTGAGTTGCCCAGGCTGGGCTCAAACTTGTGAGCCTCAGCCTCTGGTGTTAGGGTTATAAGCATGCATGCCCTCACCCATCTTGTGACATCTTTTGCCCAGTTTCTTTTCGATTGATGCCTTTCCCAGGTGTCCAGGATAGCTGATTTCTAGGAATCCTTTGTATATTCCACCCATTAGAACACATCTAGGGGGCGCCGGAGAGATGGCTCAGTGGAATAAATGCTTCTCTGGCAAGAGTAAGGGCCTGAGTTCAATCCCCAGTTTTGGGGGGGGGGGTGAAGAGCACATCTAGAATTACAATAAATTCTGTGTTGGTTTTAGAATGGCAATGGCTTCTCCCATTCTAGCATCTTAAGGCTGGGGAGATAGCTCAGCGGCATAAGCTCCTTTCATTCTATTATCTAGCTACTCTTTTTGTTCATGGAATCCTTTATTCTCAATAAATCCTTAATTTAATTGATTAATTAATTGACTCTTTGCAGTGCTGGGGATTGACTCCAGGCTTTAAACATTCTAGAGAAGAGCTACTCCCCAGATTGAACACTCCTGTTTTTTTTTTTTTGGGGGGGGGGTGCATACCAGGAATTGAATTTAAGACCTCACACTTGCCAGGCAGTTGCTGTGCTAATAAGCGAAATTCCTGGCAATACTTCATTTTTAAACTTTAGTGAATGCTTTTGAAGTTTTAAGATCTCTTTCCAATTCCTGGGCTGGGGAGATAGCTCAGTGGAATAAGTGTTTGCCCGGCAAGTGCAAGTACCTGACTTGGATTCCTGGTACCACC
>NW_004524591.1:25865643-25887722 GCF_000260255.1 Octodon degus | reverse complement strand
AAGAAAGAAAGAAAATCAGGGCTGGGGATATGGCTCAGCAGCATAAGCACCTGCCTTGGCATAAGCACAAGATCCTGAGTTCAACCCCTGGTACCACAAAACACAAACAAGCAACCAATTCCTAAATCATGAAAATATTCATTCACATCTTCTTGTGCTAGGCTTATATTTTTGACTGTCTTGAGGGTTTGTTTGTTTGTCTTGTATTTTAGTACAGGGTCTACAGGGTCTCACTATGTAGATTGGACACGTAGTGATCTGCCTGTGTTCAGCCTCCCAAGAGCAGGGATTACAGGCATACGCTCAGTTTCAATCACTGTCTCTTCATGCCCTGGAGGCAGGGCTGGCACAGCACGAAATTTAATCTGCTGAGCTATTCAGCCAGCCCTTGTCTTGAGTATTTTCTAAAGTGGCTGGTATTCTACTGAGAGCTTTGCAGACAACAGCTTAATAGAGCTGCCTTAGGTCCCTCTTGTGGATTAACTCCTGTAACCCTCACAACACGCCACAAGGTCACTACTATAATTGGTGCCAGAGGAAGTAGAGCTGCTGGTAATTTGAGTGACTTCTCCAGGGTCACAAAGGTAATAATTTGAAGTCTGTGAGACTGGTCCAATAGTCTGTCTTCTCAACTTCTGTGCTACCTGACCTTCCCATCAACCCTCTAGTCAGATGATTAGGTTAGGTTAGGTTAGATTAGGTTAATTTGGGTTAGGTTAGGTTAGGTTAGATTAGGTCAGGTTGGGTTAGGTTAGTCCCTTGCCCCAGAAAAGCCTATGCCCCAAGCCACTGTGTGGCGAAAGAACATTGGAGGCAGGGATCTGGTTCCAGGTGGATTATTTGGGTCATGATCCCAAAAAACAGGGATGCTGAACTGGAGATAGTGATAAGGAAGGAGGGAGATGGCTCAGTAGGATAAGTGCTTCCCTGGCAAGCACAAGGGTCTGAGTTCAACCCCTAGTTCTGCCAAAAAAAAAAAAAAAAAGGAAGGAGGGCAAGACTCCAGGCTAGCCGAAGGACAGATGTTCAGACTGGACACTGCTTTGAGCAGCTGGTGCTGGGGACCCCTGAGCAGTGTGCAGAATGCGTCCCAGAACTGTCCTGAGGAGAATGGAAAGGATCAGCCTCTACCACTGGCTCCCACCTCTCCCCAGCCAAGCGTCATGTCATCCTTTGTGTGAATGTCCAGAGGTCTGCCCTGGTCACAGGAGCCATGGGCCACAGAAGCAAGCTAGCTGCAGGTGCAGTTGAAGGGAGGTCTGTCAGATGACCCCTGGCAGAGCTGGTGACAGCAACTGAGGCCAAAGTACTGCTTGGTGTCATTATTACTGCCGTGGCCCATGTGGTCTCCTGAAGTTTGTCTCCTTACAAGTCTATATACTGAGGCAGGACTAGAATGCCGTGTCATGCCAGGGATCACATTGCAGTCCCTGCACTTACCTAAGCTTGCCTAAGCAGGCGCTTTAGGCCACTAAACTATCTCACCAGCCCCTGCCAGTGGATATTTTAGTTCCTCCATCTTTTGTCCTTTATGGTATCCAGTACCAGGAACTCTGATAATATCACTCTGCCTTTTTTTTTTAAATTTTATTTATTTATGTGTGTGTGTGTGGGGGGCAGCTCAGCCCACTAGGGGGCGGGGCTGGCTGGCATGTGGTGCTGGGGGATTGAACCGCGGTGCCTGTGCTTTGCTAAGCTTAGCTTGTTCAAAGTAGGTGCTTTAGACCACTGAGCCATCTCACCAGCCCCCACTCTGCCTTTTAATAAGCATTTTTATTTGTTTATTCATTTAACCATACCGGTAATTAAACTCAGGATCTTTGCACTGAGCTACACCTCTAGTCCTTTTTATTTATTTTATCTTTTTGAGATAAGATCTTGCTAAATTACTAAATTGCCCAGGCCAGACTTGAACTTGTGACCCCCCTGCTTCAGCCTCCTGGCCTGATGGGACTACAGGCGTGCGTCACCAGGCCCAGCTTGCCAAGCACTGTCAGGTTCCAGACATCAGGATGAGCTCTCTGCAGGTACCCTGGTTTTGAATATTGACTGGCACCTGCTCTGTCTTAGTGGGGACCTTGAGCTAGGAGGTCAGGAATGCAGTGCAGCAGTGTAAAGCCAGAGCCCAGCTGGAGCAACACAGGGGCCCAGGACTGTCTCCACACTGACTGCAGGGGGCAGCTTCCAGCTTTTCTGACCCAAGGAGACCCAAGGGCACTGGCAGGGAGGAGCCCTCCAGGCAGAGGAAGCAGCTAGAACTTTAACAAAGGATCAGGCCAGGAAAGCCAGTGTTTTTGCCTAAGGAATAGCAGTGAGGCCAAACTTGGAAACTCAGGAGACAGGTCTGATAGCTCTGATAAGGGTTGCTGCCTGCTAGGGCTGGAGAGGAGTGAGGCGGCTACAGTGGGTGAGGACCCTCCCGCTACCCTCCAGCTAGTCATCGGAGTGTGCCCGTGCTGGACCCTAAGAAGCCTCATCACACAGCAGCCTCCTTGAGGCCAGGTCCCCGCATCTCCTTTGTGTTGGGGGAGGCAGTTGCCAACTCTCTCCGAACCCCAGGTTCACTGGTGGGTGTGTGCCACCCTCAGCATGGAAACGGAGCAAGGAAAGATAAGCCTGGAGTCACAGCTGCTCCTGGCTGACCTCAGCTCCTGGCCTTGGCTCCCCTGGACCTGCCTTCTTCCCCCTTGCCTTCACCATCGTCACCGATTCCCTCCCTCCCCCCAAAGCCTCAGAGGCCTTAGAAAAAGGCCTTTGCCAATGCATACCTGCAATTTGCAGTGCACCCAGGCTCCCAAATTCAATGGCAGCAGGTGTGGAAGAAGGGATGAGAGAGGAACCTGGAGTTATAGCCAAAGAGTGACAGAGATAGAATCTGCCCTTGCTCCCCAGCCCGCATGTCCCTTTTCTAATTCTGCTGAATTTTCTGCTTAGGCAAGGAGCTGGTCTTGTGCTCATCACCTTTACCCTGGCACCAGGCCTCCGCTCCTGGCCCATCCCCCAAGCCCACCTCCAACAGGTAGCTGGCCATTAGCAGTGTAGGTGCACAGGGACACATAAAAATTTACCAAAGTCTCACATGCCTTAGTACCTACATTTCTTCAGAAAGACAATCATGCACTGTCTCTTCCCCTTCCAATCACTTCCCCACCTCATAAACATAGGCCTCTTTCCAGGGACTACACGCGGATCCAAATCATTTTTTTGCAACAGCTGTGTAACACTTCATGGCATGCACCTGCCATAACATTTTAAAAAGTTCTCTTCTATTTATCTATTTATTTGTGCTGGGGACTGAACAAAGGCTTCACCTATGCTAGGCCAAGTGTCCTATCATTGAGCTACACCCCCAGCCGCACCATTGTGTATGTGTGTGGTTTTTCCCTTGCTTTTGTTTGGCAGCACTAGGGATGAACCCAGGGCCTTTGCCTGTTTTCTCATTTTTCAGTTTGAAACAGAGGCTTGCTAATCTGCCAAGTTGAGCTTGAATTTGCAATCTTCCTGCCTCAGCCTCCAGAGTCCTGGGATTGTGCCCCCACACCTGGCTTCTCTCCATTGACCTTGCTCTGTTCTGGGACCCAGACTTATACTCTGTTAAAGAAGACTGGATGTAGACAGGTAATTAAGTCGAGGGGCTGGAGCACTAAGGGTAGTGTTAAGTGTCACAAGGAAAAGAAAACAGGAATACAGGAATACTTCAGGGAAAGTCACGGATAGCAGGGAGGGTGCGTCCTCGGGTTGTGCCAGCTCTGCACTAGGACACCGCTGCAGGAGGCACCTTTGAGCCCACATAATACAGATGGTGGAGATGACGGGGGATTCTACCTTGGGTGGGATGAGTTTAGTATTTCTCGCCCAGAGTCCTAGGGGTGCTGGCTGCTGAGGGACACATACACAGGCAGTCAGCAGGCCCGCATGTCCAGTGCAGGAAGGAGCCCCTTCCCTGGTCTGGTGGCCATGGGTGGACCCCGCCTAGAGTGCTTCCTTACATGCTAGCCTTGAGACCCTTGCTCTGCGATCAGTCAAAGTGATAACGGGGTTTTCTTATTTTAAAAGCAGATTGAGGGGCTGGAGAGATGGCTCAGTGGTCTAAAGCACCTACTTGAAACAAGCTTGGCAAAGCACAGGGACCGCGGTTCGATCCCCAGCTCCACGTGCCAGCCAGACCCGCCCCCTGGTGGGCTGAGCTGGCCACACACACACACAATAAATAAATGTAATAAATAAAAATAAATAAATATTTAAAAAGCAGATTGAATTCCTCGTCCTCTGCCTTCACAGGGTTATGCGTGGGAAAAGGGCTTTTGGGGTGCATTGGCTGGGCTGCCATCTACTTCCAGAAGCTGGGTGGCTTCACACAGCAGAAGTTTGCTGTCCTGCAGCCTGGAGGCCGGGAGTCTGGAGCCCAGGGGTCAGCAGGGCCGGCTCCTCTAGGGTGAACTGTGCCAGAATCTGCGCCCTCCTGGTTTCAGGCAGCTCTCTGGGATCCTCAGTGTTGCTTGACGGTGTCAGCATCACTCCTGCCTCTGCTTTCACCATCACGTGGTCCAGGGTGTCTGGATCTCTTTTCTTAGCAGGGCACCAGTCACTGGATTGTAGTTCATGCTGAAGACCTCCGCTTAACTTGACTAAATCCGGCTACAAATATCTTTTTTTTTTTTTAATTTTATTTATTTATTTATTTATTTGTGTGTGTGTGTGTGTGTGTGTGTGTGTGTGTGTGTGTGTGTGGCCAGCTCAGCCCACCAGGGGGCGGGGCTGGCTGGCATGTGGTGCTGGGAGATTGAACCGCGGTCCCTGTGCTTTGCTAAGCTTGTTCCAAGTAGGTGCTTTAGACCACTGAGCCATCTCACCAGCCCCAGGCTGCAAATACCTTGTTTCCAAATAAGGTCATATTCTTTTGCAGGTAGGTGGGGGAAGGGTTAGGGTTTCAGCGAATCTGTTTGTTGAGTGTGGGAGGGGGGCAAGCTCCAGCCCACAACAGCATCTACTGTCACCTCCACATCATCATCACACAGAATCGCTGCTGGAAAGCAAACACGCTGAGAATGCATTATCAGCGAACTGCTTGTTCTGCTGTGGGGTGGTCACCTCATTTCCCTGCAGACAAGCAAGCAGGGGATTTACCAAAACACAGACCTGGCTTTAGCAGGCCCAGCCCCCGGCCCTGTCAGCCTGCATTTCCACCAAGCTCCAAGGAGATGCTTTTGAGCTGTCCCAGGGACCCCACTGTGAAGAGCAAGGGCCTATGGGTCCCCCCAAGCCTCTTCTCTGCTAAAGGCCCTCACATCTGTCACCCTGGAGGATACTGGAGGAGTCGTTTTCACTTGTCATCTTCCTCTTCCAACCTTTCTGATTTCAAGAGTCAGTCTAGCAGGTAGGTGTGGTGCACATCACTTCACATTGAGGTGGTCCCAGCTCTGAGCCCCAGCCCTCTTTTCTCAGCCTCCATTAGTATTCCAGGGAGCCATCCTCACCAGCCTGGACACACCGGGGGAGTGAGAGGAAGCTTAGCTGACAGCAGGACTGCAAACACATCAGCACACTGCACCGAAAGACCCTCATTCCTGGACCCCATCCAGACCTGTCCCTTTATTATTTTTGTTCTCTTCCCTCTTTAACTAGATCTTGCCTGAAAACAGCCTGGGCGTTGCTAAGGTAACGCCTCAGAGCCTCCCTGAACACATCATTGTTTCATTCCAGCAGAGGCAGCCTGGAGGAATTTGCTATTTGTTTAAGAGATGAAAGCTACAAACTTCCACACATTCTTCTCCAATTTCACTCCCCTTCATCTGGATGGCCCCTGGTGGAGTGGAGCACACTGGGTGGAGGGGACTCAGGGGACCTATGAAATAGTGGGTGCTCATGGATGACCCTTACTACCTTTTTTTTTTTTTGGTGGAATGGGGGATTGAATTCAGGTTCTTGCGCTTGCCAGGGAAGTGCTTATTTCACTGAGCCATCTCCCCAGCCTTGACCCTTACTACTGAAGGACAGAGCGACAGAGGGTCTCTTTGAGTGGGTAGGAAGGAAGACCTGTCCTCAAATAAGGGTCTGAAAAGTACATGATGGGAGAGGAAAGTGTCATCCACATCACCCAGCTGCAAATCTGCATTGTGGATTGACCCAAACCTTCCTGGGGCCCTCAGCTTCACACACTGTAACCCGGGGACCTGCTGAGTTGCGAAGCCAACCTCCACATGGAACCCATGAAATAGGCTTTGGTCATGCTGGCCCCAACCCCGGGGCACTCTGAGATGACAATGGAGACTGGGCATGGTGGCGTACACCTGTAATCCCAGCTCTTGGTTGGCTATAAACAGGCAGATCCCTATGAGTCCAGTCTAGTAGTGAGACCCTGAACATCCTGCAGACCTTTCCCTAAAATAAAAAATTTTAAAAAAAGCTTAGTAAAAACTTATAGACCCTGGGTTTAATCCTCAGTACTTCAACAAAACAAGATACTCCTCTGCACCCCCACACATGCACAACACAGTTTCCCCACTGAAGCAAGCAAAGACAGCTGTGGCCTCCATTGAGCAAACGCCAGGGAAGTGAACCTGCTTCACTCCTTTGATGCAGGCTGTGGAGGCTGGCCCGCTGGAGGACCCCAGGGTCTTCTTTCTGAGCTTATCTATGGAGAGGAGGGCTGGGTGCTGGGGCCCTTGAGGCAGTGTGATGTCTTTCATGGGAACCTGCTCCTTGCACTTGAATTGCAAACGCTGAACCCCAGAACAGGAGCAGACATGTTTTGCAGCAGTCATCAGAGAACCAATGAGCTCTAAGCTCCTGGTTAGCTGTGGCCCCAGTACTCAGAAGGCACCTGCTTCGGGGACACTTGGAAGGGGTTCATAGCAAGGCTGTCCTCCCAGAGCTGTGCCACTGGGCAGTGGCTGGAGAAATGACCAGGCTGGTCCCAGGCCCTGTGGTATACAAAGGTGGTTGTCATCTGTCTGTGGTTGTCATGTTGCAGCTGCCCATGGAGGTTGAACCACAAAGGAAATGGATGCTGGGCCCTGGCCACGGCCAGGTCTCTGGGACAGGGCCAGCAGGGAGCAGCTGAGAGAGCAGTGGAGGAAGAGAAAGATCTGGAGCTCACACTTGCACCCTAGGCTTGGTCTGGAAGGAAAATGCAGTAGCCCAGGGAGAGTCCTTTCCATTGTAGAGGACTACACTGAAGCTCTGAGGTTAAGCAACTCCTCTGAGGTCCTGCCGTGAGTGATAGGTGCCTGGTGCTCTCACTCACCAGGACCACTACCCTCTAACTGAGGTCAGGTTTCCTTTTACCTCTTGGGGACAGAAGCTGGGCTGCAGGCAGAAGCTGACAACAGACACAAGAGTCTCTCAGTCAGCTGGTATTGGGGAACTATGAAAAATGCCTGCTTTGCAGGGTATGGTGGTGCATGCCTGTAATCCCAGCACTCAGGATTCTGAGGCAGGAGGACTGTTGTGAGTTCCAGGTCAGCCAGCCTGGGCTGCAAAGTGAATTCAAGGCCAGTCTGAACTGCGTAGTGAGACCCTGACAGTCTACTTCACTCTTGCTAGTGATACAGGGGAATGTACCTGGGCCGAGTTCATGTTCTCTAAAATCGAAGAATGAATTTTATTTTATTTTTTGATGGAACCGGGGATTGAACTCAGACTTTTGCGTTTGCCAGGGAAGCGCTTATTGCACTGAGCCATCTCCCCGGTCCCCGAAGAACAAATTTTAGGAACAACAGAGGTTAAGAGCACAACGTATTTATTGGGTGGAAAAAAAGCTTCTTTCCGAGAGAGGAACAGAACGGGGACCCAAGAAGGTTTCCCTGAATCTCTCTTTTCTAGCGATTTTTTATAGAGCAAAACCACGAGATGAAGCGAGTCTAAGGTGGAGAAAATAGGAACTCACTTAGGTGGGCAAGAAGTGGGAGGAAACTACAGTCAACCAATGAGATTGCAAGCACCATTGCTCAGGTAAAGTTGATTAAATCCAGGATCCAATGGGGAAGCGAGTCACGTAGCAAGAGGGCATGAATACAGAACAGGGGCTTTTCCTGTAGGGGGCTGGGTTAGTGACTCTTCCGGGACGCCTCAAGGTGAGAGACCTATTTAAAATACCAATCCCTGATGTCTATCCTTAGGGAGGTATGCACTTCTTTGATCCTTTGTCTTGAGGTCTGGCCCACAGCAGGGGTGTGGGTCTCTCCCAAAGTTGCAAGATATCTTGTCTTCCTTTTTTTAAAAAAATTTTTAATTGAGAAATAAATATGAATGAGACAGTTTCACAGCTGATTAATAGGACAGTTTTGATAATCAATACATTGTACATTGTTATCTTCTTACTGGTTATCCATAGTACAAGAAGCAGAGAGGATATCCTGTCCAAACACTGTTAGTACACCCCTTTCTTCTCATTGAATTAAGCAAAAGTAGCTGTAAATTTATCGTATTTTGTATATATAAGTACACAATGATCTGACTGCCTATAATATTTCTGTCTAATTCAGCTGCCTGCAACATTAGAATATTTCCTCCTTTGGGATGATAAAGACTTTATTTAGGTGACAAAGAGCACAAGGTGACTCAGTGCTAGAAAAATCATAGAAAACACCAGTCCCTGCACGCACAGGTGACATCAAAACCCAGGGCAGAAAAGTACAGGGATGGTACTTGGGACAGCAGGGAGTTTGGCACCCCCCTCATGCCAGTGCCTTGTAAATTAGTTAATTAGGGTGCAAAGTGGCATCTGGTGGGAGAGGCAGAGGTGAAGAATTCCTGGGGGATGAAAGGACATGGGTCTCACTTCAGTGATTTAGGGGAATGAAACTTCCAACCTAAAAGGCACCTGGGACAAGTTTGTGTTCTCTAAAACTGAAGAAAGAGTTTTAGAAACAACGGAGGTTAAGAGCAGAATAATTATTGGGGAGGAAGGAAAGCTTCTGTCTGAGAAAGAGACAGAAGGGGACCTGAGTGGGTTGCCACGGACACTGCCTTTTCTAGGGATTTTTATAGAGCAAAACCATGAGGTGAGGTCTAAGGTGGAAAACATGGGAACTCACACATGAGATGGGATGAAACTATGGTCAACCAATAAGACCACAAGCAAAGTTGCTCTGGTAAAATTGATTAAATCGAGGACCAAATGAGGAAGGGAGTCATGTAGCAAATGGGCATGAATACAGAACAGGGGCTTTTCCTGTACGGGCTGGGTTAGGTTTCTTCAAGGTGACTGATACCTATTTAGTACATGAATCCCTGATGTTTATCCTTAGGGAGGTATGTGGTGCGTTTGTTTACTCTTTTGTCTTGAGGTGTGGCCCCCAGTGGAGGTGCCTGTCTCTCCCACAGTCGTAAGGTATCTTGCCTACCATAGTGGGTCCTTTCAGGGTCTATCCCTGTCTGACTGCCTGTGTTTCTGTCTAACTCAGCTGCCTATACCATTGGTAACAAAGAGATCTTCATAACCATCCAGCAGAAAAGTATAAAAACGAAGTATAACAAGTAAAGCCACGTTGTTATGTTGAGCTGTAGGGGACTCAGGTCAACAAATTCTGACATTGCCAGTCAAGTGGAAGACCCAATACTATTATGGGCTACTGGACTCTTGGAATATTTTGCTGAGTTCACACACCTATAATATTTAAATGATGGAACTAAACAAGAAAAGGGGATATAGATGAATGACCATTTTGTATCTGTGTATTCAAAATGGTTAGGATAGATATATAGTTACATTCTTTTAATGAATAGAGGGATTTGTTCTAATAGTGTTTGTAAATAGAATATCATGTCTGCATCTTGTACAGCAATTAACCACTAAGAAGAGAGTATGCAATGTGTTAATTATTGAAACTGTCCTACCAATTTGATTTCAAACTGTCTCATTGCTATTTGTTTCTCAATAGAATTATGGGGAAAAAAAACCCAAAGGAAAAAAAAAAAACCCAAAGAGATCTTCATTCACAAAAGCTTTAAGTATGTGGAAGTCTAAAATTTCTGGGCAAGGGGCTTTCCACTGATGTGTGTGTATGTGTGTGTGTGTGTGTGTGTGTGTGTGTGTGTGTGTGATTTTGAGAATCAAATCTAAGACTTCACACATTAAATCACAAGCTATCACTGAACCATACTCCCTACATCCTTGCCTAAGGTTTTTTTTTTTTTTTTTTTTTTTTTTGTGGAACCGGGGATTGAACTCAGGCCCTTGAGCTTGCCAAGCAAGTGCATATTCTACCGAGCCATCTCTCCTTTGCCTAAGTTCTTGTTGGAACATAGCCATGGCATTCCTGTCCCTTGCTAATGTTCTTACACTGAACCTGCTGTAACTGTCACCTTCATGCGCTTGCTCCTCCTGGGACAGGAGGTGGGATAACAAGCTTTCATTAGGATTGCAGCTGGGGGGGGGGGGTGTGTGCACGCACGCGCGTGCATATGCATGCTTTGGAGCCTTGCTTAATCCTCGGGCACCATGTGTCCAGGCCCTCACCTGCACATGGACCTTAGGGCTGTGCGGGAACTGGGGAGCAAGGGTGGCAGTTCTTCTGCCAAGCCAGTCATCCTATTTACGTCTCTCTGGCCATGAGTGGAGCCATGGCAAGAGAGGGGAGATGGAAGTGCCGGGAAGAAAGAGCCAAAGAAAGCCGTCTCCCTGCCATTCTGCTCACCCCACGTAATTCAGTTGGTCATTGAGATGACAAAGAGCCCGGATTCTTTCAGCAGCTCCACTAGGATCTTCCTTTTGAATGCAAAGGAGAGGCTGGGAGCTCTCAGCAGAGGAAAATGAGAGTCTCCCTCTCAATGCCCAGAGACAAAGGCCAAAAAATGTCAGGAATTTCCAAAGTGCCTCCTTCAAACAGCATCTGTCCCAGGCCTGGCAAAGCCGAGGATGGGAATGGTGGCTTTCTTTTCTAGCCCTGCCTGGCTTCCTGCCCACTTGATAAAAGCTTGTATCTGAGGAGAAATGAAATTAGGAATTTCCCTACTCAGTCCCTGCACTTGGTCTTTGTAAGAAGATACTTCTGAGAACTGACCAGTGGATGGGCCATTTGTGTGGTTGTCCCAGTAGATGGCAGGGACATTGACAACAAGCAGCACACCCTCCAGGGTGCTTACCCCCTAAGTGAGCAGTGCTGGGGTGGCAGATGGGGGAGAAGAATGGGCCTGGTCACTACCAGGCAGTAGAATATTCTCATCCTCTAATACAGTCCTTTAGGAGGAGGTTTCGTTTGGCTTAGTGTTCTTTTGTGTCCTGCCCCACTAGACGCTTACAGTGCTACTGTCATGAAAAAGGACGGCTCTGGACAGTGCTGCTTCCAGTTCCCTGTGTGGGACCTAGCTTTTTTTTTTTGTGGAACTGGGGATTGAACTCAGGCCTTTGTGCTTGCCAGGCAAGCTCTTATTCCACTGAGCCATCTCCCCAGTCTTTTTTTTTTTTTTAATATATAATGTATTTAGTACAGGATCTACAGGGTCTCACTACACAGATAGGAGTCATAGTGATCCTCCTGCTTTCAGTCTCCCAAGTTCTGGGATTATAGGCATGCACCACCTTGCCCAGTCTCAATTGCTGTCTCAGTGTGCCCCAGGGGCAGGGCCGGCATGGCAGGCCAGGCATTGAACCCCTAGACCCTGCATCTGCCTAAGCAGGCACTTTAGTTTACTGAGCTATCCAGCCAGCCCTGGGACCTAGCTTTAAACCCTTAGCTCTTCTACATTCCCTTCTATTCTACTAAACTCCCTTGCATGCCTGCTAATCAACATTGTAGGGGCCGGGGAGATGACTCAGTAGAATAAGCACTTCCCTGGCAAACACAAGGGTCTGAGTTCAATCCCCGGTTCTGAAAAAAAAAAAAAAAAAAAAAAAACATTGTAAAAAAAAATAACATGTATGAGTTTACTGCAGATAAAAGCATCCCATGAGTTTTAAGGAAAAGTAAAAAGGATCACAGCCTTAGGATTTGAGAAAGATGGGTGGAGAGAATGAAAAAGAGGGTTGAAGGAACCATTTGTCTCTTCTTTTTTTGTGGAACTGAGGATTGAACTCAGGCCCTTGAGCTTGCCAGGCAAGCACTTATTCTACTGAGCTATCTCCCCAGCCCCTTTTATTTCTCCCTCTCCCTCTCCCTCTCTCTCTCTCTCTCCCTCTCCCTCTGAAGGAACCGTTTGGAGAATCACAATTAGGACTTAGATCCAGAAGTCTCCCCAAGAGCCTCATGCACTTGTTGGTGGTGTTGTGGGGTGATGATTAGGCTATAAGGGTATGATAACCATCAGTGGGTCAATCCACCAATAAGTTTCGCTAAACGCAATCTTAGGAAATGGGTCCAAGTCAAAGGAGGCAAGTGACTGGGCTGTGGCCTCGCTGCACAATTCTTCCCTGTCTTGCCCTTCTCTTGATTCTGCTTCCTGTTTGCCATGCCACGGGCAACTCCTCTCTGCCATACTGCCCTGCCTCTGAGCCATCAGACTAGAGACTGAAATCTCTATGAACGTGAGCCAAAATAAACCTTTTTTTTTTTTGGTGGAACCGGGGTTTTGAACTCAGGTCCTTGTGCTTGCCAGGCAAGCGCTTATTCTATGGAGCCATTTCCCCGGCCCCTAAACCTCTTCTTTGTAAAAATCTTTTATTTACTTATTTATTTATTTGGTGCAGGGTCTCATTACACAGCTCAGATTCGTAGTGATCCTCCTGTCTCAGCCTCCCCAGTGCTGGGATTACAAGGGTACACCACCACATCTGGTTTTGGAGTTTGCATAACGCGCCTGGAGTTCCAGGGCCAGCAGGGCATGTGGTACTGGGGATTGAACTTGCCAGGCAGGAACTTAGCCCACTGAGCTACCTCCCTAGATCCTATATCCCAATCTTTCTTTCTTTCTTTCTTTCTTTCTTTCTTTCTTTCTTTCTTTCTTTCTTTCTTTCTTTCTTTCTTTCTTTCTTATTTATTTTTTGCAGTACCAGGGATCAAACTCAGGACCTTAGAGCTGGCCAAATACCTCATTGGATTAAAGCGCCTGCAAGCAGGTACAGGGGCCAGGATTTCAATCCTGGGGCCTGCAGTGCTGGCCCCACCCCCAGAGTGTGCTGAGATGGCAATTGAGACTGGATGTGGTGTCATGTGTCTGTAATCCCAGCACTTGGGAGACTGTAAACAGGAGAATCACTATGAGTCCGATCTAGTAGTGAGACCCTGAATACCCTGTAGATTCTTCCCTAAAATGCAAAAAATAAAACAAAACAAAACAAAACAAAACAAAACAAAACCACCTCAGGACCTTGTATTTGTGAGGCAGGTGCTTATGCCCCTGAGCTATCTCCCCAGCAGCCCCTCCATCCTACTCTTCATAAACCACTAACTTGGGGTGGCAGGTCGACATGGGTGGGCAGCAACCTGTGCTGAAATAAGTTCTCCTGATTGTGTTGAGACAAGGCCAAGAACTGTGGCAGCCAGATGTTATGTTTGGGGTCCCAAATATCCCCCCTAAAGCTCGTCGTGTTGAAAGTGTGGTTGGCAGTGGGCGGGTTTTCAGAACTAACTGACTGCCAGGCTGCTCTGGAGGAAGTAGATCACTGGGAAGTGAACTTGGAGGTGGGCCTAGTCTGTGGCCCCTTTTCTCCGGCTCCTTCCCTTTCTCTCCATGTCCTTACTGCCCTACTGTGAGGGAGCAGTCTTTCCCTCCATGCTGCCCTTCCACATGAAGTTCTGCTTTACCTCAAGGTCACAGCATGGGGCCAGCTGACCATGCACTGAAACTCTGGAAACCATCAGGCAAGAGAAAGCTTTCCTCCTATAAGTTGATTTTTCTCTTGATGATAGCAAGGAAAAGCTGATTAAAACCTTGGACCTGGTGGTGCACGCCCATAATCCAAGCCACGTAGGAAACCAAGGAAAGACGAGTCCAAGTCTGAGACTGCTGGGCTACTTGGCAAGGCTCTGCCTCGAAATAAAAAATAGAGGGGGCTGGTGAGATGGCTCAGTGGTCTAAAGCATCTACTTAGAACAAGCTTAGCAAAGCACAAGGACCGCGGTTCAATCCCCTAGCACCACATGCCAGCCAGCCCCGCCCCCTGGTGGGCTGAGCTGGCCACACACACACACACACACACACACACACACACACACAAATAAAATAAAATAAAATTAAATTAAAAAAAGAAATAAAAAATAGAAAAAGAGCTAGGCCTATAGCTCAGTGTGAGGCCCCTGGGTTCAATCCTTAATCCTGCAAATTTAAAACAAAAATTCAATTTCAAAAGAACTGTAGTGTTGCTCAGTGTTAGGCCTTGGGTTCACTTTCTGGGACCAAGAAACAAACACCCCCAAATTGGTACTGTCTTCGCCGTATTCCATTGCTTAGAACCTGAGTGGTCTGTAGGATAGCATGGGGCTCTCCAGACCGCTGGGGGTCACAAAGCCAATCAGCAGGCTCTTTCACCTAACAAGAGCCTACCAACTGCCCCTTGTCCTCAGAACTGATTCTCTGTTCTGTCCCTGGACATACGCATCTTTTAGTCAGCTCTCCTTTCTTCCCTCTCTTTCCTTGTACGTGTCTCATCGTGATATTGCACAGCAGTCAAGACTGATTCTAGGGGCTGGTGAGATGGTTCAGTGGTCTAAAGCACCTACTTGGAACAAGCTTAGCAAAGCACAGGGACCGCGGTTCAATCCCCCAGCACCACATGCCAGCCAGCCCCGCCCTCTGGTGGGCTGAGCTGGCCACACACACACACACACACACACACACACACACACACACACAAAAAAAAAAAAAAAAAAAAAAAAAAAAAAAAAAAAGACTGATTCTGGACAATGACAGAAGATCCCGGCCTCCCAAAGACCCTCTGGCTGGTGTGCGCACCCAGCCCTGGCACTCGGAAGGTGGTGTCAGGATTTCCCAGGAAGCCGCGAATTGGTGAACGCTTGGCCTCTGGGACCCCATGGGCAAGATCATCAGTGTCCAGCTGTCCTTGGGGGCAGGGTCCCCCCCCCACTGCCACCCAAGAAGGCCAAGCCTGGAGTGAATGGCGACCTTGTGCCACATCCCTCACTGGAGCTGGGAGCCACAACACAGGGGCTTTTCATGAGGACTCTCCCAACAGAGAGAGCATTGAACAGGACCGGTGGCCAGCGGGCAGACCTGGGGTCTGGTGGACGCGTGGCAGCCGTGGCACAGCATCTCAGCTCCTCCAGAGCCTGCTTGGAGGGCGGCTGCTCAGAGGTCTCTTTCCTGAGGAAGGACATGCCATCACAGGGCCCGAGGATGCAGCTGTTGAGCCCTCTGCTGCACAGAAAGTGAGTGAAAGGGCTGCTGTAAGCAGGGTGGGAGCGGGGTAGAGGCTGAGTGTAGAGACAGCGCCAAGGCGCAGCTCTACAGCTCTGTAGGCGATGCTGGGAGGGGGGGGAGGGAAGGTGCCAGCTGCCACTGCTGCCGCTGCTGCTGCTGCAAAGGATGGATCCTGGGGGCCCTTCTTTGGGGAGGGATCGTTGAGAGGCGGAGAAGAGCTGCAGCCCTGGGGGGAGAGTGGGGACACATAATAGCTGCCCCAGGGCAATTAGGGCAGTATGACAATAAAGACAGGCACTGCTGGTTTGTTATTTATTTATTTGTTTGCTGCTAGGAAGCACAGGGGGTGTAATGCTTCTACAGAAAGCAGAGACACCTTTCCCCACATATAGACCCCCCTCCCCACCCAGACACCCTCTCCGTATATACTCCCTTAAATACCTCCCCCATGTACAGATACTCTCTCCCATATATAGACACCCTTCCCCATATACAGATGCCGTTTCCCATATATAGACACTCTCCCATACACCAATGTCTTCCCCTATAGAGACGCACCTTGCTCTACAGAGATACACTTCCTCTAGCCACCTGTAGCCAACCCTCAGGTACGTAAGGTGATTAATCAACTAATTAACCAGGGCCCTTGCTGCTTCTCTTTTCTGGACCTTCATTCTTTTCAAATGTGACATACTGTCCGGGTCAATTCCCAAACAAAGGACTTCACTGGCACATGGGCTGTGCATATATGTATACACGTGTGTGCATTGCACATGTTCAAGGGGTAATCAAAGTATATGATGAATGTTTAGATTTTTAAAAATTAGTACAGTAGGACACATTGCCAAGCAAACTGTTTCCCTTCACTTCAAACACACGTATCCCATCACTGTCTCTTTCTGAAGCAGCTCTGATGCCTCTTTTGTGAGTGTCTGTACAAGGGTGATCACAGATACGGCGAGGGCTACTGCTGTCACTGAACAGAAAGGTGAGCTGTAAGTACAGTATGTCCTCTTCCACCTTTGTCACTGGATCTAGCAGGACAGGTTTATGAGTAGTGGAGCTCAGGCCTGGCTTTCTCCAGGTGTCCCCAGCCCACGCCTGCCCTGCCGCCTCTGTAGCTCTGTGTTGGCCTCCTCAGCAGCTGTTCTCAGGCCGAGGGCTAGGCATGCTGCTGTTGTGCTGTGGTGATACGAGCACGGTTCCTGGAGGTAAGTTTGTTCCTGAGCTGGGTGACAGGAGCGAGAGGACCTGGGAACCTCCTGGAGGCCTGGTGTGTTTCACCCTCTAAGAGTGAGAGCTGCCTGACCTCGGAGCCCTTGAGTGTCAAGGGAAATGCTGCCCTATTTCATTCAGTCTTCCACCCCTGACAAATAAATGAATGGCCCCAACTAGGACATCTTGAGGCCCTGGTAGGTCATATTCTGCCATCACTCCTGAGATACCCATCTTCCTTGTCCAGAGATCTCCCTTGTAAGGGAGGCCTCACAAGCTGGGGCTCAAGGGCATCCAAAAGAGACCCCTAGAGGAGAAACTGGAGGCCGAGGGGAAGGCTGAGTGAGTAGTGGATGAGACTGGGCCCTGGCCACGAGCTGCGTGTGTGTGTGTGTGTGTGTGTGTGTGTGTGTGTGTGTGATTGGGGTTTGCCTCCTGGATATGCATGGAATGAAGACAGACTAGTTCTTCTGCTGCTAGCTATGCCACAGTCTTAGTGAGTGACTGTGCATCACTATTCATGAGTGAATGAAAGAAGCCAAATCTAATCCCATGTTCCAGGTATGGAACCCAGGCTCTGTGTTTGTAAGGTTCCCAGATACCTGAGGCTGAGGAAAACACCCACAGGCTAGGATTACAGTTGTGAGCCATCACGGCCGGCTCAGTTGACTTTAAGCAGTGCACATGGGTCTAGCCCAGGCGCTGCCGTGTAGCCCTTGAAGCAAGGCCATGGGTCAGTGATGCCCCGCCCACAGCTCCCAAGTAATACACATGAGCTGGGCGGAGTGATGCTGCCAAAATGACAGCTGACAGGGAGGCTCCAGGATGCCCCGGGGCAGGAAGGCCAGACATCAAACCTGAAGCATCGACCTCAGAACCCAAGATACCTCCTCACACAGCGCTATGCAGGTCTCTCCTTCTGCACACCTTTCCCTGCAAATCGCAGAGGTGCTGATGTGCCTGCTACCTCGCCCAGCTCACAGGCTCACAGACTTGCTCGCCTTCCTCAGCCACTTACTGCTGAGCCATTTCCCTGCTCACAAAATTCATAAAACTCAGGTTCAGCTCTGTGTCGAGGCCTTTGTTTTGGTTAGCTGTTGTTCAGACTGGGCTTAGGACCCTCTTGGCTCCCCACGACTATAACTATGTGTTTGTCTCCTTATTCTTGCGATGGGGTACACTGGAAGTGGTAGATTAGAATCACTTATTGGAATGCCAATAACTTTTCCCTGGGATTACAAACATGGACTCCTCCAGGCCTTGATGAGGTCAGAGTGGACTCTCTGTAACAATGCACTGAGTATTGTCAGTGTTTCTTAGGGGAGGTTCACTTATTTACTTATTTATTTTGGTGCCAAGGACTGAACCCAGGGCTTCCAGCTTGCTAGGTACATGTTTTGCTGCTGAGCCAAATCCCCAGCCCTTTGTTTGTGCCTTTTTTTTTTTTTTGCGAAACTGGGGATTGAATTCAGGCCCTAGCACTTGCCAGGGAAGCGCTTATTCTACTGAGCCATCTCTCCAGCCTCTCTGTTTGTGCTTCTTGTGCATTTTCAAAGATTTCAATGTCCACCATTATACGGAGTTGTAGCTCAGCTTCTTAAGTTGAATCACATCAGTTTTGGCTCCCAGAATAGTCTGGGGCTATTTTTATCCCAGTGTCTGTCCCTCTGAGTTTCCCTGGATCTGTTTTCTATCTGAAGAGCCCCAGCTATTTAAAGGCCAAAGTCTGTGTCCTTGCTTAAAGTCTAAATGTGAAGTTTGGGGCTGGTGAGATGGCTCAGTGGTCTAAAGCACCTACCTAGAACAAGCTTAGCAAAGCACAGGGACTGCGGTTTAATCCCCCAACACCACATGCCAGCCCGCCCCGCCCCCTGGTGGGCTGACTGGCCACACACACACACACACACACACACATATAAATAAATAAAAATTAAAAAAAAACATGAAGTTTAATGGTGGTTTCTATTGTTCTAAGGACTAGGAAAGACAGTACAAAATTCAGGGGTGGTAGGAACAGAAGAATAGTCCCTAAGTTCTGTTCACACAAGAGCGTGAAGCAATGGAGAATGACCGTGGTCTGTGGATCTAGATTTAAATGCAGTTGGCTTTCTAGATCTGTAGGGTCTGGATCCTCACTTCCTTTTTTTCATTCTTTTCTTTTTTCTTTTTTTCTGGCAAAACTGGGGATTGAACTCAGACCCTTGTGCTTGCCAGGCAAGTGCTTATTCTATTGAGCCATCTCCTTGGCCCCTGGATCCTCACTTTCAACCAAGCACAGATCCAAACTATTTGTGAAAAAACTCTGCATCTACTGAAAATGTACTAATTTTTTGTTGTTATTATGTTAGACTGCAATCTACCAATTATTGACATAAGATGTACAAGTCATTAAATATTATAAGTAATTTAGAAATGGGGTGAAGCTTGGTGGTAGACCTCTTGCTTAGCATATAAACCCTTTGGGGCTGGGGAGATAGCTTGGGGCCGGGGAGACAGCTCAGTAGAATAAGCGCTTGCCTGGCAAGCACAAGATCCTGAGTTTAATCCCTGGTACTACAAAAAGAAAAATCAATAAATAAAATAAATAGATAAAATATATAAACCCTTTGGTCCAAATCTCAGTACTATAAATAAATAAATAAATAAATAAATAAATAAATAAATAAATAAATAGTACAAGTCTGTGTGATGAGCCATCTATATCATAGGCAGATAGTGTGCTATTCTGTGTGAAGGCCTTGAACATTTGGAGATTTGGATATCTGTTAGGGGTGGGGAGACCCTGAAACCAACTCACTTGGATGGGGGTGGAAAACTGCTTGAAGGGTGTCCAGTGTTTACTAGGAGAGGGACAGAGTTGTACAGGAGTTATGTCTTTCTATTTTTTATTTTATTTTATTTATTTATTTTTGCGGAACCAGGGACTGAACTCAGGCCCTTGCGCTTGCCAGGGAAGCGCTTATTCTACTGAGCTATCTCCCTGGCCGCTTTCTATTTTTTAAATTTTTAGAAAATTTTTTTTTTCACCAGAAATGGAACTCAGGACATTCCCCTCACCAGGAAGCACTGTCCCGCTGAGCTATATCCCAGCTCAGGAGTTGTGTCTTTAAGGAACAAAGAGCCCAGTGCCTGTGAGTGTTTATAATACTGTATAAAGTTATAATGTATTCATACATTGGACAGGTGGAGAGATTCTGTTACGGTTTCGCCAGGTCTTGCTTTGCTTTTCTCTGCCCAGACACATTTTCCCTGCCAGACATCCTTGCAGCTAGATCTTGAGCAATAGATGCAGTAATGACTTTGGACATCATATGGAGCAAGACAGCCTCACAGACTGGAAGTAGCCTAGAAGTATCAAACGGAACTGCCTGGCACTCATGGGCTGTGATGTATGTTTTATTAGTGTAGCACAAACCACCTCTCCTGCCAAGAAAATTAACAAAAAAAAAAAAAAATCTTTTTTTGTGTGTGTGTGTGTATTTTAGGGCCTTCCCTAAAATACAAGGTGTTTAGGGTCTCACAAAGAGATCAGACTCATAGTGATCTCCCTGTTTATAACCTCCCAAGAGCTAGGATTACAGGTGCGTGCCACCATGCCCAGTCTCAATTGCCACCTCATCATGTCCTGGGGGTGGGGCCAGCACAGTAGGCCCAGGGATCAAACCCCTGGCCCCTGTGCCTGCCTAAGCAGGCACTTTAATCCCCTGAGCTATCTGGCTGGCCCTAAGTCATCAAATGTAAAAATATATTAAACTTAAAAATTGTTGTTTTGGGGCCGGAGAGATGGCTCAGTGGAATAAGCGCTTCCCCAGCAAGCACAAGGGCCTGAGTTCAATCCCTGGTTCCGAAAAACAAAAAAAAATGTTGTTTAAGAATGCAGACATGCCTATTGGAGACACACTTAAAATCATGGGTATACTAGACAAGAAGTTGAGAAGAGCATTTGCCTTTGGTGGAAGATGGAAAGGGCTGGGTAGGCACAAAGAATCTTTGGCTGTGTGGTGACACGGGTTAACTTTATTCTTTTTTTTTGCAGAACTGGGGATTGAACTCAGACCATCGTGCTTGCCAGGGAAGCGCTTATTCCTCTGAGCCATCTCCCTGGCCCTTATTCATGTTTTTGAGGCAGGGTCTTGCTATGTAGTCCAGGCTGGCCTTGTACTCTATGTATGCTAGGCTGACTTCAAACTTGTGGCCATCTTCCTGCCTCAGCCTCCTGAGTGCTGGGATTACAGGCCTGAGCCATCAAGCCTGGCATTTTATCTTTTATAGAAGTATTGCCTGATTGGACTAGAGGTATTGCTCAGTACTTATCTAGCATGTATGACTCTGGGTTTGACCTTAGGGTTGCAAACAAACAAACAAAAATAATCTGATAAAAACATAAAAACATGACGGGTCCTTACATTCACATCCATCTCTCTGTCTACCTCTATCTTTCCCTCTATGTAGCTATTTCTGCTTACAGATATTCCTCACTTAATAACATACCTGGGCTGGCTAGATGGCTCAGTGGTCTAAAGCACCTACACCTACTTGGAACAAGCTTGGCAAAGCACAGGGACCACGGTTCGATCCCCCAGCATCACATGCCAGCCACCCTCGCCCCCTGGTGGGCTGAGCTGGTCACACACACACACACACACACACACACACAATAAACAAATAAATAAATAAATGTTTAAAAAAAAATAACATACCTGATTAACCTCTGGACTTACGACCCGCAGCTCAAGCTTATGACCTGTACTTGGACTCATGATGGAGGAACATGAGCAGCAGCATGGCCGTAAGGTGGCTTCTTCTGTGGTATAGAACTCCAACTTTTGCTGGCTGTACAGTAAGTACTACAGTTTTATATTATTATAGATTACAGTATGGCACGTAAGAGTTATGCAAATAAAAGCAATGTCACCAAGTTGGAGTTTCCCTTGATCATTTCTTTGTTCTGAAAATTGCAGTGTACGTACTACATGCAATTCCTCTTTTTTTTTTTTTTTTTTTTCAGAGTAAGAAAATTTGTCGGGAGAAAAAGAATGGGGAGGGGCCAGGAAGATAGCTCAGTAGAATAAGTGATTGCTTGGTAAGCATAAGGGTTTGAGTTCAATTCCCGGTTCCACGGGAAAAAAAAAAAAAAAAAAAAAAAAAGAATGGGGAATGGAAATGAGGAATTAGGGAATAGGGAAAGCTCCTAAGAGACAGGAGGGGTCCAGAATGGGTTGCCAAGGAGCCCGGTCTCAAGGGAAGTTTTATAGAGAAAAATCAAGAGGAAGGTACAATGTGGCTCAAAATTATGATCAACCAATGAGATTGCAAATATAGTTGCCTAGGTAATATTGATCTCAGGCCTGCAAGATAGCTCAGTGGATTAGGCATGCACAGGAACTGGGGTTTGATCCCTGACACTACACCACATGCCAAGCTGGTCCTACCCCTGGGTGTGCTGAGCTGGCCACCAAGACCAGGGGTGGTGGTGTATGCCTGTAATCCCAGTGCTTGGGAAGCTGGAAACAGGAGGATCACTATGATCTCAATCTGTGTAGTGAGACCCTGTATATCCTGTACTAAATACGTTACACACACACACACACACACACACACACACA
>NW_004524591.1:25862235-25863718 GCF_000260255.1 Octodon degus | reverse complement strand
AAAAAAAAAAAGGAGTGTGTGAAGAAAGAGGGAGTGAACCTTTTGTGCAGCCAATCGCCCACACAAGAGAGGTAAGGCAAAGGGAGGCGCCGGCAGGAGGAGCGTGTGCTCAGGGGAAGGACCCACACCCTGAGGCCTGCGTGTTGATGCTCAGTCACGGCTCGTGCAGGAACACAAAGAAATGAACACGTAAGTTTATGGAGCAGCATTTGATAAAGGGACTATTCACACAGGTGGCAAGGTTAAGGACAAACCGCTGGAGAAAGCACAGCACGGTATGACAGTGGCAACAACTGGGAGGCATTCCTGCCCCAGGTTTGAAGGGAGAGGAGGAGAAAAGCTGTGGAACGGGCAGTACCAGATGTCTCCGCGCCAGGCCTTATGCAATCCACATGGCCCAGAGAGGGGGCTGTGCAATGCGCGCTGGTCTCACCTTCGTGCCGGACTCTCCTCTCCTGCAGAGGGTTCCCTGTGGAGAAGCTCCGCAGAAGATGAATATTACAGCCCACAGCAGAAGAAAGCTTTATTTTATTACAATCCTTAGAAGAATATTTGAGGGGCCGGGGAGATGGCTCAGTGCTTACCTGGCAAATGCAAGGCACTGAGTTCAATCCCTGGTTCCACCAAAAAAAAAAAAAAAGAAGAAGAATATTTTATAACAAGTGGTTTCCAGGGCCGGTGAGATAGCTCAGTGGTCTAAAGCACCTGCTTAGGCAAGCTTAGGCAGGCGCAGGGGACCGCGCTTTGATCCCTGGCACCACGTGTTACAATAGCCCCACCCCCAGGGTGGGCTGAGCTGGCAAATAAATAAATAAATAAATAAATAAATAAAAGTGGTTTCCAAAATGTCGGAATTCTATAGGACGCCGTAGCATACCTAAGAACAATGCTACCAAACTGTAGGAGCTGCTACGGAATTGTTCACCCATGATTCTGTTTATTTTTCTATGTGGTGAGACGGAAAGTCTGCATAAACTGCTGGTGTGGGCTGAAGCAAGAGTTGTCCCAGGGGGAAAGTGTGGGTGAAGCTTTTGAGTTACAAGCTAAAGGAGCCACTTTCCTTATGGAAACTTATATTTTTTTCCTTGAAAGACTGACAAACTATCCTGGTACCACACACACACACACAAAGAAAAAAGAGAGTCTAAGGTGCCGTTCCGAGTGGGAGCCGGCGGGGGACTGGGCCTCCGAGCTGCACTCGCTCGCGCCAAGGCGCTGGCGGACGGATTCCCGCGGTGAAGAGGGCCGTGTCTGAGCCGCTGAGCGCTGAGGACCATCCAGACGCGGCGGGGCTGAGCACACGCGGACACCGAGCGCCGGGGCAGCACCGACCATGGCGTTGAAGCCGATTAATAAGGAATTTAGTGACTTGGCCCGGGACCCTCCAGCGCAATGTTCTGCAGGCCCAGTTGGGGATGATATGTTCCACCGGCAAGCCACGATTATGGGACCTAATGACAGCCCGTACCTAGGCGGTGTATTC
>NW_004524591.1:25860510-25861773 GCF_000260255.1 Octodon degus | reverse complement strand
TGGCATGTGGTGCTGGGGGATTGAACCGTGGTCCCTGTGCTTTGCTAAGCTTGTTCTAAGTAGGTGCTTTAGACCACTGAGCCATCTCACCAGCCCCTCTTTTTGACAATTCATTTTCCAACAGACTACCCCTTCAAACCTCCTAAGGCTGCATTTACAACAAGAATTTATCATCCAAATATTAACAGTAATGGCAGCATTTGTCTTGATATTCTAAGAGCACAGTGCTCTCCTGCTTTAACTATTTCTAAAGTTCTTTTATCCGTTTGTTCACTGCTGTGTGATCCAAACCCAGATGACCCCCTAGTGCCAGAGACTGCACGGATCTATAAAACAGACAGAGACAAGTACAACGGAATATCTCGAGAATGGACTCGGAAGTATGCCCTGTGATGCTACCTTATAATCAGAATAACCTGCATTATAGCTGGGATAAACTTTAAATTGCTGTTCCTTTTTTGATTTTCTTATCCTGCTGCTCCTCTATCAGACCTCATCTTTTTTTAAATTTTATTTACCTCCCTCCATTCATTCACATGCTCATCTGAGAAGACTTAAGTTCTTCCAGCTTTGGACAATAACTGCTTTTAGAAACTGTAAAGTAGTTACAAGAGAACACTTGCCCAAGATTCAGAATTTTTTTAAAAAATGGAGCATGCGTATTATGTGGCCAATGTCTTCACTCTAACTTGGTTATGAGACTAAAGCATTCCTCACAGCTCTAACTGCTGAAGAAGTCATCTGAGTGGGGGATGGATGCTTGGTGATCTCAGCAAGTAAGCAGCATTACTCTAGCAGCATCCATTCTTGTTAAGCCTTCCACGGTTAGAGATTTGAGGTTATGTGATATACTTTATGCTCATAACTGATGTGGCTGGAGAATAGAATTGGTATTGAATTGATAGCATCAGCAGAACAGAAAATGTGATGTATTTTATGCAGGTCAATAAAGGAATGACCAGGGCCGGGGAGATGGCTCAGTAGAATAAGCGTTTGCCCGGCAAACTTAAGGACCTGAGTTCAATCCCCGGTTCTGCAAAAAAAATAAATAAAAAAATAAATAAATAAAGGAATGACCTGTTCTTGTTCTACAGAGAATGGAAACTGGAACTCAAACACCCTTTGTATTCCAAAGTAGGGTCTCAAAACATTTTGTAATTTACATTTAAATTGTTAGGAAGCTTGGAGCTATTAGTTAATCCATCTTCCAATACACTGTTTAATATAGCACTGAGCAAATGATGCAAGTTGTCAATGGATGAG